>NC_140594.1:1126998876-1127371376 GCF_964204655.1 Triturus cristatus
ATCGGTATTCAGTTCTAAGCAGTTTCCGTTCATCCAGCCTGCTATGTCTTTTAAACAGTCTTTGAAAGGATCAAAAACTGCAGCAGAGTGATGTTTGGAGGAGAACACCAGCTGGTTGTCATCCACGTATGAGATCACCTTGACCCCTTTCCTAGCAATGAGAGCAGCCAGTGGAGCCGTGTAAATATCAAAAAGCAGCGGGCTCAAGGCTGAGCATACCTAACACTCTTATAGAAGGCAGGATTAAGTAAAACGTGAAATACAAACAAGAACCACTGACATGGATTACCTTAACATTTTTTACGCTCATTGTTCAGAAATCAGTCAGTGTCTCTGCCATTAAAGTTAAGGACATGAATATAGGGCCCGATAAGGACTGGTTTCAATATCCGTCTTTATTTACTACCATGTCCGAGACCTGAAGGGACCAGACGCACTAATAGCCCTGTCTGTACTTATGGTTGATTTGCATTGTAAATAAATGGCAAACAACCTTTAAATCGCAGTCATTAAACCGCGATGCCTTTACAACCCGGTCGTTACAACGACCGCATTGTTACAACGCGATGCCAGTACTACGCAAGTTATTACATCGACTTGAAGTAGATGGCGCTCTAACATAAGGAATAGTATAATTTACTATTCCAACACCTTCCCTACTGTTGCGTAGGCTGGAGTTGGGATAGTAAATGATACATTCCTAATGTTACAGCGCCATCTACTGCAAGTCGATGTAATGACTTGCGTCGTAATAGCATCGCGTTGTTACAGAACGCGATGTAATTGTATGCATTGTAGCATGCTATATTCAAATAGATTCTTCCATTTACTAATGAACTTTCTACTTGATTTTTGTGCAATAGTGTATTAATGGTATATTTTTACTAAATGACCATAAATCAAGTTCCAAATTGATATAGGTCCATGACAAATGTAGCAATTACAAACACACAAAAGGTGATAGGAAGCTTGCTTACAATAAGTGTAACCACTGGCTCTCACTCAGGGTAGCATTCCAACCCATCTTTATTTTGCCCACAATGCCACTTCAGTTCAGACGAGCCCTTATGCGCATCCATCTCGACCCTGCTCCAATACGAGCAGTCTTGCCCAAACTTCCAGGCCAGGTCCTCCCTGAACTAGAACACAAGAAGCCCAAGACCAGTTTTGCCCTGATTGGGGCTCTGGTCAAGCTTTTCTTCAGGTTCAGGGAGAACATGGCTTGGCAGTTCAGGCTGAACGGTTCCGATTGGAGCAGGGCCAGCATTTCCTATTTCTTTCAGTGCTGGCAATAAACACTTCCGCGACATTGCTTCTCTTAGAACATTAATCAGCATGCTACGCCACTGGCTTGCTTGAGGCGAGATTGGTAGACAAGTTAGTCCACCTACCGACCCGTAGGGCCATAGTAGCTGCGCTCAATTATGTTCACTTTACCGCACATAAACGGGGTCAGGGGGTGTGTCGCCGGGACGAATTGGCTTCATGGGGGTTCGTAAAAGTCTAGGTATATGTCGAGTGATTTCCACATCCCCCTGGTTGCTGGTCTCCAGGGTGAGTTCTGTAGTACAATGTTGTCCGCACCTCTGAGGTGCGTAACCCAATTGTTGTCAGGCGTTTATAAGTCTCATAACTACAGAGCTTTTCCTGTGTCCTTCTTTCACCCCTTTCTCTCCTGCTTTTTTCTATCACCCTTTTTCTTACTTTCAGCAAGTCACCTCATTCGGGGTTAGCTAAGCATATGTTTCGAAGTGCCTGTAAACACTGCTGTACAAACTACGAATGGCTAAACCTGTAACAGAAATGCTAATGTCTTTGCTTATAATTTTTTTTAAATAAAATATTTAAAAAAAAAAAAAAAAAAAAAAGAACATTAATCAGCACACCTGACACTCTCACCTTTGCAGGTTCAGCCTTGATGCAAATATCCACCAATGAATTCTCCCCAGTCTGTGAAAATAAATATTGTAAAGGCAGAACCCTGTTAGCAAAAATTACACCATGCAACATTGCACTTTATTTTCTTTGTTTATGGCTTGTTAAGTCTACTTTATAGTTTTAATGCACTACAAAAGAAACCCACATTTTAGAATAGAATGGATGTTTTTAATTCCCTTACAAATCTCTTTGCTTTCAAAATTTAATTTATAACTCAGTGGTGGCTCCTTGCTAAGGTGGAGGAGCGTCACCCCACTGCTTTTCAGCAATGTTAGGAAACATAAAATGATAATTATTATTTTATTGTTTCCTGTTGATAATAACAGAAAGTTATTATCATTTTATATTTTCCTGTTGCGGGCGCAGCATCTTTCCCAGATGGGGCAGAGCGGGGCTGCTCTGCTGACAGAGTAGGGGAGGGGAGGAGTGTTTTTCACTCCCTAAGTGCGTCTGAATGTTTGGAGGCCCGAGAGGGCCGGTGAAACATTCATGCGCACTTAGCATGTTTGCGTGGCCCACTCCATTGCACTACTTATCCCCGGGGAGGTGGTGGTTCACTGGGCTGTGGGGGGGTCACGTGACCCCCATTAATTGAATAAATTACCCCGAGGAGGGGCAGTCCCCAGGGCTGCGGGGGTGCCCCGCATACATAAAAATCAATGCCTGCGGGGAGGTAGGGGTCCCCAGGTCTTTTTCATAATCCCTAGGAGGGAGCCCTGTGCGTCCCCCTCCTATTTGCTCCTGGGACCAGGCCCACTTGAGGGGTTATTTAAAAGCAATCGGGGAAACCCACGCCTGTTTTTTAAAACATTTCCCCTGAGTATTGCGAATTCACAGCAAATGTAGTTTTTATTCTAAATGCTTTTGAGCCGTGGTGGGATCCCAGAGGGACCCCAAGACCAAGGCTTGGGCGTCAGGGTAATCTTTCTTTTTTTTTGGGGTGGGGACTCGGCTGAAGCCAAGTCCCAAGATGACTTCCAACACTTCCCGGTTGAAGTGTTGGCAGCCAATCACGGCTCTGCATTTCCCTGCATGAGCTTGTTATTTTTCGTGAAGTCGTCGCTGCCACAGATATCACTAACTGTATTCTCTTAAATTTCTCAAGAACTGCTGAAAGGATTTACACCAAATAACACAAACCACAATCTGTGCATCCAAAGGTACCTTTCTGCCAAATTTGGTGTAATTTCTTTCAGAGGTTCGGCTGTAGACGTATTCAAAGATCCTATGGGAATTAACATGTGAAAGTGCACTTTGTTTTACACCCCTTTTTCTTGGCTTCTTCTTGACGGATCACCCGAAACTTTCTATGCACAACAAGACCTAACTTGCCACTTTGTTTTGAACATTTTGTGAAGATTCGTCAACTGGCTATAGGCAAGTCAAAAAATGCTTTTCCTATGTAAACATTGTCCTAACTATAACTACTACTGGCGACCGCTAGTTGGATGGATATATAGATATATATATATATCTTGGTAATGTAGAGGCAGGCAAGGTGGGCGTGGGAGCTCGGCGTGGAGTGCCCTTGTGTGCTCCTGATGGAGCCTTTCTCGCCTGCAGGTCAGCACCCTTTGCTGACATGACTTTGCATTTCGGAGCTGGGCACCGAGGCAATGGCCTATTGGTGGAAGAAGGAAGTCTGCGTATATTCTTTTGTAATTGAACGCACCGGAATATAGAAAGTTCCATTAGTATGCATCCTCGTGGACATTCTCAGCGAGAAGAGAAAAGAAGGAGGATGTTTGTTTTCAGCCAGTCACCCGCCAATGGTGACAATTGTCAGCGTGAGGCAGAAAGGTAAAACAGTAAAAAAAAGAATGGCTTTCTACTAATGACTTTTGGTTGTGGGCAACGAAAGAACTGAGCTTTCATCTACAGATATCTGAGGCTGCAGGAATGGTTTATATTAGCTGTTTTGCTTTGGTTTTAAATTGAACAATGATCTTCATTCAGGCTCCAGCAGCCGCCACAGACTATGAAAATCTCAGGGTTGTAGCACACGTACTGTGACTCATTGCAATTGATTATTTCATGACCATGCAACATCTTAGCCAGGACCAGTGGAATTCTAGAGCATTTCAACATATATGGTATTGAACTGCTTCATTAGTGTATAAACACGGTCAGGGCAACATGTGGTAATATCAAATGAAGTAAACTGACAAAAGTTATTTTTTACCTGTGCACGTTTGAATTGCTGTAAGTAATATCTAACAGAAAGGGAAATAGATAGGTAGGGCAATATTTGGCTATGTGCTTGATTTGTGCTATTAACATTGAGCTGCTTGCAGTGAACCGCACAGTATTTCGTTTATGTTTATCATTCAATGGTATATATATATATATATATCTATTGCATTCAAAATGGCGCTTTCAGGTGTCAAAGGTTGTTGTACAACCGAAACGCGTCCTGTCCGGAGTGCTCCAATGTATGAAATAATGGTGATACTCTTCCATCTTGGAGTGCCGTTTCTTCCTTTGAAGTGGGAAAGTTAGTGGTGAAATATATAAACTACCGGATGATGTTCTCTCTCTGGGCTAATTTTGGCCCCGCAGATCCATTCACTGGGGCCTGGCCATATTTTAAATTGGGAGGGGGGCACGCGGTCCCTCTCCTGGGCTGAATTTGGCCCTGGGAACCCCAGCTATTAAGATAAATTGGGAGGGGGCATGGTGCCCCCCTCCGGGACTGATTTCAGCCCCAGGGACCCTATTTCACGTTGCCCGGCCTTTATTCTAATGGGGAGGGGGGGCCACACGGCCCCGCCCCAGGCCGGTTTTGGCCCCGTGGACTCCATCCTCCAGGGCCCAGCCTTTAATTCAAGAGGGAGGGCAGTTGCTTGGCCCCCCACCTGGAGCCATTATTGGCAATGGGGACCCCATTGCCTAGGGAAGGCTCCAGCTATGTCCCGGGGTGTCGCCCCCCGGGACATATCAGTTTCCTAGCCCATACTGCCACGAGCAGGGAAACTTGTGTTTGCTGTCACTTGACTGGAGCATTTTCAAAGCTCCGACCAAGTGAGAGGAAACTCAAAGTCCGCTCCCAGCTGGCGGGAGCTATAAAAATGCTCTAAAGATTCTTTAGTTCTATTTCCTAACTATAAGTGAATGTATGTATATATATTTATATTCACTTAAAAAACCATAGGTTTCACACATGTTATAGTTAGCTGGACATTTCCCTCGTAAAAAACCAATGAAATTCCCCCGTTATAGTTAGTGCAGGCAACTGTAACTCACGCGACCGCAATCCTCTGCTGATGACGTCAGATATGACATCACTGTATTTAGACACCTATTTACCCATGTCTTCTTCCATTAATCTTTAGCTATACATATATTACAAATATTTATTTTTCAGAAAGACACATATGTAATCGGTGATGTAATATCTGACGTCATCAGCAGAGGATTGCGGTCGCGTGAGTCATAGTTGCCTGCACGAACTATAACGGGGGAATTTCATTGGTTTTTTACGAGGGAAATGTCCAGCTAACTATAACGTGTGAAACCTATGGTTTTTTAAGTGAATTTGCAAGGTTTTTTAAATGCTAATTCCTAACTATAACGTGTGTGAAACCTATGGTTTTTTATGTGAATTTGTACAGTTTTTTAAATGCTAAGTTATGTATTTATTAATATTTTTTTTTTTCAGGTTTTTCACCGTGCCCGCACCGTGCGCGCGCTGTGTGCGCTTCGCGCACTGAGCGCACACGATGCGTTGTGCGTGCCGCGCGCGCACGGTGAACACACCCCACGTTTTTTCGTCAAAAAAATAAATGTTTTTTTTACCCTTGGAGGTCCTTCAGTGACCCCTTGACAAAGGCTAGGGGGTCAGGAACTGTCTGCCCTGCCCCCTTTTCATGTTCTCCACCTTTGTTTTTCACTGCCTCAGACTGCGAGAGACAAAATGGCGGCCGACACTTCCTGATTTCGACCGATTAGAATGTTTACTGACATCTAACAACCAATCAGAATTGAGCTCGCGCACGTCACCGTGCGCGCATGGTGCGCGCTTATAGATATATATGTACTTTTAACTGAAATTTTCTCAGGAACTACTGAACAGATTGACTCCCGATATTCAAAAGGCACATCCCTGACCTGAGGACTACCTCTCTGCCAAATTTCAAGTAATTCTGTTCAGCAGTTCGGGCTGTACCTTGGACTAAAGGTCCCTATGGAAAAATGCATGGGGAAAACGCGTTTTGGGACCCCCTTTTTTCTCAGCCCCCATTTGACTAATCACCCCGAGACTTTCAGGGTAGGAGCGGAGCGGAGCGGAGCGCCCCACCTATTTTGAAAAATTCGCGAGGATTCGTCAACCGGCGCCAAAGTTATTCAAAATAGAATTTTCAGATTTCCTATGGAAACACGGTCCTAACTATAACTATCTACTGGCGACCGCCAGTAGATAATATATATATATATATATATATTATCTACTGGCGGTCGCCAGTAGATAGTTATAGTTAGGACTGTGTTTCCATAGGAAATCTGAAAATTCTATTTTGAATAACTTTGGCGCCGGTTGACAAATTGTCGCAAAATTTTCAAAACTAATGTGGCGGTCCGCTCAGCTCCTACCCTGAAAGTCTCGGGGGGATTCGTCAAGCGGGGGCTGAGAAAAAAGGGGGGTCCCAAAACGCGTTTTCCCCATGCATTTTCCCTTAGGACCTTTAGTCGAAGGTACAGCCCGAACGGCTGAACAGAATTACTTGAAATTTGGCAGAGAGGTAGTCCTCAGGTCAGGGATGTGCCTTTTGCATATATGGAGTCAATCTGTTCAGTAGTTCCTGAGAAAATTGCAGTTAAAAGCACATACATATCTATAGCCGCGCACCGTGCGAGCACCCTAACGTGCGCGAGCGTAATTCTGATTGGTGGTTACATGTTAGTCAACGTTCGAATCGGTCGAAATCAGGAAGTGTCGGCCACCATTTTGTTTGTTTTTTCAGTGCGAGAGTGAAAAAGGAAGGTGGCGAACGTGAAAAGGGGGCAGGGTAGAGAGTTCCTGACCCCCTAGCCTTTGTCAGGGGGTCCCTGAAGGACCCCGAAGGCAGAACATTTAAAAAAAAAAAAAAATTTTAATCGCGGGGGTGTGCGCACCGTGCGTGCACAGTGAAAAACCAAAAGAAAAATAATACTTAGTTTATTGTAAAATAAATATATAAAAAAATAATAATACATACATAACTTAGCATTTAAAAAACCGTACAAATTCACTGAAAAAACCATAGGTTTCACACACGTTATAGTTAGGAATTAGCATTTAAAAAACCTTGCAAATTCACTTGAAAAACCATAGGTTTCACACATGTTATAGTTAGGTGGATATTTCACTCGTAAAAAACCATTGAAATTCCCCCGTTATAGTTAGTTCAGATAACTATAACTCGCGCGACCGCCACTCTATCACAAGGATGATGTCATCAGTGATGTCATGAGTGATGTAATATGTGACGTCATGAGCAGGATTGCGGGCGCGCGAGTTATAGTTATCTGAACTAACTATAACGGGGGAATTTCATTGGTTTTTTACGAGTGAAATATCCACCTAACTATAACATGCGTGAAACCTATGGTTTTTTAAGTGAATATATATATATATATATATATATATATATGAAGATAAGCGTTCCTGGCTCGCTCCTTATCAGCAAAGAAACAGGTACGGACCACAGCGTGCGTTTTCAGTGCAGGTTTATTGCATCCTTATTCAGCTAAAATCGTACAGCAAGTGCCCGGCATGACGCGTTTCGACAGCAGAACGCTGTCTTGATCACATCACATACATATATGCGCAAAGGATACATATTTGGAGTTAAGTATAGTAATCTCATACATACCTTAATCTTTTACTCTTTTACAACTATTTGGAAGAGTATTCAAAATCATTTTGTAGCCAGTATTTTGCTTCAATATTTTATTAGTATAATACATACCTTTTCGCGATACACCATTTTAATCATAGCACTCCTTGTGGGCCTTCTAATGTGCATGAACTGGGCCTGTTATCTTTGAATTTTGGTGACGCAGTAGTGGTCAGTCTGTGCCAGCAGGACATCTGCTATTGAAGGTGCTACCAAGACAGCTTTTGGACCGCTGCAGTTGTTATTGTTATTGCTATTGTTAGTGTTATAGTAAATGTTATTGCTATTGGTATTGCAATTGTTATTGTTATTTTCCATTGTTATTTTTATGGTTATAGTTATTGCCCTTGTTATTGTTATGGTTATAGTTATTGTTGTTGCCCTTGTTATAGTTATTGTTATTGCCCTGGTTATTGTTATGGTTATAGTTATTGCCATTGTAATTGTTATTGTTATGGTTATAGTTATTGTTATTGCCCTTGTTATAGTTATTGTTATTGCCCTTGTTATTGTAATTGTTATAGTTATTGCCATTGTTATTGCTAATGTTATTATTATAGTATTTGTTATTGCTATTGGTATTGTTATAGTTATTTTCCATTGTTATTTGTTTGGTTATTGTTATTGCCCTTGTAATTGTTATGGTTATAGTTATTGCTATTGTTATTATTATTGTATTTGTTATTGTTATTGCTATAGTTATTTTCCATTGTTATTTTTATGGTTATTGTTAATGCCCTTGTTATTTTTATTGTTATAGTTATTGTTATTGCTCTTGTCATTGTAAGTGTTATAGTTATTGCCATTGTTATTGCTAATGTTATTATTATAGTATTTGTTATTTTCCATTGTTATTTTTATGGTTATTGTTATTGCCCTTGTAATTGTTATGGTTATAGTTATTGCCATTGTAATTGTTATAGTTATTGCCATTGTAATTCTTATTGCCCTTGTTATTGTTATAGTTATTGCCATTGTTATTGCTATTGTTATTGTTATAGTTATTGTTATTTTTATTGGGGAATCCACAGAGTTTGCCGAAATTTCCCTTACCACCCCCTTCAACATTACATTCACTTTTTAGCGACCCCACAGTGCACCAGGGCTACCACATGCAGGTTTTTTCCACAATTTTTAAAGGCCACAGAAATAGTAGTAGGTTGAAGCCCTCAAGAGAGATCTGTGGGTGACACAGGCATTGCTCGCATGGAAAACGTTGCCTGCTATCCTTCCTAAAGAGTATAAAATGAGGAGTAACTAATTGTGTAATGATAGTAACTGAATACTAATTTGATTATACGTATTTTGCTTAGTGAAACCCTTGATACATTTTATAGAACTTATACCTGCCAAATGTTCCTAGTCTATTACCCAATGTAATGGGTCTGAATGTATTGACCTTAGAACGATGAATGTCTGATGCTTCTCAGCATTCTTTGAATGTGTTGTCTGTAGGCCATGAGAACTGTAGGTAGCTTGTCTTAACTCGCTGAGCAGGCTTTATCCAATCAACAAGCGGTTGTCCACTGCCTTGCATCATCATGTTGCAGAAGCTTTGTGTAGTATGTTCACTGACCCAGTCAGTCAGCCTAAGAGGGAGAGGTGTGGTGCAGCGGCCAGAGCGGCTGACTCCAGAGCGTGGGCTCATAGTTTCGATCCCTGGTGCCGGCAGCAGCTCAACTCAGCATCATGTGACTCTGGGCAATAGCTCAATTAATCTTCCTGATGGCCCCCAGCGCCTAGAAACCCTTAAGTGGTGATATGTTTGCCCTTTACAAATCGGAATTATTATTATTTATCCTGATCTGTGCTAGTGATGCCCCTGACTCCGCCCCATGTGGTGCAGCTTCTTAGCTTGACTCCTCCTTTTCAAGAGAAGGGACACAGATCCAGAACCCGCCTTCTTTCATCTGGCGTAAAGCTTCAGACAACTGCTCAGAAGGTTTGTTTGTTCGGCAGCATCTTTATGGACCCAGTTCACCAAGACATCTGTGGAGCAGGATCTTGGTGAATAAAAGACATTGACTAGGACATCCATCCTAAAAAATCCATCCAGAAGGATAGAGCCATTTCTGGATCCCTTCAGAAAGTCTTTGAATACCATTAGCATAATTGCTTCCCACAGATGTCCCAGACATCTCCAGATGTGCTCCAGTACAAGCAGTGAATGTGAATGAGCTTGCTGGTGTCATTATGGGATGGTGTGCCCATCTCATGGTGGGCTCCACAGGAACTCTGGGTCAGATTTACAAGGCACTTGCGCCACTTTTGCGTCATTATTAACATGGGAAAAGTGACGCAAAAGTGACACAAGGGCCTTGTAAATAAGCCCCTCTGTGTATAGTCCCCATAGTTCGGGACTACTTTCCTCCCATTGTGCACCATGTAGTGTAATATGTGGTACTTGCTGTCTCAGCACCGTACATACATGAGACCTCAAGTGGGGAAGACCATTGCCTGGGAAATAAATATATATCTGCAAAGACCCCTTGTAGATCCATATTGCTTGCTAGACCCTCTCAAACCCTCTAAGGTCTGTGATCTCTTCCAGACCTCAGGGTACAGGTAGGCGGTCCCTACTCAAAATGGCACACAGAGGTACCACTACATTGAAGGCACCACATCCAAATTACCACTACTGGGGATACTACTACAAAGCATATGGTAAGTACAAGAATCAAAACTGATGTACAAAAGACTTTGCATTCACAAGGCAGTGCAAACAACTTTGCGATTGCGAAGTCTCATTTCACAGTGTACAAAGGAGAGCAAAGTCAGACCAGGAGTCACAGTGTAAAGTTAGTATTTGCACTGTGACTCCTTTTGTGAAAGGCGTAAACCAATAGCAACTGTAAAACCTCTCTGTGAACCGCCAGTGAAATATACAAACACCACACACTTAGTGCGAACAATAGAAAACTTGGCTCCAGGCTCGGCTGGGTGCAGAGGAATGCACACTATAGGCGGAGGCCTTTGTACTGTTCATGAGCACAAAGAGGCTGTTCACAGAGCAATGATTTGCTTGTCACCGCACCCACACTCCCCCTTTGGGGTGTGGAAGAAGTACAAGCCCCTTGCAACTCAGAGGGATTGTCTGCAAACAATCACAAACTACCCACCACATTGATATTTCCAGTGTGGGAATAGTTTGTGACTCATTGTGAATAGTTGCACGTGCTGGGACGGAGGCCTGCATGGGACAGCAGACCTCTGCTCTGCCCCGTTCTTCCCATTTGCAGGATACCTGCACAATTAATATGAGTTGGCTAGTTTGTGATTCTTGCAAATGGTCTCTCTGGCCAGCCTCTTTTGAGAATCAGGCCCAATTTATATAGCGCTTCATATCGCACTTCTTTCTTCTAAGCACTATAAAGGACAGATGTTGCTTTTAGCCAATTCAATGGTACTCAATTTACTGACTTCAGAAGGATGAAGGGCAAGTCGACCGTGCTGGATGCAAACTCATAACCTGCAGATCAGGTGTTACTGTGGTAGTTATTCAACTCACTGAACCGCGTTGACTCGTTTAAATGGTACAAAACTGAAACCATTGGGAACTAGATCATATATCTATAGGAAGCCTTCACAACTTAGATTGTGGTGATCCATTCACAAGAAACGATAAACGATTCAGTTCACCCATAGTCATCGGAACTATTGATTATATATATATATATATGTATATATGTATATATCCGAACCAAGACCAGCGTGTTTTCCTTCAGGCACCAGAATACAACACACCGACCAAGGTATCTTGCTCCAAATTAATTTATTAGCATATTCAGAGGGCTATGACGTGTTTCAGCAGGATCCCCTGCCTTGATCAAAAAAAAAAAAACACCCCTAAACTGGTTGTGGGCGATGGGGGGTTGTTTTGGTTTAATACAGGATATGGTGGGGGGCTATTATACCTCATTGTCTCCATTTTGTGTGTATATATACCACCAGTAGGTTGTATGTATGTATGTATATATAAAAAAGAAAATAGGGAGGTGTACTTGACGAAGATGCACTCTCAGACCGGCTTTACTTTTTATTCAAACCAAACAGCAAACACTGCAACTTCCACTGGATTCTATATGGCCTAACGCGTTTCGGACTCAACAGTCCTTGTTCACAGGCCGAATGCACAGCAAGGCAGAAACATCATTGCAGCCACCTGAACACCTTTAAATACCATCCCGCCCTCCTGGGCCTCAAGTGAATTATACAGATGCATGATGGTAAAGGTAGTTCTGCTTATCAATTTGTCCCCAGCGGGTCTGCCAATGCTTGCATTGAAATTAAATTAAAGTCATTACCCTACAGTGGGTTAATCCAATGTCCCATTTCTGAGTTTGCTGGCACCACAGTCCAATAATTGCCAGCAATGTCGTTAGGAAAGGCTCCAAATGGCATTCGGATTAAGCAAATGTGATATGAAGCCTATGTTTCCGACCGAGTCGTCCACCTTTCCGGACAACCAAGTACGATACGAGTAAGCCATCCGGGCTGACTGAATCAGTTTTGAACGCAATTCAGGCAGTCTGACTCGTTTGGATCCAAATCGTGCAGCTCAATGGGGACGGTTTCCAAATGAGCGAGTACGATGACCGAATCTGACAGTCGTACTGACTCGGTTTTGCCGAGACGAAACGGCTGTGGCAATCGTACTCTGGGGGCCCGTAGCAGGCCTCCCTTCTCCCGGGCCCTCCAAATCGGTCGCGGGGGTACCCGTGGGCCCCTCCTTTCCATGCATGCACAGTGTGGCGGGCCCCATGGGGTGCTCGCCACAGGGTTCATGGTTTTCCCCACACACCCCTTTTTTCAATGGGAACCTGTGTTCACGTTGGGTACACAGGTTCCCATTGAATTCAATGGGAGACTGACAGAACTGAGTCCGTAAACATACGGACACATCGTAATCGGTTGGTGGGAGTCCCGGACTGCGATTCGTACGGAAAGCTTTCCGGAACAGACTTGTCCGTAAGGCTTTCCTAATGAGATCGTAATCTGCCCCTCAGTGGTATGGTATGTTATGGTAGGGTGTGTTGTGCTATGTTATCAGTGTTTTTATAGTGTGCTAATCACCAGTGAGGGTAGCCAGGTGCTCTGTAGCAAGTATGTGAGACCAGCTTTGGGTGCTTATTCAAAAAGGCCAGGTCTTCAGCTTCTTGCAAAAATAAAGAAGAGAGAGGAGACTCTGATGTGACCAACACTATCCCTTATACTAACCCTTACTTGTACTAACCGCACCCACGACCCAAAGCCTAACACTGAACTATAAAATGTGATCTTAGCAATTATTTATTTTTAGCGCTGAGATGCCTTAGGGTAATTGTTTGCGCTTTATAAACTCAAATCAAACCCTACATTTACTCGCAACCCGACATGTAGCCTTAACCCCTTTAGCGCGACGCGGATTACGGCGCTGTGCTGAAGGTTCTATTGCGCGGGGGGGGCCATGACAGAGCGGTTCCGTCATACGCACAGCGCAACCGATGCGCATGACGGAACCGCTCCGTCATGCGCATCGAAGGGGTTAATCCTAGCTCTAACGTGCAAACCCTAAGCCTTAAGCTACCCCTCAATCAAACCCAAGCCTATCTTTTACTCTAACACTAATCAGACCTACCTCCAGCCCATACTTTGATCTTACACAATGCTAAACCTTATCCTACCCCTTAAACTAAACGCCACCTTAACTTTAACCCTTCTGTATTAAATGAAACCTGTTTCTATGGTAATGGTTTGTGTACAGTAAAACTGGCTTACTTGAGAGAGATTTTGCCCAGAGGTTTCACTTCATCGACATACTCTGTCCTCGCCCAGCTGTGCTGATACTGAAGGGTAATGTGCTGCAGGTATTGAACCAGAAAATTGTGGTCTAAATATTGCCTGACAAAAGTATTTTACATTGGAGTTAATAATAGAAAATCTACAACCTATTAGATAATGGTTTTGTAAACGATACTTAGCCAGAAGGGAGGAGAAAGGGGCAGGGAAAGACATTGGGCGAGACATGGAGCCAGGAGGGAGGAGACACAGGCAGGGAAAGAAATTGGGCAACAAATGGAGCCAAAAGGGAGGAGACACGGCCAGGGAAAGACACTGGTAGACACATGGAGCCTGGAAGAAGGAGAAACAGGCAGGTGAAGACATTGGTGACTAACAAAGGTAGACAGGAGAATGGAGATGCAGGCAAGGAAAGACATTGGGTGACATGTGGAGCCTGAAGGAAGGAGACACAGGTAGGTGAAGACATTGTGCAATACAAGAAGCCAGGAGGGAGGAGACACAGGCAGGGAAATACATCTGGTGACACAGTGAGCCAGGAGGAATGTGACACATGCAGGAAAAAGCATGTACCGACCTGACACAGGCAGCAAACTGCATGGGGCGACACAAGGAGCCAGGAGGACGGAGATGCAGGCACGGAAATACATTGTTCAACACATGGTGCCAGGAGGAGGAAGACAGGCAGGTAAAGACATTGGGTGCTACATGAAGCCAGGAGGAAAGAGACACAAGCAGGGAAAGACACTGGGTGATACATTGAGTTTGGAGGGAGGAGACACAGACAGTGAAAGACATTGTTTGACATATAGTATCAGGAGGAAGAAGACAGGCAGGGAAAGACATTGGGTGACACATGGAACCTAGAGGAGGGAGACAGGGGCAGGGAAGGACATTCGACGGGCAGTACATGGTGCCAGAAGGTAAGAGACACAAGCAGTGAAAGACATTGGGCGACACACAGAGCCAGGAGGGAGGAGACACAGGCAAGGAAAGGCATTGGGCAACACATGGAGCCAGGAGGGAGGAGACACGGGCAGGGAAAGATATTGAGCAACACGTGGAGACAAGAGGGAGGAGACACGGGCAGGGAGAGACATTGAGCAACACATGGAGCCAAGAGGGAGGAGAGACAGGCAGGGAAAGGCACTGGGTGACACACTGAGCCAGGAGGGAGGAGACACAGGCAAGGAAAGGTATTGGACAACACACAGAGCCTGGAGGAAGGAGACAGGGGCAGGGAAAGACATTAAGTGACCAACAAAGGGAGACAGGAGGGCGGAGATGCAGGCAGTGAAAGACATTGGGTGACACACAGAGCCAGGAGAGAGGAGACACAGGCAGGTGAAGACATTGGGTGAAACATAAAGACAGGAGGAAAGAGACATGGGCAGGCAAAGACATTGGGCGACACATAGAGGCAGGAGGAAGGAGACACAGGCAAGGAAAGACATTGGGCGACACACAAAGCCAAGATAGAGGAGACACAGGCAAGGAAAGACATTGGGCGACACATAGAGCCAGGAGGGAGGAGACACAGGCAGGCAAAGACATTGGGTGACAC
Organism: Triturus cristatus; assembly: GCF_964204655.1. NCBI lineage: Eukaryota > Metazoa > Chordata > Amphibia > Caudata > Salamandridae > Triturus > Triturus cristatus. The sequence continues at coordinate 1,127,014,033 of NC_140594.1, forward strand.
ATAGAGGCAGGAGGAAGGAGACAGGCAGGGAAAGACATTGGGCAATACATACAGCCAGAAGGTAAGAGACACAAGCAGTGAAAGACACTGAGCGACACACAGAGCCAGGAAGAAGAAGGCACAGACAGGGAAAGGCATTGGGCAACCAGACACAGGAAGCCGGGAGGAAGGAGAGAGAGGCAGGGGAAGACACTGAGCGAACAATAAAGAGAGCCTGGTGGAAGGATTTAAAATCCAACACCTTCCCTACTGTCCGTACAGACTGGAGTTGGAATAGTAAATTATACTATTCCAACATCCAGCACACCCCCTCCGCAAGCCGTTGTTCCGACTTGTGGAGTAATGGTATGCGGAATCACAACGCGGTTGTTGTAACGACCGCGTTGTGATTCCCTGCGGACAAAAAGACTGCGGGATAAGGATGCATATTCCATTGGGCGACCTGACACAGGGAGCCAGGATTAAGGAGAGAGAGGCAGGGAACGACACTGGGCGAACAATAAGGAGAGCCCGGAGGAAGGAGACACAAGGAGACCACAGCAAGAATTTAGCACACTTACACAAGGCGGCTCTGGGATGCCGGCCCTTGTGCAGGGGTCAGCTAGTCAGAAATATCACACTTCCAGGCACCAAAGCTCCAGGGTTATGTGAATGATAGAATCATCTCAACAAGCTGATATCAACTGAGTGATCTTTAGAACCGATTATCATTCACAAACACCTCAGACTAGGTCTGAGCTCACTCATTAAAGAACTCCAAAGCCAAGTATACGCGAAAGAACCAGCCAGCCGTCCCAAAGACCAGATCAAGGGGTGCAAAAGGGGACCTTGTATGGGGTGTTTCACTCACCTGGGGCAGCAACCATAGGCTGAACTGCTCACCCACGTGCCTAACAGCACCTTCACCCACCTACATTCACCACCCACTTGCATGAAGCAAAGTCACACACGCATGGGTTGATGATAATGCCGCAAGCACAACGCCCCATGAGCTAGGTAACCCTACAAATTATCATATAATGGAATGTGGGATGTGCACATGTGTGCAGTTATCACCCTTGTGCCAGAGCAGCGCTCCCAGCATATCAGTTTGGGGTAAGTCAGTGCTTTGTATGGAAGTGTAGAAGTCTAATATTCTATGTCCAAAGTACTTGTTTCCTTCTGAAAAGTGTCAGTATTCTACCATTAAATGTATTGTAAGCGAGCTGAGAAGTGCAGGTACTCTCCCTTTTAAATAAAAGAAGTGCAGGTACTCCGTACTTGAGAGTACCTGCCCATTTAAAGCACTGGTGTAAGCAGAATTATGCGGCAGGGGAGCACCAAACTATGCGGCAGGGTTGACTCAATTATGCAGCAAGAAAAGGCAAATTACGCTGCATAATACAACACCTTTTTTGATAGCATTACTTCATTATTTTGTAATTTTTTACAGGTTTTAATACCGTCTGAGCAAGCATTTCACCTCGTTAGTGGCAGGTTAACAAATACAGAAATAAACAACTGAAAGGTGACCAGTTAACCTTTGTGAAGGGCCTTTCTAGTGTGCGCAAACATATGTTGTAACATTTTTTATTACTTTTGATCTGTCTGAGCTAGAAACATTTTTTTCTTTAAATCTGCAGATTATATGCAGATGATAATGGATTATGTGGCGAATGCGGAAAATCCATACTTAGACAAAAAAGCAGTAGCTGCAGTATCACATAATTCCAGTGGCTCTGAGTGTAAGTTGAAAAGTAACCACTCTGCGGCACCCTGCAACAGACTCCTAAAACCCCAACAGCACTAGCGGGCTGTGTGCACAGCATATGCCACGCTACACAAAACAGCGTAACAAAACGTCACACTGGAACATGTGACATAAAACAGAACATATCATACCACACAATCACTTTTAGCATATCATAACACATAACCAGGAGCCCTTAAATTATGCATGAATGCAGAACTACATTATGCAGCAAATGAAAAATAATTGTGTGGCATGTTGTAGGATAAAAGTTCAAATATGCAGTCCTTTTTTGGCACTATTATTTAGTTATTCTGGCATTTAAAAACAGATACTGATACACAATACAACTCTTTGCTTTAGAAAAAACACGAGTCTTCAGCAAGAAAACTATGTGCATTGGAATGTTATTCGGCAGCCTAGGAGTAATTTATCTGGCATGAATGCTCTGACACAATATTTTAGGAATAAATCCCTCTTTCCCCCCAGAGTAAACTTATTTGTGCAAAATATATACAATGTTGTTCTAAGGAGTACAAAACCACATGTGTAATACAAGGCGCTGCTCTGTAATTCTGCCCACCCCAGCTTTGATTTAAACATTGTCGCCTGGAGCTCAGTGTCGGCTGATTTTGTGTTTACAGAGCTGAGCTCCTGGAAGCAAACATTTCCCGACAAGAAGTAGCCTCCGAGGAGGGTGGTGCAATCACACATTTGTAACATGCTTATCTTAATAAAAGGCACTTCGAGATACAAACCTCAAACCTTAAATAAAAAATGATGGCAGATGCTTTGGACTTTTCTGAATTTTGGGAACTCTCTTGAAATAATATTTGCTTTGAAAACCCTGTGATGTGAACATCAATTGCTCTCAGCTGTGACCAATATCATTAAACGCATGAAATCACAATTCCGTCTTGTAAATGGCGTAATGTGTATTTTCCTGTGGTACAGAGAAGCGTCCCCATCAGCCAGTGCATTGGGGCTATAAGCAGAATGTGGGGCAAAGGCTCACAGCTTCGTCCATAGGTAACCAAAGAACGTTTACAAAGTGCCAGGGGCATTAAGTGCCATATGGTGCGCTTTGGGAAAATACGGATCCTTTTTGAGATAGAAATTATTTTGTTTCGAAATTAGCAAATTATCCACTGGATGGTGCAAAGTGCGTCAAAAATCCATATTCATGCAGACAAAAAAGCCTGGGTGCTGTATGCACGATTTGAGCAGTACAACTTGTACCATGCAGCACTTTCCCATAACCTAGCATTTAAAGTGCTGTAACATATACCATTTAACATATCATGCGTTTCAAGCAGAGGTTTTCATATTATAAATTAAAAACATGTGACACTCACACAGGACACATCACAACATGCTGTCTGATTGCTGCACCGCATGGATTCTGCTCGCCCCCTCTGGATATGACCATGGACCCCCCTCCAACTCACTCGCCAAGGCACTAACTTATACATTCACTCACAAAGTCAACCTCACACACACACACAGTCACTAACCCCCTTAATCGTGTGCCCTCCGGCAGCTTGCTTACTGCCCCCTGAAGCTCATTCACCTCGTTCAGTGAGCAAGCAGTCACTCCTCACTGACTCAGAGGGGGGAGATGGGGTTTAGGCATGGCCCTGTTTTGGGGGGATGTTACAGGCCGACAGATTATCGCTAGCATTCCACAGGTGATGGCGCCTAGAAGCCTTCCTGGTTCCTCACAGCTGGATGCTGAATCTCGTTCCCACTGAAGATCATAGTGCCTTGACGCTATCCCCCAGGAGCTTTGAAGTGTGGAGAAACATGTGAGCCGCAAGGTCCCACGGTTGAGGGTAAATCTCTGCCCATCGTAGAGTCCACAAGCAGCAGCCAGGCAGTCCTGCCTGTGTGCCTCTGCTAGTCCTGCTGCTCGCTGCCTGCTCCGCCTGGCAGCGCCGTCTGCTCCTGCGGACTGACCAGGCGCTACTGAGCTAGCTGCGGACGGGTTTCCACAGGCTGAGGCTCTGCGTCCCTTTGCAGCCGCTAGAGGGCGCTAGAGGACTTGAAATGCCCACCTTTCCACCGGCTCTTTCATGGAGGGGGAGGGGAGCAGAGGGAGTTCTGTTGGTGGCGCGCGGGCCTGTGTATATTTATTTATTTGGGAGTTTTGTAAGAATGACTTGTTATCAAACCTTGGCGGCGTCGGACATGCTACTGACTCTCACACTGATTCCAGCTGTCACCAGCGGCGGCCCCCGGACACCACCAAGACCATGCTGGGATCTGTGCATTGGAGTAGGAAGAAAAATTACCCTATGACTGCCGGTGGGGTAGTAAAATAGAGCAACTCCCAGGGTTCAATGGGCGCCTCCAGAGGCTGGTCCCCGGTGTCACTGCACCAGCCGCACCAGTGGTAGCTAAGGTCTTGGATTTGTGCACACACTCTGTGTTCAGAAAGACTGTTGCTTTTTATGAGTTCTTTGGAGATTGTATAAAGTCCCAGGGCCCGGCCGATGTGTGCACGGCTGCTTTACAACAGGTAGTAACAGCGATTCCATACCGAAGAAACATCCAAGCGCCATCCCCGCGGCCTCTAATTTAGCCGAGGGATTTGCAGAGAGCAATATTCAGCGAATCGGCATTCAGGCGCTGTTTGGGAAAATGAATCGTCTCTGGGGAGAGGATGTGGCTAAGGGCCAGAGCGGCAGACTCTGAAGCTAGAAAACCGTGTTCGAGTCTCGGCGGCAGGCTCGGCACCCTGTGATTCTGAGCAAATCACTTCATCTCCCCGTGCCTGGAAATGAATGTGTCCATCTGTAATGCAACTGGTGCTCAGGTAAAGCGCTTCGATACCTTTGGGTCGAGGTCGCGCTATATAAACTGCAAAAAAACAACAACTAAATCCTGCTGCCTGATTACAAAGGCTTTTGCAGGAGGGTTAAAAAGATGTTTGTTACTGATTTCGGAACTTACTTCCACCAACCCTGCCAACCACAGCCTCTACCCGGACCCTCGAAACAGATCTTAAATCTCTCCTCTTCATAAGACTCTTCCAGGCTTAATTCAACTCTCTCTCGTGTCCCTCAAAACTCGTTGACATTCATTTGAACGCAACGCTGTAAATATGTCGCCTATACCTGTATTAACCTATTAACAACGCGTTACTCCAGGGCGATAGTATTCCAGAGAAATGGGCCAACATCGCTGGAAAACCAGCGACGTTGCACCCAAATCGGAGATAGCCTTGGTGGTACGACCGTGTGGTCGTATCACATGAATCCACCTGCCATGTTAGCTATGCCTTAGTCAGGAATTTAACAGGCGTTAAATTCCTGCGTTAATGCATAGTTAACAGGATTTAAAATATCGCTACCCCTCGTTCATGATATCACGACGCTGGGGTAGCGATATTTTCCCATGGTGTTTTGTTAGGCACGCCTCCTTTGCAAGAGATGCAAAGCGAGGCGTGAACAAAACGGGAGCTGAATCAAGGAAACACGCGCTAGCATGTCCTTGCAAATAATGCGATATAATTATCGCCGCTTTTCGCCCGAAAACGGACGCTAAAGCGGCGATAATTATATCTTCAGCCCTTGATGATATGCCCCTTGGTTCTATTGTAAAGCGCTCTGACACCTTTGGGTAAAGTCCGCGGTATATAAAACTGCATTAGCTAAATAAAAAATAAATACACATTAGGGCATATGCAATTGTGACCAAGTGCCGGATTCCTGAGCCGCCAAGAAGCAGTGGAAGGCTCAAACTTTAAATCGCACAAACCCGGGCAAATACTGAGAGGAAACCCCTCCGCTGATGGAGGCGTAAAACCACCCTGAAAGCTGTGGAAGAACTGCACAAAAAAGTGTGGAAACTGACTTTGAGTGCAATGGGGCGGGGCCAGTCCGCGTGGGGGCGGGAATGAACACAATAGTCTGCAACTATTCTGTTGGCCTTTCGCATTCAGGTAAATACATATAAAATACAACACATGCACCTTTTAGCGTATGAAACTTCATTGGTTAATGCGATCACTGCAGATGTCTGTATAACTAGACAATGATAGAACTGAACCCTGGTTGGCGCAGGGCACCATATTGACACTTATATCTGCAGTGCCACGAGGTCCCAGCCTGTAACTGAAAGCACTGTGAAAGCATTGTTTTAAAATTGTATTACACACAACATAATGTGCAGAGATTTGGTGTTTACATTAAAACAAGGGCTTTCACAATATATATTTTTAATAACATGCAATTAAACTCTACCTAGGGCAAACCTTTTTTGTAAGTTCCCCATAGAAGGAAGCACTCCAGAACTCATCTGCTACCACCCTTACATGCTAAAAGAATACAGCTTTGTCACCAGGAAGCCTCAAGCAGCTCCGTCAATCAAAACCATAGAGTTTCTCCTCAGCAGCCTTTAGATTTGCTGATTAACCAATTAACTAATCGCACATATATAAAAAGTACGAGGCTATACGCACGTCCAAAATCACATCTGCAGTTCTCACCAAGGCAGGGACACCGCACGGAGGAGCCACGGGGTCTAACTCAACATTATCAGACCTTAGTTCCACGGTGGACAGTGGCCCAGAAAGGGCAGTACAGACAAAAATAAATTCACTAGATGAAGAATTATCTTTTTTATACTACGACTGACGTCAAACACTCCGCCCCAGAAAACTGAGGCACAACAGATGGGCAAACAACAACTAGAGGAAGCGACAAAGGAGGAAAGCAAACAGAAAACAATACAAGATCAAAGAAACAAAGAGGAGGACGGTGGCAGGACAAGTAAAGAGTACTGCTAAAGGTGAAACAATCATGAATCTGGCCAATATCGATCGAAATAATGAAGAAAAACGCATTTTGTGCTTGGGACTATCATTGTGCCCAAATGTCAATTTTAACTATGTGAACACTCGACTAGACGTATATAAAGCTGTGAGAAAACTTAAACTAAAGAAATTTCATAAACTTTCAAACCAAATCAAAATACACGCAACCACACCAGAAGACAGCCCAATATCGAAAGAGATTACGGGCAACTTGACGCAATCAGATTTGCCACTTATGGATACATTGAAATAACTGTGGCTGAACCACAAGATACAACGGAGGTTACAAATCGCCCGGTGGATGACAATACAACAAACACTCAAATCAATGTGGTACATCGATCAATCGAGCCACAAGCCTCAGATTCCCTGTGAACCGTTATGTTCATTTGGAATATGCTTGGCAACAACAGAATAATACCCAGTGGGTATGAAAAGCCCTCACTCACCAACCTGGTCGGTGACATGCTTCATCATCGGGCTTCCACTGGGACGACCGAATGTCATCCCAGTGTGCTGCGACGCCAGGTTACTGCGGAGCTGGGTTGGTTGTGTGGGGAAAGTGAATTTAAAATAACCAATTAAGTCAAAAAAGAAAATTTATTAATTTTGCTTAAAAGGCAAGGAATAAAAAGGAGTGAGGGTCAAAAAAATAAAAGACCTGGTTCACTCCGTGGCGGTCAACATGTTTCTGCCTCAGAGATTGTTAATCGGGCATTCGTCAGGACCAGGGGGGGATGTGCGTAGACCCGGTGGTGTGCACGCTCTAAGGTACACCCAACCGTGGGCTAATGTGTGAAAAATCAAAAAAAGCACACTAAATAGTGTGACCTCCGCCAGATAGGTTAATAAGGGGAGAGGAACGAGTTTACTAACGAGGCCTGTCCGTTGGAAGCCTCATGGGTCCCGGTAGGGGGGTAGGAGCAAATTGGCACACCGCCCTTGCTGCTCTCAACCCGCGTTATGCCTAAACAGCCTCTTGCTCCGGGCCCGGCAGCAAGAGGCTGTTTAGGCATAACGCGGGTTGAGAGCAGCAAGGGCGGTGTGCCAATTTGCTCCTACCCCCCTACCGGGACCCATGAGGCTTCCAACGGACAGGCCTCGTTAGTAAACTCGTTCCTCTCCCCTTATTAACCTATCTGGCGGAGGTCACACTATTTAGTGTGCTTTTTTTGATTTTTCACACATTAGCCCACGGTTGGGTGTACCTTAGAGCGTGCACACCACCGGGTCTACGCACATCCCCCCCTGGTCCTGACGAATGCCCGATTAACAATCTCTGAGGCAGAAACATGTTGACCGCCACGGAGTGAACCAGGTCTTTTATTTTTTTGACCCTCACTCCTTTTTATTCCTTGCCTTTTAAGCAAAATTAATAAATTTTCTTTTTTGACTTAATTGGTTATTTTAAATTCACTTTCCCCACACAACCAACCCAGCTCCGCAGTAACCTGGCGTCGCAGCACACTGGGATGACATTCGGTCGTCCCAGTGGAAGCCCGATGATGAAGCATGTCACCGACCAGGTTGGTGAGTGAGGGCTTTTCATACCCACTGGGTATTATTCTGTTGTTGCCAAGCATATTCCAAATGAACATAACGGTTCACAGGGAATCTGAGGCTTGTGGCTCGATTGATCGATGTACCACATTGATTTGAGTGCCCCCTTATTATACACTGGCTTCGTTGTTTATTGATATTTAACCGAGGGGACTAGCCGTGTTGATCCCTTCCTCTCCTGTTGTTTTTGATAATACAACAAACACACCAACATCCTCAGGCACTTTAAATACACATGCGACAAAGTTCAGACCCAAGTCTACGTTCAATCCAGTGACTATGAGGGACTCCATTGACGCCTTCCACGAAGCCGTGACAGAGCAGATCAAGCAGGTGAATTTCAAAGTACAAGGCAAAAACAACAAATACCGATGGCAGGACCGCAAATACCATGAACTCCTCAGGAAAGTTAAAGACAACAACGCCATCGTGATACGTAAATCTGACAAAGGTGGCAACATCGTGGTTTGGGGCATGTCGGATTACACCAAGGAGGCATATGCGCAGTTAAAGGACAGAGCTTGCTATGTGAGAATGAGAAGTGCGACCCTTAAGACTGTTTACACACAATTTCACCATATGCTACATACTTGGAAGAGAAAGGGACTAATTACAACACAGGAATTCAAATTCTTGAAAAATGACAATCCTGATACACCAACTCTCTATTTCATTCCAAAGACTCACAAAGAGCCGATCAAGCCACCGTGTTGACCAATCATCTCAGCCCGCAATAGCCTCCTTGAGCATACTTCCCAATATGTAGATTACTTCCTCCAAACGCACGTGAAATCTTTACCATCGTATGTACGGGCCACGAGCGATTTCCTGAGAAAACTTAAAGAAATAGAATGGAAGAGCTCTTATCAGATGCTGGCCCTAGACGTGACATCTTTGTACACCAGCATCAGGCATGAGGACGGGGTAAGAGCCATGGAACAAAGACCGCGATCATTCTGAGAGAACTCTCATCGATATGGTGATGTTTTGCCTCCACAACAATGTGTTCATGTTTAATAACATCCTGTATCAGCAAATCAGGGGGGTGGCAATGGGGGCCAGCTTCACCCCAAGTTACGCCTGCCTCCATATGGGGTGGTGGGAGGAGCTGGTCTTGAACACCACACACGCATTGGAGATCAACAATAGGATAATATCGTGGCTACAAGATATAGACGATTTATTTGTTTGGGATGGTACATCAGAAACGGCCATGCAATTTGTGTCAGACATCAACAAAAATTAGATTAATTTGCATTTCACAGCAACCATAAGCAGCAGTTCTGTAACATTTCTAGACACACATGTGTACATTGTAGAAAACAGAATTGAGACCAAACTATACAGAAAACCGACATTACATGCCAGCAGCGCACATCCGCGGCATCTCGTCAACAGTATTCCCTATGGTGAGTTGCTGAGGCGGCTACATAGCAAAAATGAGGCTCTCCCGGCAGCACAGGCTGAATGTAGTCGTAGGTTCCGGGAAAGAGGTTATTCGCACAAGATAATTGAGTCAGCTATTATCAAGTCGATGGCCCGTTCTATAGAAGAGCTACTGCAAGGCAGGGTGGATGATAGACACACTGATACAGGACAGGACAATGGAAGCAATGGGGCCAACAGTAAGGACTTTAGGCTTTTTTGCAATATACCAACCAGCATAACCAGCTACAGGCCATTATCCAAAGGAATTGGCCACTGGTCTTAAGTGACCCAAATACTGGACCAGATTTGCCACAAAGAGTGGCTTTTACGTATAGCCGAGGCCCTTCTATGAAAGACGAGCTGGTAGCAACAAGTCCTGAGTCCATAGAAACATCTAGTTGGCTCCAGAAGCATAAAGGATTTTACAGATGCAAAACATGCAAGGCATGTCAGTATGGAGAAAATAGAACTACCTACAAAAACACAGTTCAGTGACAGAGTTCATTCCATAAACAAACTATTAACCTGTAAAACTGATCACGCTGTATATGTCCTTTCCTGTCCTTGTAACTTGCTATATGTTGGGAGTACCAAATTACCTGTACACAAGCAGGTACTCCAACATCTCAAGGCAATATGCAACCAAGACAACACCTACCCGGTAGCCCGTCACTTCAGAGACAGCCACCTCTCCAACAATAAAGAGCTCAAATACTTTGTAATCGACCCAGTACCACCCAGCAGACGGGGTGGGAATAGAGAGGGTGCCCTGAGAAGATGCTGTAGTGGGTGAACTCGTGATATAACATAGTTATTTTCTCCAGTTGTTATAGTATCAACAAGGGCAATCTTGAACGAGAAATCAATAAGAGGCTCGTATTTTGGTATTTCACCGTAATGAGTGTCTCAGACAAAGTCATCGAGGCTCAATGCGAGGAAGCAACAAACAGAATTTTTACAGCTGTAAGTAGCTTTTGGATTGACTATGACCCTAACGCTTTGCACAAAAAACCAAGTGTTACATAACATTGATACCAGTTAGAAAAGGATCTAACTGCGGCAACATGAATATTAATCATATATTTGACCAACAAGAATGGGGTCAATTTTACTAACACCAGCACTTTATTCACTATTTAATGAGCACTACTATTTTTAACTCACCCACATACCAGCAACACCCAGCAAATTTGCACATATGTTTACGCACTGAGCCACAATAGGATTTTAAGAATTTTATGAGACGCAGAACTAGCGGTTAAAAGAATATGAATGACAATACAAAGGTATCATATAATTGTTGGGAAATCAACTAAAAGGGAATATAATGAATTGTTTTTGTATGAGTTTACCTGTCTATTCATGCTAATTCAACAATGCAATGTTGGACATTCCGCTTGAAATGGCACAGATACGAATTATTCAAGTATTTCTGCTATGTCCATTGCTGTATGTCACCACGTGATGTTTTACACAGAGCACTGTCACTTTAAAACTGAAAAAATCACTTACTTCCGTGTCATGTGATCAAGGCTCACCCGAGCCGAAACGCGTCAAGACCGAGTAAGGCAATAAAAATATTGCAGCACGACATCGTGGTCCGTCTCCGTCTTTGCAAGCACGCTGAGGAGTGACGGAGTGTGTGGATATATATATATCTATACATACATACATCTTTCAAATACCAGAGACCAAGGCGAGAAGGCTTGTTTCTTCTTTATCTGTTTTCCTGTTCCTTAGCTTCTCAGTACATTAATCGCCCTCCCTCCCCTTCCCACTGAAGGTACCTGAAGGCCAACATTAACTGCCCAGGGATGGTTTGCTAACCAACAGAAAGCAGGGTAAACTGTTTTTGTCATATTTAAAAAAAGAAAGAAATTTGGGAATGTTGTTCCCAATAGATCCCACCCACTTCAACCACTGCCTGAGGGTGCGTCTCTATGACAAGGCTTCTGAGCTCACTGCGGAAAGCAGTGAGACAGTGATATGTTTTAGTCCAAAAGTGACTCTGAGGAATTTATATGTATAATGGAGGTAAACAAAGACCCAGCTTTACAGAGGGTGAGGGCCATGAACTGCCTATGCTGCTTACCTGACTGACAGGAGATCTTGGTGAGTAAACAGCGATGGAAAGGAGACATGTTGGTTGCAGGTTCGGAAGTCAAAGAAGAGATCGCTGTCGAAGATCACTCATAGACTTCTGATATACTCGGCAGCTGTGGGTGCAGTGCAAGGGTTTAAATGGCCGCTGACAGTGAAACTGTTTCACCAGCATTAAGTTGCAGCCTGTTGTCCTGCATGTCACATTGCACGACCACTTGTGCTCAACCAACTTGACAACGTCCTCTGGGCTCAATGAACACTACACAATCTGGGTTTTGTCGATGTTCTGCTTCCCAGTGGAGACCACCCTCGCTATCAGGACACCAGGGATAGTCCTTGGGGTACCCAAGAAGATTGGTCCAGCGGTGGAGAAATAATATCTCTCAGCAGCGCCCGATGGCTCCATGGTAAAGGGCTTTTGTCATTTTTCAGGTTGGCATGGACAACACCAGCTAATCCCGCGCTTAAAAACCTTGCAAAACAATTTCAAAAGGCTTTGTCCCTTTCTAGCTCGCCATGAATGGTAGTGTGCTAATCCTATGCCTAAAAACTCCGCTAGAGAAACAAACATTTGGGGTGAGCACATTCAGAGTGTTGGTGTTGTAGAGCGTCTCATATACCACTCTCGCCAAAAACGTGGAGACTACCCAGGGTTCCCTGCTCTCTTTTGCATAATTTATGCAGCACTCTAGGCCTGAAAGGGCATTGTTTTGATATATTCAACATCCAACCCTATCCGCAGAGGAAAGGGGATTTACCATTATCCCCCCTGCTGTTTGATATGGAGTTTGATCCTGTGGTTATAGCTGTTTTGAGAGATGTAGAGTGAAAGAGATCACTATTCAGCAAAAGCCATAAAAAGTGCCTCTGCGTGCAGATCACATTTCCTTCGTGAGTTTTCCATTGCTTTCCACCTATTAAAAGTTGGTTAATTCACCCTCGATCTGACTTACGTACTCCTCCTCATCGATTTGACCTGCCCTCGTTTTATGACCCACCACCTGAATCGATGCTTTTACTGTGTATCTCCCCTGCTCTTTTGATGTAACTTTTTCTTGTGATACCCTCTGCACACTCCCACCGTTGTAAACGTATGAGTTTAATTACTAGTATTGTAGCCCACTGTAACCCTTGTATCCTGCTTGTTGTCAAGCGCTCTGATGCCTTCAGGCCATGTCCCTGCTATATAAAACTGCAAATAAAAGTCATCAACAAATTTGTAATAATACAAGGATGCAGAGTTAGATTGATTCAATCATATCTGACATCTGTATCTATAGGCACATTAATGCACCATTTTGGAAATAGGACTTTTAATGAGACGGAGATACATGCATTGCTACAGGCTTTTCAAAAATTCCTAGATGTAATTTTGACCCATTGATAGATAAATTGAAAGGTCAAGAACGGTTGGAGTAAATTGAATCTGGGGCAATAAAATAAAATTAACTCATTAAAATATCTATTTTGCCTAAATTGTCTATTTATTCCATAATATCACTGTTTATGTTCCCATACATTTTTACAAGATGACTGTATCGCTAGAAAGCTTCTAAACCAATTAAATGTTCCTCTTGCTAGATTTCAGGCTTTTGATTGGGTTAGCACAAATGCGCTATTTGCATTTATGTGACCTACTATATCATTGGTGCACAATAAATTGTAAATATGACACTACTCAACTGTAAGCAGTTCCAACAACACAGCTGATTTTCACTTTGCGTTGCATTGCTTGAATTTTAGCAAGTTTGGCCCTAATTTTGCGAATGAGGAAATTCCACCATGGCGGTGGAATTTCCCCATTCCCAGGTGCACCGTAGGGATGTGGAATTGCGTCAATCCAGAGTAAACCATACGCGGCGTATCACACCATGTGCAAGTGAGTCTTGGTGTGCAGGCACAACTGATCACCTCTGAAGGCTTTTAAGTTTAGCAGGTTAGGAAAATGAGGCACAGAGCGCCAAACTCATTGGCCATTGACATTTTAATTTGATCAAGTGAGGAAACTGGTGTCAGGCCCAGTTCTCACAGTCAACCAGTCTGCAGTGAATGCAAAGGATTTTATCTCCTCAGCATAACTGTTTTTTAAAAACAAGTTAGGGAAATTTAGTTTAAGTCAATCTAAGAATGGCCAAAACAGCACAAAAGAGAATGAACAGCAACAACATATTTATCACAATACTTCAAATGAGGTAGCTTAAAAGTGCACTGGCGCTGTTCTCCCTACGACAACGTAAAACATAAAGAAGACATAGCATGGAAATGTGTACGTTGATCACACTAACAAATTAAACACACAAGCAGCCCTGCTCCCCAGCAGAAGCAGGGAGGCGGATCAACAGAACCCCTAGACCAGGGAGGCCCATTGGAGTCTGCTCACAGGTTACAGGTTCTCATTGGTTGAAATCAGTGAAAGTTAAACTGGCCACAACTAGATATATTTTCACTTCGTTTGCCTGCATTTAACATGATTTTTTAGTGGAATCTGAAAAACACATGCCGGGTGTGACTTATTCACTTGCTCCACCGCACTCTGCCCGCTAACTCTCAATTCACACCGCAGAACTCTGCGCCTTTTTCAATTACCCAATATGCATTAGGCGGGATACAAAGAGGGGTCCATCATTCAAGGGGATTTAGAGATAGGCTCTAGGGATTCATTTGTAAGAAGTGCATGGGCACAAAGTTGTTCTTAGAGCCCAGTTTTGATTTCATTTACTGCCTCTTTAATCCATCTCCCTATGCTTCTTATCTCTTTGCCTCTCTTGCAAGTTCTTTTTCATCCCTGATTTCTCTGTTTCTCGTTATTTTTCTGCCTGTCCCTGCATCCTTCTTTGCCTTTCTTCAGTTTTTCTCTCTCGTACTCTGGGTCAAAGTCTGAAGATGAAAAAATAAATCCTGGTCCCCAAAAATGAGTGCCTGTGTCCACCACCATCCCTAGTTCACCATTCCTTGCACCAGACACTGACATTTGACTTAAACCAGTTCTCTTAGGTCTACGCTGTTGCCTGACCCACCTGCATCTTTGTCACAATGTGTTGGTGGTGGGGAGAGCACCATCGGTGTGGTCGTCAACTTGGTGGCCGCAGAGCATGGGTCCTACCCCGGTGCCTTGTGCCCAGGCTAAAAACCTGGGGGTATGGATGGACACTAATCTCTCCTTTGAGTACCAGACCAGACGGGTTGCGGGTGCCTGTTTCGGAGTTCTGAAGGGCCTTCGCAAAACTCTGGATATGCTGCCTTTTGCAGCCAGGAAGACCTTAGTCCACGCCCTGGTGACATCCCGCCTCGATTATGGCAATATCTTGTATCTGGGTGTAACAGGGAGATGCATACGGAGACTCCAGTGTGTGCATAATGCAGCAGCTCACCTGGTTCTGATGCGCCCAAGGAGAGCTCCATCGAAGATGGCACTTGCTTCCCTCCACTGGTTACCGATACGTGAACGAGTCTGGTTCAAGGCGTTGTGTGTCTGCCACCGCATTATTCATGGGATTACGCCGTCCTACCTGCTTGATTTTCTCACTCCTTATGTCCCAACTCGTCGCCTCAGATCTGAGGGGAGAGGGTTGGTATGCGTTCCGGTTGTTAAGAGAGCTAGGATGGGGGGTCGGTCCTTTCGTCTTCTGGTGGCACAGCTCTGGAACAAACTTCCTCTGAGTCTGCGACTGGAGCCCTTGGAGGGCGTTTTTAGGAAAAATTTGAAGACTCACTTATTCCCTTCAGGATAATGGGCCGGTAGCTTACCTTAGCGGCTTGCACCGCAGCGCTGGGGCACACTGGCTGAGTGTAACCAGGCGCTTTATAAGTGTGCTAATAATAATAATGTCAATTATTGTAGCCACCTCAAACCCTTCTGGGAGCTGAGAACAAGTCCATATTGATCTACTGCTGCGGGTCACCCCTCGAATGGAGACTCCCCATAGAAGTGAGCCAGCCGCCTGTAGGAATCTTAAAAATAAAGACTGCTTTACTCCGTTTCAGGCAATAGCCTAGAGTTTCTTTGTTGGACCCATCCCGCCCCAGTGTATGTTAGGGACCCCAAACCACGCATCGACCTAGAGCAGGCAAGTGTAGACTTCTACAGCATGTATTCCCTGGAATCAAGTAACCAGATCTACAGAAAAGAATGTCCCCCTCGTCATCTTCTAACTTTATGAAAACTAGAGCGAGCATATAGGAAGTGTCGGCTCTTAGGTGGGGAGAGCTTAAGGGGGACAAAGCATGAACCTGAATGTCAGAAACTGGATTACAGTAGACCCATACCTTTCGCCTTTGTGAACAACTGTTATTTCACTGAAATCAGCAAATTACTAATTCGAAAGAAGCTGGATTACGGTAATTGTCGTGGGAAGTCATTGAGTGCCTCAGTGTAAGTGTACCACTTGCGGGGAACTTTGAAATTACAGACGTCCGCCACAAACCTTTGTGTGCCCTCTATTTAGAACCATTGCACTGGCACAGTGTTATCTCCCATCCGTGTAACATAGGTGGGTTACTCAATTGTAATGGGTTGTAATCCAATGCAAATGAGGCAGTCCTTCAGCACCATATTACAGACACGCGCACAGGGGCAAAAAGTCCTTGACAAATGCACCAACTATTAGGTGGAGCAAAGTTTAGTCCGGTCATTCGGTTGTTTGAGAGGTTCATGTAGAGTCCCAGGTGGGCTAAATGGAACCACCCAAAGAGTGCTGCTTGGCACCTC
The DNA here is from genome assembly GCF_964204655.1 of Triturus cristatus. Lineage (NCBI taxonomy): Eukaryota > Metazoa > Chordata > Amphibia > Caudata > Salamandridae > Triturus > Triturus cristatus. The sequence continues at coordinate 1,127,030,377 of NC_140594.1, forward strand.
TGCAGTGACGTGCCAAGTGTTCACCTGCAGCGTCATTGACATCAGAGGCTGCAATGTTAGGGCAGTGGCATAAAATTAGCCCCCAAGCTCCAAGGGACCCCTCCGACTCTGTGCACGGATTGCGGGTCCCTGGCCCGAGAGCTCCTGACTGTGTCCAGGGTGGAGGGGAGTGGGGTCCCTCCATGTACTTTGTAGTGGGGGCCCTCAATTTTCGTTACGTCACTGTGTGAGGGTATGTACCCTTACCCATCCCACGCCTGCGGCATCCAAGGGTGGCTGCAGTGTTTGTGTGCAACCACTCTGGTGGTGGCCTTCAGTGCTCCTATCAAGAGTCCATAGTCCACGCACACAGAAATACAGAGCTGATGAACCCATGCTCCATGGGTACAATGTGTGCGCAGTCTGAGGGGCATGTGATAACTCGCTTAGCACATGTGCTGCAGACAGCAAATTTTTCCTATTTTTTAGTAAGGGTTGCATGGAGGAAACGTCGACCATGCACCCCAACCATAATCCAGCACCAGAAACTTACATTCCTAAACGCTTCCAGCTCTTCCAGCAGACATGATGAAATCAAGAGCTATCTGGCAAGAGCCCTGGTGAAAAAGACCAAGAACCAAAGGGGAGATATTGAAAGGAGGGTGTCACACAATCCCTGAGATTTCAAGAACAAAACCAATTACACACAGGGCCACTGACAAAAGGCAAGATTCAGCTCATTATAGCACACAAGAGAACGATTCTTTCAGAGAGGTTTGTCACCAAGGTATAACACGCCAACAATAAATCGGGTATTAGGCAGTGCTTTAAATGGGCAGGTACTGTCCGGTACTGAGTACCTGCACTTCTTTAATTTGAAAGGGAGAGTTCCTGCACTTCTCAGCAGAGCAGCAATACATTTAATGGTGGAGTATCCCATCTCAGGAGCAAGCAGGCACTCTAAATAGTAAGTACCTGCACTTCTATAGTTCCATTTAAAGCACTGGTAGGAGGCCTGCACACGAGGGTGCTTTACGCTTGTAGGGCCTCAAAGTAGTGTATAGAAGAGCTTTCCTTTATTGAAAGTAGTGTGTATTAACCTATGAAAGATATATTAATCATTTCTCAGAAAGTATCTATTGAGAAGTTTTGGGGAACTGCAACATGTTGCCCTGTGGCTATGCCAGTGCGCTGAACGTGCTAACAAAAATACAGCTTCAGGAGAGGAAACCGGAAGTTAGAGTGCACTCTGAGGAGGCGGGAAACCTTGTCTGACATTCTTCATTCCTGCTCTCTGTTTTGTTTAGAGTTTGACTGAATGCAAGATGAAATGGCTTCGTTTTCAGAAGCAATATGCTACAAACAAAGGGTTATAATTTTTCAAGTAATTATAATTTTTTAATTATAATTTCAGGATCTGTTTGTTTTATGTCGTCACTTAATGTAACATTCATACATGGAGTCCAATTTTTACCACTTGTCTATAACACTTTATTTTCCAAGCTGGCACTTTCGTAATTCTGGTTTACTCTGTAAAAAAGAAATTGATGAGTTTTGCTATGTACAACTATGAAAGTGTTTTGGTATAGATGTGACTAAGAACCAACAATCAATCAATCAATCAATCAGGGAACTGTAAGCACGCTACTCACCCGTGAGGGGCTCAAGGCGCTGAGGGGGGGTCTGCAGATCTGTTTAGCCAAAGAGCCAGGTCTTGAGAGTCTTCCTGAAGGTGTTCAGGGAGGGGGGCGTGTCTGATGTCTGCCGGTAGCTTGTTCCAGGTCTTGGCTGCAATGTGAGAGAAGGATCTTCCACCTGCTCTGGCTCTGTGGATGCACGGGGTTTCAGCCAGTGCGAGGTTGGTGGAGCGGAGGTTTCTTTTGGGTACGTGGAAGTTGATTCTGTCGTTGAGGTATTTGGGTCTGTTGCTGTGTAGGCATTTGTAGGCATGAGTGAGGATTTTGAAGGTGACTCTCTTCTCCACTGGGAGCCAGTGGAGCCTCCGCAGGTGTTTGCTGATGTGTTCGTCTCGGGGGATGCCGAGGACGAGTCTGGCGGCGGTGTTCTGTATCGTCTGGAGTTTACGGAGTAGGGACTTGTTGATGCCGGCGTAGAGAGCGTTTCCATAGTCCAGTCTGATGGTGATGAGTGCGAGGGTGACTGTCTTCCTTGACTCAGGGGGGATCCATTTGAAGGTCTTGCGGAGGATACGGAGACTGTTGAAGCAGCTGAAGGTGACGGCGTTGACCTGTTGGTTCATGGTGAGTGATGAGTCTAGGACGATGCTGAGCTTTTTGGCGTGGTCTGAGGGGGAAGGTGGGCTTCCGAGGGCAGTTGGCCACCAGGAGTTGTCCCATGCCGAGGGGGTGGTTCCAAGGACGAGAACTTCTGTCTTCTCAGCATTGAGCTTCAGGCATCTGTTGGCTGTTGGTCATCCAGACTGAATGTCAATAGGTCAGTCAGTGATGAGTTTAGGCACTCAATAATTAATCACAGAGACACTGTGTCATCCTTCTAAAAATAAAAGCAAAAAAAGGAAGAAAGAAAGAAATCAAAGGGGGCTTATAAAATGAGGACATGGAAAACTAATGGACTGGCTCGTCAAACCTGGCACTTAAGTGCACCTATTTTCAGATGGATGTGCATGCTATGGTGTAAAATACCATGAATCACAGGGTAATACTAAAGCTAGTAAGTCTGTATGTCCCTTCTTACAGGGTCTATCAAGGATTGGATTGCTACATTGAAAGTTTTCTACCCCCAGGGCTTGTCAAATTGACAATCAACAACAAAGCCTTTCACTGCTACGGTAATCTGTGACATACCATGAATAAAGAAACAACCTACAGACTTTAGCACAGTGCAGCAACAATCCACCCTTAAGGAACTATTTGCTTTGACATGCACGTTTAATAATAAATAAGTCAGGCCTACTGCCTTTGTTGTAACTTTTCATAGTAAACATATCAGACCAATGGGAGCTGAGATAACTTTCCCTATTAAACTAAAGAGGCCTACAGCCTTTAAAACTGGCTTCATGCCATAACCAACCCGGGCCTGCTCTATGGGGGTGTAGACTTTGCCACAAGGCACTCATAAGGCAGTCACTCATATTAATATCATTATGCATGAAATCTAGTGATGAAAACAATATAAAATACCTAGCAAGGATTCTAACAAATCTATCCTATAGTGTGCCAGAGGGGGTAGGGAACACCAAAACACATGCCTACTATTTGTTAAATGGTGACATTACATGTAACGAAATACCTGTTTACATGTTATTGTACAGCGTAATAACAATACATACTTGCATACCCATTGGCTTTAGCATATGTTTTTCAGAATATGTTATCTACTGTCTTCATCATGACATTTCATAATAAACTGATCAGACCTATGACATCTAACAAATCTCTCCCCTTCAAACCCCTCAGGCCTGTAGCCTTTATCATTTGCTTGTCACAATAACCAACTCAGGCCGACTGTGTTGAGCATAAGCTTTCCCACGAGCAATCATCAAGTGTGCAGTCTAAAAATGACACATATGTCTTCAGGTTTTAACCCACTGTACTAACAATTAATGCCAATTGACTTTAACGTATGATTAAGGGGCCTTGTTTTCCGTTTTTACAGATTTGCACAGATAAATACAGACAGAAAACCATTTGGTTTCAAGTCTGTATTTATTTTCAAATCTGGATAAAAACGTAAATTAGATTGTTTTTTGAGTGAGTCTAAATGCTGTCAGTCAAGACTGCTAGCCCGATAGCTGTGCAGATTGACAGGTGTGGGGGTTAAAAATAAGATGTTCAAGTAATGAGGCTTAAAAAACAGTAGATATGCACAAGGTTGCTACTAAAACGTGCATGTTTTCATGTAAGTGCTGTGATTTATCATCTGCTGGTGTTTATATCATTGAAACCAATCAGGAATTCAAGTATTTCAAGGAACAGTGCCCATTTATCAATTAGATAAAGGTGGAAATATACTAGTTTCAGCTTCATTTTTTCAAGATACCCAAAGTAAACATGGAAAAATACAGATACCAGTAGCGAAATATAAATGTGGATGAACACAGACGGAAATGCTAAAAAAAGAAATACCATAAAATTGGAAGACCTACATATTTTATTTTTCTTCGCAGTTTTATATAGCTCAAACTTGACCCGACGGTATCAGAGTGCTTTACATGAGCACCAGTTGTGTGACATATGATTTTCACAATAAATTAGTCAGGCATACTACCTTTATTGTAAATTTTCCAAATATGCCGATCAAGTGTACGGCCTTGATCACTGGTTTGTTGTCATAACCATCTCAGTCCTTCTGTTTTGAGCATACGCATTCTCACAAGGAAACAAGTGCAGTCCAAAGACTCTTGTTCAGTGGAAGTAGATAACTTCTGCCCAATAAAATACTGCACCCAAGTGTAATCAACTTGTGGGGGCGTCAACAGCCTTTTCACAAGGGTGCTTCTTAAAGTTTTTTTTCTATTGAGCACATCAGGTCAGTGAACCAGTATGCTTTCAAGCTAGACCTAAAATGGGATAGACTTGCAATTGCCAAAGGGCTCTATCCACAAATTCATTCACAGAAACAATCAGAAGTGCAGTTTAAATTCAGTGAGGACTATGTACAGCCAACACAGAAGAAGGTCTCCAACCAGGAAATAGGACATTCCAATGAAGAGGCCAGCAGCTTCCTCTTCTAAGGGAAAGGGGATAAAGGAAAAGTTATTCCCCTTTTGTGTGTGGCGATCTGCTTTCTTTCAAATTCCATTCATTGTTTTTGTTTGATCCAAACACATGAGCAACCTCTCTCACTGCAAATAAGCACAGGTAAATGTATCTGACATGTGTTTCGCTTTGGCTCGTCTGCCCATAGAGCTCTCTCAAGGCTTTCTCACGAGTGACCTTGTTGTCAGCAGAGTAATGAGTCCAAAGGTTGTTAAGGTGTACATACCATTCTTAGAAAGTCACTTTGGTCTTCAGACATCTTCTCAGGCATTCAACAAGTCCTAGGATGTAGAGGTTAGAGACCTCCAGCTTCATCCAAATTCCAAAGCAAGGGGAAGGCCCACAGCACGCAAAGAGGTCCATTCCCTTTTGTAATGAATACTTTGCCAATGGTTCTGGACCAATTGTCAGAGTGGGGTTGCTGCCATCAATATTACGTCACTGAAGTAATACGGGTTGTATAAAATCCAGAGTTAAATAAAGGACAAGTGTAGGTAATGATCCACACCATCTCAGCAGGAGACTGGCAGGGGAGTAATATGTGTCCAGTGGTGTATTTTGGGGCTCCTTGTTCCAAATATAAAACTAAAGCATGGGGCGGTAGGGTACCACCATTTACAGTAAGTACATTTACCATTTTGAAGTTATGGAATCATATTTGGTTGGAAATTGAAGTATTAAATCCCGGGTGAGCCAATAGCTCACCCTGATGGAAGAGTCTGGCTGCCAGGTTTTTCCTTCGCCTCTGCAGCCGGGTCTCCACCTCCTTGAAGTCAGTGAAGTGATCTTTTACCATATTTAGAGCTGTCTTCCAATGGTGGAGGAGGATACTGCTACAAAGTGGCTGATCCTTCTTTCGGAAGAGCCCATTGGTCGGTAACACTCCTGCACAAACTCTACGAGCGTCTGCCTCTTGAGGTTCAAGCTTCTCAGTGAATGCTTGTGCTGCCATGTACCCCTACTTTTGGCACCGTACCATATTGGGGTGTTTGCCAGCACGTTGACGGCACAATATTTAAGATTTCCTGAAAGTCCATCACCGTTTCAGCAGCGGGCCTTCACAGAGACATCCCGCCAGTTAATGGCTGTGGAGCAGTTGCGTCAGCTCAGGAGGGGGGTCTGACACATGTTCTAGTCCACCCTGGAATAGTGGATGGTGGAGCGATGGAGTTTCCTCCAATCCACCAATTGTAAATTGAGCAGACATGCTTGAAGACCTACAGATGGCCGCCATATTTCCCATGAGGGCCTCTAATAGCTACGCATCCCCAAGGGGTGCAGCGTTCTCTCTTTAACGTCAAGGGGTGGGTGCTCTCAGACCACCAGTGGACAGGTGTGGTTGGTGACCTATGCAACCCACCCATCAGCAGCCCCACCCAGTGACTGAATGCATGTCTCTTGTGAACCCACACTTTGTTGTGCAGCGGCTGAGTTTGTCACGCTCTTCACAGATGTGACAGTGTGTTCTGGTCCTCAGGCAGGAATGTTAGCTATGGATGGTGCAGCAGGTGCAGTGGCACCAGAGCCCAGGTGTCTGAAGTGTCAACTGCACCTTGAGTATGGCTCTTGTATACCACCAGCCTGCGGTCAGGGGCCCCAGTTTCCATTCTTGCATTAGGGCCCATGCCACCTTTGTTTCTCCACTGTGCTCGGGCCTACTCCCAACAGGTGTAGGGGACCCCGCTCCACCACACCCAAGATATCGTCTGCTAGTTCTCATCTTTCAGCCCAGAGGGGTACCAGGCTGTGGAGATGGGTCAGTAAAAGATGCTTCTGTGCTGCTCCCAGCAGACTGTGCGGTGGTGTTTATTTCTGCGGCTTCTACGGTAGCCTCAAACCTCAGGGGCCCTGCCCGTAGGCCCCCCACTGCTCCCCGGAGAGAGGCTGCCCGTGCCCCCCCGCTGCTGCTGGAGTGGTTCGCAGACTGCCTGCGTGCGCAACGAGGCGGAACAGCAACCCCGCTTCACTCCATAATGAGTACAACCATGGTGCTGTCTGTAAGGCCTGACCCCCGCCCGCCCCTCCCGCCTCGTGAAAGGCAGCCAGCTGAGTGGAGCCCGGGGGCTGCAGCTGACGGCCGGTAGACAAGGCACATTACACAGCATGGCCTCCATTAAAGGCGGCTCCTGTCACGCAACAGCCATTACAGTCCAGCCTTGGCTGCCAGCAGGGGCGCAGCCATCAATAGTGCAGCGAGTGCAGTAGCACCGGGTCACAAGGGTACGAGCCGCATCTCTGGCCTTTGCAACTGTGCAGTAGTAGGCAAAGACACCCTGCTGCGTTTTATGATTTTATGGGCTAATTCCTTGCACACGAGGAGGCAGCGTCTCCGGCCACTAGTTAAGAAACATAACATAAGGCGTTGCAGGGAGGCAATGTTACAACCAGTGACGTAGCTTCCTTTGGTGCAGAAAGTGCAGTGGCACCAGGGCCAAGAGGCCTGAAGAGCCCACTCGTCCTAACTATCGCTGTAGCTAGGGGGCCATTTCCTTCCTCACTCTAGGGCCCATGACCCACTATCTAGGCCACTTCAATTTCACTATGTTACCGGGTGGTCGAGGCCTTTTTGTGCCCGTAGCCTCCTATATTTTCCCGGCTTGGAAACTCACTGTCTCTCCTCAGGGACCCATGTCTCAACCAATCATTTAATATAATTCAGTTTTTTCCCCTATGTACTTCTACGTAATCGTCCAGAAGAGAGCCCCTTTTTGAACATCTATACATATTTTTTATTTAAATATTTAACATGGTATACTCTTGTTTTTTCTGAAACAGATTTAGAATTCGGTAGGCCTTCTCGGGCTCGGACTACAGGGAGGGGCTGGAAGATCCTGCTCGTTTATAAACCTGAGCTGTGGAATCAAGACTCTCCCTTTTACCAGCCCCGAACTTCCACCGAGTAATCAGTCCGCCTGCGTGTGCCTCTTCATCAGACACAACTGGAAGCGCTTAGAAACAGCCTGAACGCTGCCTTTCCATCTCAAGTTAGACCATACACCTGCCAGGGTTTTGCTGGTGAGCACGAGGCAGAAAACGTCACAGATCTCCCATCTGTTGCCTGCGTTGTCCTAGGAAAGATGACGTGGGCTTCCGCCTGACTTCTATGGGTAGTCATGAGGTGGAGTCCGACAACACCAATTCATCCTTCCTAGGTCGGTAAAATGAGTGCTAGGAAAAGGGGTATTAGTAACCGGTTACTTGGCAGTGCTTAGAAACACCAGTAGTGCTTTATGAGGGGCCACACAAACACAATTTATAACAAGTTCATGGAAAAGGTAACTTTACAGCGCTGTCGGATTTGTGCTTAATTGTTGCTACCTTGCTTCTTTTACCCAGTGGGGTCCTCGAATTCACTGGATTTTGATGCAGTGATATCGGGAAGGCCCTAATCCATGAATATGGCTGGTAAACCTCCCTCCGCCCCCTAGAAATTCTGGAAATTATAAGTTTTGTGCCCCAAATGGGGAATAACCAGCTGCTAATTTTTCCCAAATCCACGAAACAAATTCAGTGACATGTTCCACTTGCTAAGAGAAGGCAGCAGAAGTCATGGGGAGGGTCATTGTGGGTCAGCGAATGGGGGGCCGGTTCAGGACAGTCCACAGCAGGGGTGCGTAGCCCCGGGAAGCGCTGTCTGCTTGCCTCATGGCGCTGCCGGGCCAGGCGAGGGTCAGCTGTGCTCCTGCCCCGAGCCCCTGCACCAGGTAAAACCGGATTTGGTGCATCCAGACCTGGGATTATCAGCGCCGGAGACACCTTTTTACCTGCAAGGCCTCAAAGTAATATCCAGGGCCGGCCTTGGGCAGCTCGCCCATCTCACTTGGCCTCAATCAGGTCCCGTTAAAGACTTTGTAATCAGCCCTTACTGTACCTTAGAGTAATTGTTAGCACCCCATCAACCCCCTGCCCTCCTCCCATCTTCCTCACACCTCTTGCTAGTAGTTTCACTTTTCCGTGTGGAAGTATAGTGTAGGAAAGTGACTCGTTTGACATGGTTAGCCCCACACTTTTTGCCTGGAACTGATATCCATTCTTGATATTGTAAGTAAACAGGGAAGCCATAGAGATGGCTTTACTGTACCCTAAGATGTTTGCTACTTGTCTTAATAAATCCTCACTGATGTCTGTGTTGGATTTATTAATAAATGCACACAGGAGACCCTTTAGAGGGTCCCCTGAAAACCTACAAAGCACTGGTGTTGTCTCTGACTAGTCTTAGCCAGCCTGCCACCGCCAGACACTCGTGGGATGAGAGCCAGCACTCTCAGAGGCCAGGTACAAAGCCTGCTCTGGGCGCCGGTGCTTCACACCTCCTCGAGGACAGGATGGCCTTCCAAGGCGGGACGCTTCAAAGGCGATGCCGCCTTTGAAATTCGACCCATGCATCTCCAGATAGTGGATGATGCTGACCCCCCCATCTACTCCACATTTGATGGGAGGACATGCAGGAAAATTAGGCAAATTGGGAAATGGGTCCCCATTGAGCCAGCACCACCCCAAAGGTGGCGCCGGCAATGTGGAGCCCACTTTTCATTTCCCTCCATCTTGGTTTGTGAGGGATTTAGCCCATTAGGGTCTGGGTAAAGCCCGTTCTCACAGGAAATAGACACCCCAAAGGTAGGTAGCCCATTGGCTACTACCTGTCGCCCCATGAACACTCCTAAATTTAGTATTTAGGTGGCATCCCTGGACCCTGAACTTTAGATTTGATGGACACAAAGAAGATAAGGATAAGGAAGGGCTGCTGACCCGAGAACTGAAGTCCTGCTGCAGAAAATTGGTGCCAAACCCTGCCTGCTGCGTTAAGGACTTAACAATTGTAGTGTGCTGTCTTGTCCTGCAACTGTGAGGCCTCCAAGGACCCTGGAGCTCTTCCAGCCTTCTACAAATTTCCCCAAAATTCCCTTAGATTGGAGGTACAGCTCCCCTGCAGCCTACAGGCACCGAATCCACACAATCCAGTTTTACCAACTTGCTGCTCTCTGAGGACTCCACCACAGCACTCGAAACAAAAGTGGTACACCAGCTCTGGAGAGTTAGATCTGTCTCCCCACAAAGTTTGGAGACACCTGGATCTACCAAAGCCGTGCTGCACCAATAGCCGGGGTACCGGACCCTCTGCAACATTCACTGCGACGAAGTGTCTAATCCGGACTCCAACTGCCCAGGATGCAAGCACCCCTGACACACACTTTGTGAGTGGCCCCCATGTCCCGGAATTACCTCTCCAAGCTGCCTGCTCCTGACCGCGAGGACATCTTGAAGCACGCTGCCCGGCTGACCTATCTGCTATGCCCCCAGGCCACCTGGCCTGGGTACCAACGGACCAGATGTGCTCATGTGGTCCTGAGGCCCTTGCAATCTGCTCCCTAGAGTGGGACTCCTTGGAGTTACCTTTAAGTCCCCTTGTGCAGTGTGTTTTCAGTTGGCACCCTTCTTCGTAGCGCACCAGCTACCAACCACCTCAGCACCCAATTCCTGGCTGAATCCGGGACGCTTCCGAGAGTACGCTGGTGGAACATTGGGCCTGGCCTTCCTACTTACCCAAATCCCAAAAGTAAACCTTGAAATCTAACTGTATGATTTTATATGCATTTTTCAATTTTCTCCTATTGACTTCAATGGTGCGTATTTGCGGGCAAAAGTGATTTATTTTCCGAACTTGAAAAATTCATATCCTAAACAGTACTTACAATAAGACAAAGTTCTTGGTCTAAAATATTTCATAAAAGTCGGTGTTGTTTTTATAAATTGGTCTTGTATTTATTCTTGAGTGTTTTTCTCATTTATTGCCTCTGGGAATACAACAAATGCTTAGCCCTACCCTCTGATAAGCCTAACTGCTGCCCACACTACCACAAATAGAGCGTTAGTATTGTCTACTTTTGCCTCTGTATACCAATCTGGGTCTCACTGGACTCTCTGCACAATGCACTTCATTTTAGTGGGCTATATAGAGAGCCAGTGCCCTTCATATAGGCTTAAACCTGTCATTGTCCAACATGCTATAGGCTAAAAAAAAGGTGATGCGGATTTAGTCCTTACATACTGGCCCTGAAATGAAGGATTGATTTACAGTAAAAATATAGTGAAAGGTATCATTTTCAGTGCAACTGTGTTGCCTGGGGTAACAAAATTTCTGCAACAGGTGCCTAGGTCTACAATTAAAAAAACCCTGCGACCCATACCTATACCCCAGGATATGTTACTCACTGTCTACCCGCTATACCTGCTGCTTTTATCTATGTGGCATTTTGCCTAAAACTATTCTACAATGACTCCTCTGTCTCAATGCTGTCTTTTGAGCACTTGTTTACTACTAGCGGTCGCCAGTAGGTAGTTATAGTTAGGACCTATTATCCATAGGAAACGTGTTTTTTGATTTGCAATATCTTTGGTGCCGTTTGACGAATCTTTGCAAAATTTTCAAAACTGGTGGGGCGCTCCGATCAGCTTCTGTCGTAAAAGTTTTGGGGTGATTCGTCAAGCTGGGGCTGAGAGAAAAGGGGAGTCCCAAAACACGTTTTCCCCATGTTAATTTCCATAGGAAATTTTAAAACAGGCTACAGGCCGAAATGCTGAACGGAATTACAACAAATTTGGCAAAAAGGTAGCTCTTGGTTCAGAAAGCACCCTTTTTTAAATGGTGTAAATCCGTTCAGTAGTTCCTGAGAAACTAAAAAAAGAAAACATATCGATATCTGAGCACCGAGGAGGAGTCGCGACTCTTCCTTGGCACGAGCTGACTTCTGATTGGCTGCCGACACTCCAAACCAGGAAGTGCTGGCAGCCTTCTTGTGACTCGGTAACCGAGTCACAAGAAAAAGGTTGAAAAAAAGCTTGAAAAATAAGAAAAGGGGGCACGGTAGAAACACCCTGACCCCCTAGGCCTGCTCAGGGGGTCCCACAGGGACCCCCAGGTGCCAAAAAAAGCATTTTTTTAAAAAAATCGGCAGAATTCGCGCTAGGTGCTCTCACTTCAATGAAGCAAAGCAGGATTGCTTTTGGGCAAGGGGAGCTGCATGTCGGTAGCTACCCTTGCTCAAAAGCAATGCCGGCTCCCGCAGGATGCGGGGAGCCAGCGGGACCGTGGTGGCATTGGGGCTTCACCACGGACCCCAACGCAAAGGGCCGGGCCCGGGGGATGGAGTCCCCGGGGCCAGGAGTGGCTCGGGAGGGGGGCCACGTGGCCTGCATCCTCTTTATTTAAAAAAAAAAATGTCCGGACCCTGGAGGATGGGGTCCCCGCTGCCAAAATTGGCCTGGGAAGGGGGACCGAGCATCCCCCTTCTTAAATAAAAATATTTTTTTAATGGCCAAGCCCCGGGGGATGGGGTCCCCCGGGCCAATAGTGGCCCAGAGAAGGGGGGCACGCGGCCCCCCTTCCCTATAAAAATTTAATAAAAAAGAAGCCATGCTCCGGGGGATGGGGTCCCCGAGGCCAAATGTGGCCCAGGGAAGGGGGACCACACGTCCCTCTTCCCTATAAATATATTTAAAAAAGGAGGCCATGCCCCGGGGATAGGGTCCCAGGGCCAAAATCGGCCTCGGGAGGGGGCCGCCCGGCCCCGTTCCCGTTTTGTTTTAAATAAAAGAAAAAGATGACATGATGATGGAGGCCCCGCCCCCTCCCTGCCCCACTCTGCAATCGCGCCCCCTGGCGCGTTCTAAGTTGGGGGATTAAGTCCCCATGAATACTGAGGGTATCAGGGGGCCAACTAGCCCACCAGGTACCTCCAATAAGCTCCACATAGCTGGTGTGCAGAGACGTGGTCTGAGGGCACGCCCCTCTTTACACAGCTCTGCAAACGTGCCTCTTGACGCACTTCTGGTGGGGCGATGAGGTCCTCTTGTGTCCTGAGGACCTCAGGACACAAGTGGACTTCATCCCCCAAGCAGCAGTGCGCCAGAACCGGGTTTTGCAGAGTGGTGTAAAAAGGGGGCATGGCCTCAGACCACTCTCAGCAATCCAGGTGTTTGGCACTTACTGGAGGTACCTGGTGGTCTAGTTGGCCCCAGGGACCCTCAGGAAAGAATGGGACTTAATACCCCAACTTAGAACACGCCAGGAGGTGCGTTTGCAGAATGGTGGGGAAAGGGGGCATGGCCTTTGTCCACCTCTCAGCAATCCCACTGTGTGGGACTTACTGGAGGTAAGAAATAGGCTAGTTGGCCCCTAACGGACCCCCAGCAGTGAAGGTGACTTCAATCCCCATCCAAGAGCGCGCCAGGGAGCGCGTTTGCAGAGTGGTGGGCAAAGGGGGCGTGGCATGCTATGAGAACTTAGCAATCCGGCTGTGTGGGACTTACTGGAGGTAATAGGAGGGGTAGTTGGCCCCCAAGATTGTCATTGGGGGCCAACTACCCCTCTTGTTACCGGTTGTAAGTCCCACACAGTGGGATTGCTAAGATGTCTAAGGAGGACATGCCCCCCTTTCTCCACCACTCTGCAAACGCACCACCTGGCAGACTACGGGATGGGGGATGAAGTCCAATTTACTCCTGAGGGACTTTGGGGGCCAATAAGCCCTCTTGGTATCTCCTCTATGTCCTATGCAGCGGAATTCCCGAGTGCTGGTCGGAGGCCCAGCACCCTTTCTCCACCACTCTGCAAACCTGACTACTACTTAAAGAAGCATCTTTCTGCACCTCTGACTTAGAGGTAGTTTTAATCCCCCTGCCCTATTATGTACTAGGCCCTTACAGAGGAGGTCATGCCAATCACAGGGGTACCCCAACGCATTGTGTTCTCTAGTGTATGTAGGTGTTTTTACTGTATTCTAATTGTCTTTTAGGATAGCACTGGCTCTAGCCTGGTTAGCCATAGTCAGTAACCACACATACCCGTCAGCAAAAAGTTGGGGGCACAGGATGACTTTGCAACAAGGCCTCTTTCTGCTCCTCTGTTGGTTCTTTGTGCACATCTCTTGCTTCTTTCTCTTTGTCTTTCCTGACTTCTGTTGCCTCTTTCTGCATTTTTCTTGCTTCTTTCTGCACCTTTCTTTCTCTTTCTGCACATGTCCTACCTCTGTAGGCATAGTTAGAAATTAGTATTTAAAAAACCTTTGAAGTTTACTGAAAAAACCATAGGTTTCAGGGATATTATAGTTAGAAATTTGCATTAAAAAAACCTTTGGAATTCTCTGAAAAAACCATAGGTTTCAGGGACGTTTTAGCTAGAAATTAGCATTTAAAAAACCTTAGAAATTCTCTGAAAAAAACACAGGTTTCAGGGACGTTATAGTTAGTTGGACATTTAACACGTACAAAACGAGAGAAATTTGGCCGTTATAGTTAGTTGAGCTAACTATAACTCGTGTCCCCGCAATGCACTGCTGAAGACGTTACATATTACATCACTGATGACATGGTCATTGACATCACTGATGACATCTCAAATGACATCACTGATAACATCATCCACGTGATAATCTGTTGCACCTCCTTGTACCCTAATATAACATTTGATACACCCACTCTAAAATACACCCTACCCTTCTCGAAACCATAGACACACCAATACCAGTAACTACATACCCACTCACTGATTCATAGGTCTACACACACGTCCACTCATTCACCCATACAGTCACTCATACATGTAGTTACTCATCAATACAGCACTATCATATGCACTTATACAACACTCCAACACTCACATACACTGCCTTTCACATACACCCAGTGAATCATCCACTCACACATCCATGCAGTGAGTCACACATGCACCACATGCCCACACAGACTCTCAGGCACCCATACAGATACTCAGACAACCAATCAATAACCCATATAGACACTCATGTAGCTACTCACCATCCCATGCAGCTGCTTTCACACCAACTGACAGACATTCACACAGTTTAGTCACATCCCATGCATTCAGTAAGACACGTTTAATCATTCACTGGGTGTATGGGTTCAAGTGTGCATCTTTGAAGGACTGTATGGGTGGGTATGTGTATGGGTGTGTTGGTGAGTGAATGGATGTGTCAGTGGTACATGTGTGAGTAACTACATATGTGAAAGGCAGTGTATGTGAGTGTTGGAGTATACAAATGACTATTTGTGAGAGTGAGTGATTGTGAAAGTGGCTGTATGGATGAGTGTGTGCTTGTATCAGTAATTGTATAAGAGAGTAAGTATGTGTTAGTATCTGTATGAATAAGTGAGGTGGAGGGTGTATAACTCTCTAGGTGAGTAAATGGAAGTTCGATTGTTTCTTTGCATGACTGACTAGGTGTGTGAGTAACTCTATGGGTGAGTGGTGGTATGTGAGTGTCTGTATAGGTGTATAAGTGCATATGATAGTGCTGTATTGATGAGTAACTACATGTATGAGTGACTGTATGGGTGAATGAGTGGACGTGTGTGTAGACCTATGAATCAGTGAGTGGGTATGTAGTTACTGGTATTGGTGTGTCTATGGTTTCGAGAAGGGTAGCGTGTATTTTAGAGTGGGTGTATCAAATGTTATATTAGGGTACAAGGAGGTGCAACAGATTATCACGTGGATGATGTTATCAGTGATGTCATTTGAGATGTCATCAGTGATGTCAATGACCATGTCATCAGTGATGTAATATGTGACGTCTTCAGCAGTGCATTGCGGGGACACGAGTTATAGTTAGCTCATCTAACTATAACGGCCGAATTTCTCTGGTTTTGTACGTGTGAAATGTCCAACTAACTATAACGTCCCTGAAACCTGTGGTTATTTCAGAAAAAAAAAAATATATATATATTTATCCAAAGAAGTTGCCCTCTCGAACGGACATGCACTCCCAGGTAGGTTTAAAATCTTTAGTATGGACCTGTAGCAAGAACAAAAGCGCTCTGGGATCTTATAACAAACAGCCCAACGTGTTTCGGTAACACTCCCTTGTTCACGGGCCAAGGTTGAGCATTTCAGCAGTAATGGCAGTCACCTGATTTAAATACTGAATTCATAGTTCCACCCCAGTGGGCCTCATGTGAGTGCTAGGCATTCTGGTCAAGGAAGTTCAGCTCAATATTACCCAAGTGTGTTTACTGCAAAGAAGCCCAGTCAATAAAAGATTCTCTTTTCCCAGTGGGCTGACACCAGAAACGCCTTGCTGAATCTGCCACAGTTTACCTCATCACACATTCAGGAACTCCTGTTCTGATGCTGGCTTCACACTGTGTCAGCTCAGATATATATATATATATTTATACATATTCAAAAACATCTTCTCCTCTCGAAGCAGAAAGGGATACAAGCGGGGTAGTCAGGGTCTGTTTATTTTAAATTAAGGCATAACGTGTTTCGGCGGTAGCCTTTATCAAATGCCTCTGGTGTTGCAGTCTCCTTTTATATAACTGTGCGTCGCTCCTTCTGAAGTAGCGTGGGGCACAACTGAACCGCATTTCTGTAGGCACACCCAACCAGTTTAGTTCTAAGGACTGCATTTCCCATCATGCACTTGGTTCTCTCCTGGATGAGTGTCCCTCTCAACTGGATTGTTGTTTTACTCAAAGTTTTGAGAGGCTGATTAGAAATGTAGTCAGGTTGCGGCCGCTGCACTATGCTGTAAAACAAACACTCCCCGAGCCCCTACTTCCAACCGTGCAGAATCACACCGGCGGCAAGGTCTGGAAACACCAATAAAGTGACAACGCTCCTCTATGTAGTCATATGCGGGGTATTCAGGGTCTCTTTATTTTAAATTATATATGTCGTCCCATGGTGTTCTCCTCCCGAACCACCACATAGCGGCACACAGATTCCTCAGCAGCCAGGTATCTTGAGATTTCAGTTTTTAAATGTTTAACCAACTTTTCTTCTAGGCACAAAAAATTAAAATTAATGAAACAACCGACAGGTTTCAGCTGGTGCCTTCAACTGGGTCTCACAGACTCTGCGATGTGGCTTGTTTTAAGCATAGTCCTTCCTTCACGTCAATGACCCTCAGAAGCTACAACAGCACTCTAATCTCTCATCCTCGCAAGGTTTCATTCTCCATGTTGTAATTTCACATACACAGTCAAATTCAAGCATTAACAGTGGTAATTTGAGTCCAAACAAATCCAGTCCAGACATGAATCCAAAATATATATATACAGCACCTTATTATATACAATCACCGTGAGAAATATGTTTACGTTTTTCTAAATTTAAGTTTTTAAACTCATAATCATTTATACAAAAAATATACATGTTTATCTTATTCTTATGCAAACCACGTTTCTAGTAGCCTATTTAATATTAATCCATATGATCTATCCGGGTCAAATAAAGTGCTATTGCATAACTGGCTTATTTAAAGTGCATAATCTATATAAAGAGCTTAGTACAATCATGATTCACACTCACGATTTCCAATTTCTGTGGAGGATTCTATACTGCATAACTGGGTTATCTAAGGTGCGCAATGCATATAAGGTGCATTGTGTAATTATGATCCGCCGTTGCAGGTGCATAATATATATATAAAGTGCATAGTACAATCATGATTCACACTCACGATTTCCAATTTCTGTGGAGGATTCTATACTGCATAACTGGGTTATCTAAGGTGCGCAATGCATATAAGGTGCATTGTGTAATTATGATCCGCTGTTGCCACTTCGATTTCCTAAAGAGTGCGATGCCACCCTGTTCACTTTGGTTACAACAATTCTTTTCCTACGTAGGACATTTATCGTGAACCTTTGTGACATATCTAACCACTCTGAAGTATATCTTGTATGAACAAATCACCTAAAATGCATAATATAAAGTGCATCGTGCCATTATGATAAGTCCTCATAATTTCCAATTTCTACAGAAAGTTATACGATTCTGTTCTTTTCGTTTATATGTAAAGCAGATCATATTTATAAAGTGCAAGATGCCTAATTGCACTTTTGCCCAAAGATGAACTAAACGCATAATGAGGCATTAATCCTCAACAACTCGTAGAGTTTTCATAAAGCGCAAGGTGCTTAATTGCACATTCACCAATAAATGTACCTTTCTATTTCTACCAACAATTGCGTAATTTTATTCTTTCACTTACATGTAAATAGGAACATATTCATAAAGTGCAAAATGCCTAATTGCACATTTGGGCATAGGTGTCCCGAGAACATAATGAGTGACCATTCCCCAACAGGTCGTATAGTTTTAAATCCTTCAAAATGCTAAGGAACACAATGCTAAAATACACAGCCCTACTATATGTAAAATGCAGTATACCGAAATGGTGACAACATCAATTTTTCTTTAATTATCTTTCACGACATGCACCTTAGAACCTTTTAACAGTATATGAATATAGACAAATGGAGCATAAAACACACCTGAAAGGCAAGAGCTGAGTGTATCAAAGAATCCCTATATCACGGTAATAATTACAAGTGGACATATAGTTCAACATCAGCATTATGGCCCGAGGTATCTCCGTTCCTTTTGAGATCAGTAATCGGGATTCTTGATTTCTACGTTCTTTTTCTCTTTCCCCTCCCCTTGGGTGCGGCTTGACATGCTTAATTCCACAATAGCTGAATGTGTCCAAGGACCGACTATGACATTGTTCAAAATATGAAGCCATCAGATAATTCTTGTCTCCATTCTTTATTGCTCTTATATGTTGTAAATTGACTTATTGATTGTGCTACCAATGTATAACTTGTCACAGTCACATCTAAGGGCATAAACAACATGGTCAGTATTGCAAGTGATTCTACCATTGTTTGTTACCATATGACCTTCAAAAGTTCGATAATTTTTACAATTAGATCCATATTTGCATGCTTTACATCTGCTGCACTTTATAAAACCTCCCATGTTTGCCGAGAGCCAATTATTTTCATCCTCCTTAGGGTCATAATAGCTGGAAGTTAAAATATCTCCTAAGGATTTTACTTTCTCTTAAGTTATCCCAAACCCATACGTACAACATTTTCAAGATGTTCATCCTTTCTTAGAATGTGCCAATTTCTTTGTAAGGTTCTTTTAATGCTTGATTGTGCCATGTCAAAGTCCAGGAATAATCGTTTCACCTCATGGTCCTTCTTGTTTAGATCATTACCTTGCACATACAATAGCTGATCCCGTGTTATTTCACTGGTTCTCTTTTTAGCATCTTCTTAAATATTTCTGGGATATCCCCTTCTCAAGCAGCGCTCAACCATATCGGATACCTCTTTATTGTAAAGTTCTTCCTTAGAGCATTATCTCTTGGCCCTTAACATATGGCTATATGGGATGCTCCATTTGAGGGCAGCTGAGTGACCACTATTTCCATGCAATAAGTAATTAGTGGCAGTCGGTTTTCTTTGGATCCTCGTTGTTATAGAGTTCCCAATTACCTCTATTTCCACATCCAGAAATTCACAGTGTGAACAACTCTGCGTGTTCATAAATTGCAAGTTAATATCACTGCAGTGAAGTTTTCCCAAGAAGGTGTTCAGTTCAGATTCAGTTCCTTCCCACAAAATAAACAAGTCATCTATGAAGCGGGCCCACAGAGCAATCTTTTGTGTGAAATGTAATTTTCCTCAGTGCATGCCACCTCCTTTTCCCACCACCCTATGAATTAATTTGCATAGGTGGGGGTGAAGGAGGTGCCCATCACTGTGCCTTGATGTTGCAGGTAATATTTCCCATCGAAGATAAAAACATTGTGGGTAAGACAATATCTCAACATTTCCAACATTATTCTAGTGTGATCATACCATTCAACTGACTGATCCCTGAGATAATGTACATAAGCCAGGATTCATTTGTCATGATCTATAGATGTATACAACAAGACTACATCTAGTGTCACCATTATCTAGTCTCGCTTCCAAGGTAAGTGATTCAATTTTCTTTAAAAATCTGTACTGTCTTTTAGGTACGATGGAAGGTTGAGTAAACAGGTCCTAATATCAGGAACTGTGCTCTAGCAATGATCCAATTTAACTCTCTATGGGTCTCCCCGGTGGATTTGGAGATATTTTTAATCTTCGGGAGAATATAGATGGTGGCTGTCTTTGCATTTTCTACCCTAAGATGTTGATATTCCTCTCATTCCAAAAGATTTCAGTCATACCATGATTTCAACTTCAAATGATATTCCTTCTCTAATTAGGTCGAGCATAGCGCAGAGCGCATGCGCTGCTCTATGGGGAGGCATCTTGTAAGCACTCCAAACTTCCTACAGACTTCTCCATGTGAATTTGTTCAAAGCCACACATTTTATTGCCCATTGCATATGGCTTTTAAAAATGAAAGCGCGCAAATGGCCAAAGGCGGGGGTATGTTCCTCCTTTTTTGTAAACGTTCCCTCCCATGGCCTATGGGTCTCGGGAGCGAGCAGCGGTGCATAGTGTGCTAGTTGCATTCCAGGATCAGGGTACTAATTAACCCACTGTGGAAATCTGAACTTGTTTGTCATGTATTTTTGTTCTTTATTCATATCAGCCTTTTAGACACTAGACTGCGCCATGACCAGGGCACATCCTCATTCTGAAATGACTAAAGTGGTCGCAGGGTTGTGAGGGAATCTTTTCTCTCAAATACGCTGCAGCGATTGCCAGCAACATTAATTTCCTAAACATATTAACACGGTGTCAAGCAATTGAGCCAAGAATGTGCGAATGGGCTATTTCCGTTTTTAAATAATTTGCTTTGTATTTTTTGTTGGCATTGTGACTTTAACATTTTTCCAGTTCGCGATCTGTGCCTAGCTCTTTAAAGAGGAGCCAGGCATTAGATATTCTATCACTTTTAGTAGTCCTGGTGATCCAGCGGTTCACCAACAACAGATACTCCACTACCATATACTCACCTGGGCCCATAAACTTCACAAGTGGTAGAAACCTCTGGGGGAGCAAGTTTATGATTTTCCACAGTGTTCAAGATTATTTATTTAAAACTCCTAACTAACCTTTCACTAATCAAAAAGTTCTTTCCTCTGGTCAATGGAACATTAGTTGAACTAGTTGATGGTGAAAATGACATAAAATTAACTTTACTTTATTCAATGCAAACCACAGACTCGGGAAAGTTTCAAATCTTTATCTAAATTGCATGTGAACCTCCTCAAAAATACAGTGCAGTCACCTCCATTCATAGGAGATAAAAATTAAATTCTAAAACACCAAGCATATACTTCGGACTCATACAATGATCAATGCTTAGAAAGGGAGAAGATAGAGAGAAAAGTACATCTACAAATAACACGAAAAATATAATTACCTAGGATGGTGTGAAAGACCAACCCCCTGGCCAAAGGGCTGGTGAGGGTCCCCCGGGACAGGACAGGAGACAAAGACTTCTGGACAGGATTCAGGACAGGCTAGATGACTTCTCTAGAATACCGACGACTGCGTCGCACCCCTCTCTGACACTCTCTTCCTCCTCGAGATTCTTCTGCGATCTTCTGATCTAACCCAATTAATTAGGATAGAAATTTCTGCTCAAGTTCTGCATTCGGTTCTTCATCAGCATCTCACAGCATCTCTCCCAGCAACAGTATCTCCCGCAGCAACAGCATCCCAAATCTTGCTAACTAACTAAGGCTATCTTAATTATATCTTTCGTTCTAGCTGTTCCACCCATTAATGTTTCAATATCGTAAAAATACAAAATCTGATTAGTCAGGAAAGGGGGAAGCTCCATCACACCATGCTTTCATGTCATTAGATTCAGTCTGACTATTGTTCGTAAACCCATCCCCTTAATTTTTATTCATACATTTTATTTCACACACATCTTTACTTTGCAGCATTTTTATTAACAATATGAATACGAGTCTTCTTCCTTGAACTCTTCACCATCCGTTCTCACGCTTGTTACACTCAAATTTGGCTTTCTCTCAATTGCTCAGTCATGACCTTCATGGCTCCCCTCAGTGAGCATGCGCAGGCATCGCATCATTTCATTCAATCCAGTTATACAAAAGAGGCCCAAATGCGCACTAGTGATAAAGTCAAAAGACAGATGTTACTTTCACTAATAAAATGGTCGCACTGTATACCACCCACCTCTACTCTAATCCAGTTTATTTATTTATGTGTTTTCCCGCATAAGCATTAGTAAAAACCACTCGATTTAGTTCAAACAAGCAGATGCCATGCACGCGAGTCTTCAAGACTCCATTTTAGTATCTTCTGCTCATGCGCCAGAATTTCCCTCCAAGCATTAGTACGTCATACAACGTAGATGCAGTTGACGCATGCGCACAACAGTTTCCCCTGTTTAAAGCGTCATTAGTCCGTCTTCATTGTTATTCGCATAAGTACACACAAAAGCAAGCTTCAATAACCCGCGTGTTCAATGTGGTGCGTATTAGTTATTCACGAAATACGATTTAATAACCTGTTAGTAAGTTAACGAGTGTATCGAATCCGAGAAAGTTTCTTTTCCACGAAACCTTGCTCCATCACAGGAACTATTTTCAAAATGTGGTGCTGGTTTCATAGCTTTAAAGCTGAAAGTGTAAAACATCTTTAACATCCTTCAAGAACTGCGCGCTGCTAGTTCCACCTCTAGTGGTCAGTGTAAGTATTTTATTTAATACTAGTGTATCGCACTTTCCATCACTCCATAATCATGCATATAAAACGTATTTTTGTGGGTAACAAGTTACTTAAAGTTTTCAAAGCCAGTGCGTCTTGGGTGCAACTTTGTGGTGTCCCAGAACACAAGTGCCCAGTCCACAAGGGATTCTCCAGCACAAGACACCAGTGAACCCACCCGTTTCTTACAGCCCCCTGTGGCCCCCACAAACAGATGCTAGACAGTCCTTTACCAGCACACAGAACATAGAAACTGTCAACACTTAGTTTTCGCCTGTTAAGTGTTAACCGCTTTCGGGTGTGACGGGACAAACTCCCCTGGGTGGATTGAGGGGTCCCTAGCAGGATGCAACTAAAAGACCTTCCTTTAAAAAGTAAAACATTTTAAAGTGAATCAATGATATTTCTGAAACTGAACTAAACCTCGACTCTGAATTATGTAAAGTCTCTTGGCTTGGTGACTGGAGCATGTGTGTGTGTGTGTGGGGGAGGGTTAGATGGAAAAGGGGCAGGGGTCTCCATGTGTGCTTTTTGTCATCTTGGGGGCAGTTTTTGCATTTTTAATCCGTTTCTCTTTGACTAAAGTTCTGAGGAATGGCAACGTTTGAGCCAGCCTCTTAAAGGGAACTCCATTCACAAATAGATATAAGACTCAAAATATCCTCCAAAACCAGTTCCCCTCCGTGATTTCGTTCAAACTGAAATTACCTCCTCAGCTTCTACGATCCAGTCATTACCATTTTTTTTTTTTTTTTTTTTTTTGCTGAAGCTGCCTCTCATCAGCAAAAAAACACTGACAAAGAAAATAGGTAATTGCCAATGCTTGTTTTTTCATGGGGTCGCCATCCAAGTGAATGTAATGTGGTATGTTGTTTAACTGTTTTCGAATTTCCAACAGATCGTTTTTTCGGTCCATAAGGACGATGTTTCCACCCTCATCTGAGGGTTTTATAATTATTGATGGATTGTTTTTCAACTCATTAAAAAAAATAATCTTGTTGGGAGTATTTTACCATTTTTGTGGAGCTCATTTTGATCATCAACGACTAATTCCTGAAATATATCAACCAGATCCCCTAGGGGAAGTTGAGGACAGACTCCACTAGGTAGTTTGAAACCACACCCCACATAATGATCCGTTCTAAATCCCACGTCCCGTAAGATGTTCCCTTGTTTCACATCCCACAATTCTACTCTCTCCATCATATTGGTGGATACTCCCTCATTGTTTATGGGAATGTCAGTTGGGTATATATATCTATATATCTCTCTCTATATATATATATATGTATATATATATAAATATATATATGTATATATATATATATATATGTATTATTTACTGGCGGTCACCAGTAAATAGTTATAGTTAGGACCTAGTTTCCATAGGAAAAGCGTTTTTGGTTTTCCCAATAACTTTGGCGCGGGTTGACGACTCTTCGCAAAGTTTCCAAAACTTATGGCCCGCTCTGGTCAGCTGAGCTCCTATCCTTAAAGTTTCGGGGTGATTTGCCAAGCAGGGGCCGAGAAAAAAGGTGGGTCCCAAAACTTGTTTTTTCCATAGGAAACTTTAGACACGGCTACAGCTCGAACTGCTGAACGGAATTACACCAAATTTGGCAAAAAGGTAGCCCTTGGTTCAGAAAGAGACCTTTTTCTTAAATGGTGTAAATCCGTTCAGTAGTTCCTGAGAAATAAAAAAAAAAAGAGGTCGAAAAATGCATTTCACATAGGAAACTTTAGACATGGCTACAGCTGGAACTGCTTAACGGAATTACACCAAATTTGGCAAAAAGGCAGTGCTTGGTTCAGAAAGCGTCCTTTTTTAGGTCTTGCTGAGTCAAGGAACATGCGCTGCTCGGAGAGACATTTAGTAGGTGATTTTTCAATGTGCTGCTGGCTGGCCTAGCGCTTGCGTTCACGCGAGCAGCCGGCAGCTTTGCAATATGTACAGCTGCGATCACTTTCACTTTCGTGCACGCAGCCTACTTTCACTTTTCCCATCGCGCGCGCACCACTCGCGTCCACTTTTTGCTTGCGCCTCTTGTTAACTCCAGGTCTTGTTTTTCATGAACCTAGCAATCACTGTAAATGTGTGCCAGAACCGCATTCCTGCAGCCCCATATTTTTCTAACTCTGTCATATCCATTGGCTCGGAGCAATCCCCTTCATCATAATTTTGGTTGCCATTTAGTGCCGTTCGTGCTTAATGGCTTTTCAAGTAAATGCTGGTCTGGGTTATTTATTAACAAGATTGAATGTACACTGTCAAAGAGAATGCTGAGTTCGCTCAAAGGGCCCATGTGTTGACAACAGCGAGTGGCCAGCAATGTCACCACGTCTTTCAGAAGAAACACTAACCTAGTTAGCCGGAGGCTGAAGGCGGTTCCCAGTCGCAACGATTAAGTCGAATGGGGTTAATTAGAAGCTGTGTGGGTGAATGCGGCAGCTAACGTGCGTATCCGGGTTTGCGGGAGATTGTGTATTCATATGCACGTGTTTTGAGTAAAACCTGCAAAGCACGCAGAAGATTTGGGTGAATGACACGTAATTGAGAGGGAGTAAAATACAGCACGTTAGTATCCCGTTCGCAAGCCATTTTCATTGCTGAATCATCAGGCCGTTTAAGTGGAAATATGTTCTAACCTCCAAATTCAGAGTGATGTTATTTTTTTCTGGAAAGTAACTGCTCCAGAGAGGCCTCTTGTCAAGCGATTGAGGGTTTATTTTTCTTCATTTTCTTTTTACTTGCGATAGGCCATCTGTTTATTGGCCCTTCACTTGGTCACGGGCTAGTTGCTCACAGGAATGCTTTGTAAAGCTAGAACACGCAGGAAGAGGGTCCGAAGGCACTTCCCTTATCAGCATCACAAACTCTTCAAGTTTTATTGAGCATCCTCCCACGGTTGGATAGATTTGAGGAGCAAAATGCCCTTGAGAGTTGCTAGAGAAACAAGCATTGGCATAGCTAATAGGTCTCGCCTTTGGGACCTTATATGTATATAGTTATGCAGCACAATATCCTTACTGCAACAACATTAACTGTTGCATGGCTAAACACTTATAAGGTCCCAAAGGCGAGACCTATTGGCTATGCCAATGCTCGTTTTAAATGGTGTAAATCCGTTCAGTAGTTTTTGAGATATTAAAGGAAAAAAATTGTTATATATCTGGGCCGGACCTAACTACACAAGCACAAGCTTGGCTCTAATTGGCTGCCAACACTTCAATCCAGGAAGTGCTGGCAGCCATATTCCTGCAATGCTTTTTATGTCTCACCTAGCGACACAGCACATGCGCTGCCCACTACACAAACACCACTGCACTACCCTAAACACTAAAACAGTACCCCAGCATGACCCCCTACACTATCCAAACACTACTGTACTACCTTAAACCCTAAAACACTACCCCAGCACGACCCCCTACACTACCCAAACATCACTGCACTACCTTAAACCCTAAAAAACTACCCCCAGCATGACCCCTACACTAACCAAACACCACTGCACTAACCTAAACCCTAACACACTACCCCAGCATGACCCCCTACACTAACCAAACACAACTGCACTACCCTAAACCTTAAATCTACCCACAGCATGACCCCCTACACTACCCAAACACTACAATACTATCTTAAACCCTAAAACACTACCCCAGCACGACCCCATGCACTACCCAAACATCACTACACTACCCTAAACCCTAAAACACAACCCCCAGCAGGACTATCCCCTACACTACCCAAACACTACTGTACTACCCTAAATCCTAAAACACTACCCCAGCACGACCCCATACACTACCCACACATCACTGCACTACCCTAAACCCTAACACACTACCCCCAGCATGACCCCCTACACTACCCAAACACAACTGCACTACCCTAAACCCTAAATATACCCTCAGCACGACCCCCTACACTACACAAACACCACTGCACTACCCTAAACCCTTAAACACTACCACCAGCACGACCCCTACACTACCCAAACACCACTGCACTACCCTAAACCCTAAAACACTACCCCCAGCATGACCCCCTACACTACCCAAACACAACTGCACTACCCTAAACTCTAAAACACGACCCCCTATACTACACAAACACCACTGCACTACACCAAACCCTAAAACAAAACCCCCGGCATGACCCCCTACACTACACAAACACCACTTCACTACCCTAAACCCTAAAACACTACCACCAGCACGACCCCCTACACAACCCAAACACCACTGCACAACCCTAAACCCTAAAACACGACCCTCTACACTACCCAATCACAACTACACTACCCTAAACCCTAAAACACTACCCCTACACTGCACAAAAACCACTGCGCTACCCTAAACTCTAAAACACTACCCCAGCACGACCCCCAACACTACCCAAACACCACTGCGCTATCCTAAACCCTAAAACACTACCCCCAGCACGACCCTCTACCCTACCCAAACACCTCTGCGCTACCCTAAACCCTAAAACACTACCCCAGCACGACCGTCTACACTACCCAAACACCACTGCGCTACCCTAAACCCTAAAACACTACCCACAGCACGACCCCCTACACTACCCATACACCACTGCGCTACCCTAAACCCTAAAACACTACCCCCAGCAAGACCGCCTACACTACCCAAACACCACTGCGCTACCCTAAACCCTAAAACACTACTCCCAGCATGGCCCCCTACGTTACCTGAACACCACTGCACTACCCTAAACCCTAAATCTACCCCCAGCACGACCCCCTACACTACCCAAAGACCACTGCACTACGCTAAACCTTAAAACACGACCCCCTACACTACCCAAACACCACTGCACTACCCTAAACCCTAAAACATGACCCCCTACACTACACAAACACCACTGCACTACCCTAAACACTACCCCAGCACTACCCCTACACTACACAAACACCACTGCACTACCCTAAACCCTAAATCTACCCCCAGCATGACCCCTTACACTACACAAACACCACTGCACTACACTCAACCCTAAAACACTACCCCCAGCACGAACCCCTACACTACACAAACACCACTGCACTACCCTAAACCCTAAATCTACCCCAGCACGACCCCCTACACTATTCAAACACCACTGCACTACCCTAAACCCTAAAACATGACCCCCTACACTACACAAACACCACTGCACTACCCTAAACACTACCCCTACACTACACAAACACCACTGCACTACCCTAACCCCTAAAACATGACCCCCTACACTACACAAACACCACTGCACTACCCTAAACCCTAAAACACGACCCCCTACACTACACAAACACCACTGCACTACACTAAACCCTAAAACACTACCCCCAGCACTACCCCTACCCTACACAAACACCACTGCACTACCCTAAACCCTAAATCTACCCCCTTATAAATAATGGGGTGACCCAACAGACAACAACGGACCTGGGTACATAGCGGGAATATAAAGAATGGTCCGAGTCTGTCTTAAGTATATGAAATCAATTCATTTATATTAAATCTGTGTTGTGTCAAAGGCTACAACACTGATGTTGAATCCCAAAAGTAGACCACTACGATATTAAAATATATTATAAATACATATATTCTGTTATCAAAGCGCCAGGAAACATATATCATTTGTAATGCATTTATTTTTATCAAGAATTAACTTTTTACATGAGGTAATAGGTTGCATAGAAAAAAGGAAAAGGGTTTAGGACGTGCATGTGTGGGGTAGTGAAGAAAAAGATCGTGGATTCAAGAATAAACAGTTGGAATTATTTGTAACAGTACACTGGTAACAAAGACCAGCATTTACAGACCTGTCCGTAATACAAACATTTTATATACAATTGTTTTAATTTTAATTCATGCAACCATGCATGTTCATGAAAGGAAATGATGGGGTAACCGGTACAGGTCTAAGGTGAAGAGCGTCGACGTTTCGACTTGACTAATGCATAAAGGGCAAGTAGGGACCTCAGCTGCGAGTCTTCATCAGGACGGGGTAATGCAACCAATTCCTGGTGCCCGGCTGACATCACAGGTAAGAAACAAATTCTGGTAAACTGCAGATTCCAATCATCCGGTCATGAGGAATGAACCAAGGAGGCGACAGTAATCTGGATAATTGGGAGATGTGTCTCGGTGGCCGACCGAGACACATCTCCCGATTATCCAGATCGCGGCTAAAGCAGGATTGGTGATTCATTCACAAAAGGCATCCTCCTGAATGTGAGCTGATGAATAAGGCTTTGTGATTTACTCACATGTTTGGACAGACCTTGGATGGGACTGTACACATCCATTATAAGTAGGCTCCCAGGGCACTGTCGCCCCCTTGGTTCATTCCTCGTGACTGGATGATTGGAATCTGTGGTTTATCTTAATTTGTTTCTTACCTGTGATGCCAGCCGGGCACCAGGAATTGGTTGCGTTACCCCGTCCTGATGAAGACTCACAGCTGAGGTCCCTACTTGCCCGTCATGCTTTAGTCGAGTCAAAACGTCGACGCTCTTCACCTTAGACCTGTACCGGTTACCCCATCCTTTCCTTTCATGAACATGCATGGTTGCATGAATTAAAATTAAAACAATTGTATATAAAATGTTTGTATTACGGACAGGTCTGTAAATGCTGGTCTTTGTTACCAGTGTACTGTTACAAATAATTTCAACTGTTTATCCTTGAATCCACAATCTTTTTCTTCACTACCCCACACATGCACGTCCTAAACCCTTTTCCTTTTTTCTATGCAACCTATTACCTCATGTAAAAAGTTAATTCTTGATCAAAATAAATGCATTACAAATGATATATGTTTCCTGGCACTTTGATAACAGAATATATGTATTTATAATATATTTTGGTATCGTAGTGGTCTACTTTTGGGATTCAACACCAGTGTTGTAGCCTTTGACACAACACAGATTTAGTATAAATGAATTGATTTCATATACTTAAGACAGACTCGGACCATTCTTTATATTCCTAAATCTACCCTCAGCATGACCCCCTACACTACACAAACACCACTGCACTACCCTAAACCCGAAAACACTACCCCCAGCACTACCTCCTACCCTACACAAACGCCACTGCACTACCCTAAACCCTAAATCTACCCCCAGCAGGACCCCCTACACTACACAAACACCACTGCACTACTCTAAACCCTAAAACACTACCCCAGCACGACCCCCTACACTACACAAACACCGCTGCACTACCCTAAATCCTAAATCTACCCCCAGCACGATCACCTACACTACCCAAACACCACTGCACTATGCTAAACCCTAAAACACTGCCCCCAGTATGACCCCCTACACTACACAAACACCACTGCGCTACCCTAAAACCTAAAACACTACCTCAGCACGACCCCCTACACTACCCAAACACCACTGCGCTACCCTAAACCCTAAAATACTACCCCCTACACTACACAAACCCCACTGCACTACACTAAACCCTAAAACACTACCCCAGCACGAACCCCTATACTACACAAACACCACTACGCTACCCTAAAACACTACCCCCAGCATGACCCCCTACACTACACAAACACCACTACGCTACCCAAAGCCCTAAATCTATCCCCAGCACGACCCCCTACACTAACCAAACACCACTGCGCTACCCTAAATCCTAAAACAATACACTCAGCATGACCCCCTATGCCACCCAAACACCACTGCACTACCCTAAACCCTAAAACACTACCCCAAGCACGACCCCTACGCTACTCAAACACCACTGCGCTACCCTAAAACACTAACCCCAGCACGACACCCTACACTACCCAAACACCACTGTGCTACCTTAAACCATAAAACACTACCCCAGCATGACCCCTTACACTACACAAACACCACTGCGCTACCCTAAACCCTAAAACACTACCCCCATTTGGTGGGAGCAATTTCAAAACTCCCACCAAGCATGAGCAAACACCAAGTCTGCTCCCAGCATGAAAAATGCTCCCGCCTGCTGGAAGCAGACTTTTTGGGCCATATGTAGGTAATTTCAATTTACCGATTCCTAAATACCGAATTTTACCGATTCGGTATTTACGAATCGGTAAATAGAATGTAGGTGCACAATCGGTAAATTTTTCCGATTCGGTAATATTCGTTATTACCGATTCGGTATTTACCGAATCGGTAATAAAGAATACCTTCCCATTCATTCCTATGTGCCTGGAGGCGCATAGGAATGAATGGGAAGCCATTCACTATTACCGATTCTGTAAATACCGAATTGGTAATAGGGCGAGCATATTCAAGGGTGGCAGGGTGTCACATTGACACCCTGTTGCACCCCTGAATCGTGCATGTGCGCACATGTGGCGCACATACATGCCCTAAGGGCATGTTTGTCTGCCACATGGCACTTTTAAAAAAAGCACAAAATTTATTTTTAAAAGGTATTTGGTATTTACCACCAACTTGTAGTTGGTGGTAAATAACGAATCCTTAAACCCAAAATGCACTCACTTGAGTGCTCCCTACATAGGATTTAAGGATTTGGTAATTTACCGATTCCTTAAATTAAGGAATCAGTATTTTACCGATTCCTTAAAATAACGAATCGGTAAATTACCGAATCCTTAAATCCAGCCTCCTACATCGCAAAGGGCTAAATACCGGTCGGTAATGGGAAATTTACCGATATTCGGCCGTTATTGACCTGTATTAGCCCACTTACATATGGCCCTTTATCTTTTTGTCTGCCCGCAGCGAAGCGGGTAGAGAAACAGATGAATAGATTTCTCCTGCCTGCAGGGAGAAGCATTTTTAGCTAGATGAGAGGAGTCGGCTGAGTTCCTGGGGGCCCTGGGGCTCCCCACGCTGCCCTCAACCATGGTGTCGTGGGTGCCCGGGGTGGGCAACAGGGCACCTACCATTAGTTGACGGTGCACCAGGGATGGGGTCACTAGGGCTGAAATTGGCCAGAGGAGGGAGGCTGCATGTCCTCCTCCCCCTCTTCCAATAGGCCCAGGCCCCAGGGATGGGGTACCCATGGCCAAAACTGGCCTGGGGAAGGGGGCCACATGCCTCTTTCCAGCCCCCCACCCCCTCTGAAATGTGCACCGAGCCCTGGGAGATGGGCTCCCGGGGCCAAATGTTGTTCGGGGAATGATGCTATGTGCCTCCTACCCGGGGGGGGGGGCTCATGTCCCCCTTTTAACAAATGTCCCTGGAAATGGGTTCCCAGGGCCATAATAGGTTCGGGGAGAAGGGTCACGCTGCCCTTATCCTCTTTAGAAAGACTACCCTGGGGTACCCGGTGCCAGGACCTGTGGCCATCCCTATCTCACATGGCCGAAGGCTGTGCGCAGCGTGGGGTTGGTTGCATGAGGTGGATTATCCCCAGGGCCTGGGAGTAGATCAGTTCCTGTGGCCAACACTCATTATGCACAACCGAATGCCCTGAGCAGTGGGGGGCATTGTGTTTTAGTAGGGTTTGTAACCAACAAACTATATATATATATATATATGCAAAGAACTTCGTCTGAAACCCCCAAATTCCTCCTGGAAAGACGAACACGGACCCAAAAGTTGAGTGCAAGGTTATTTATTATGTCCAACACCACGCACCGCCGCCATGACGCGTTTCGGCCTTCAGGAGGCCTTGATCACATATATATATATCTAGTTTGTTGGTTACACAACCCACTAAAACACAGCGCATCCTTGACCTACCTTAATGCAACTAAAATCCTGAGGCAAGTCCGTGACCCAATGAACTGCCTGATGTTGTCAAACTCCGAGCAACATTTGAAGGAATTCAGAAAAATAGAAATACTTCTTAGTGTCTGAATTTGAAGCCAAAAGGGAAGAAAAAACATAAAAATGTCCCCTCCTCACGCTGCTCCCTTCGGCCCCTTGGATGATGCATGTAAGCAGAGTTGTTCTACTTTGCTCGCTCTCAAAGTGTATTTTTTTTTCTTCTATTTGCACTCAGGAATAGCGGAAATACTAAATGTACTTTCTCTATTTATTATGTAAACATGAATGTACATCGTCTTGATGCCTTTTTAGTACAGTTAAATTTCTCCACCAGTTGCAAAGTGCTTTGTTGTCAGTATGAGGTAATCAGTGCCCCATAAATCTTCAAATAAATAAATTAGGAATATTCCAGGAGGACGCCTTAGCGCGCTGAACCCCTCTCTAGCGCCGCACATTTTATTTTAAAGCAGCGCTTTGTGACTGAGGCTGCCTGCAGTGGGTTTTGCCTCGGGCCTCTGTTTCTTCTGTAGGGCCAGTAATTGGTCTTAATGAGGCCGTGTCTCTCGCGGAGCACTTTGTCGGGGCGCTTCACCCACCTCACAATATCTCTCGGCCTCATTAGTGAGGGGGCGAGGGTGGAGGGAGGCGCTGGGCCCGGGGTGGATGGCGGCTGCGTGAGGCGCGCAGGGCCTGGCCCAGCGCTCCCCAGTGATAGGGCTCTGTTTGCACAGGCCCACAATGGGCCTTTTCAGTGATGCTAACTCGATGGAATTGTGCGCCCCCCAGGGCCCGGCCTGGCTATTCTTCCCTCCTCGCCTCCCGCCGTCTGTTTTATGTTGTTGACATTGGGCCTTTGTGCGGCCATCTTAATGAGGCGGCGGAGAGGAGAGGCTGACATGGCCACCAGGCTGCGCTCACGCGCAGTCACAGGCAGGCACACAACCAATGTTGCTCTCAGCCGCACGCACAGTGACATGCAACAACTAAGTAACCCGCAGCCACACGCATATAGTGACATGCAACAACTAAGTAACCCGCAGCCACACGCACAGTGAAATGCAATTACTAAGTATCCTGCAGCCACACGCACAGTGACATGCAACAACTAAGTATCCCACAGCCACACGCACAGTGACATGCAACAACCAAGTATCCCGCAGCCACACGCACAGTGACATGCAACAACTAAGTATCCCGCAGCCGCACGCACAGTGACATGCAACCACTAAGTATCCCGCAGCCGCACGCACAGTGACATGCAACAACTAAATATCCCGCAGCCGCACGCACAGTGACATGCAACAACCAAGTATCCCGCAGCCACACGCACAGTGACATGCAAAAACTAAGTATCCCGCAGCCGCACGCACAGTGACATGCAACAACTAAGTATCCCGCAGCCGCACGCACAGTGACATGCAACAACTAAGTATCCCGCAGCCGCACGCACAGTGACATGCAACAACCAAGTATCCCTCAGCCACACGCACAGTGACATGCAACAACTAAGTATCCCGCAGCCGCACACAAAGTGACATGCAACAACGAAGTATCCCGCAGCCGCACACACAGTGACATGCAACAACTAAGTATCCCGCAGCCACACGCACAGTGACATGCAACAACTAAGTATCCCGCAGCCGCACGCACAGTGACATGCAACAACTAAGTATCCCGCAGCCGCACGCACAGTGACATGCAACAACTAAGTATCCCGCAGCCGCACGCACAGTGACATGCAACAACCAAGTATCCCTCAGCCACACGCACAGTGACATGCAACAACTAAGTATCCCGCAGCCGCACACAAAGTGACATGCAACAACGAAGTATCCCGCAGCCGCACACACAGTGACATGCAACAACTAAGTGGCCCGCAGCTGCACACACAGTGACATGCTCACAATTAGTGCTATATAAGAGCCATGTAACACGCAATCACAAACACTCCATTTTCCCCCCAGATTTATATAGCGCAAACTCGACCCAAAGGTATTGGAGCGCTTTACATGAGCACCAGTTACGTTACACAAGGACACGTTGTCTCATAGCAACGCTCGCAGGCTGTCACGCTCGGTGACACAGGATCATTGTTGTGTTCTAACATTCAACACCACATTTTCTGGTCATCCCTGTCATGCAGCATCCACATTGCTGAAGTGTCTTAGAGTGAATTACAATACAAGGGGGCTTATTTACAAGCCTCTAACGCCGCCGGTGCGCCACTTTTTTTGATGCACTGGCGGTGCAGTGTGCTGGCTCATTTTCACAAGGCCACGCAAAGCCAACCTGCATGGCTTTCCATGGCCTTGTAAATACGGCCCCTTCTCACGCATCACTTTGAGTGAAATGGGGGTGCCATGGGTGTTGCTGTGGATGTTCCCATGCAACACCCATGGATTCTACCTTATTTCCAGATTTACATTTCGTAAACCTAGGAATATGTCAGAATCCTACGCCTCCCCAGATGTAAGTGGAGAAATACATTTATATCTCCTCGTTTTTTCCCCTCTTTCGATGCGTGCTGCATTCTGCCCCACACATAGAAGGAGGAAAACACCATCAATGTATGTTTTTGTGCAGGGAGGTATCCCTTCCTGCACAAAAAATGCAGGCACCATGGTGCAAGGATGCCTGTGTTGGCGCATGGTAGCCAATTGTGCGCCCGCGCAGGGAAAAGTACAGGGATGTGTCGTATTGTAAATATGAAGCGCCCCTGTGCTTTTCAAATGACGCAGTTCGGTGCAGCGAAATGGTTTGTAGTGCAGCGCGCTGTCATTTTCTTGTAAATAAAGCCCCAAGGTACATAATGTGCCATGGACAGCCTAAACCAGTGCCTATTTAGTAGCCTACTTACTGCATTAAATAAGCACTGGCAAAGCCAATGGGTGGCGCCTTTGGGAGCTTGTAAGTGTCCAGCCATGCAGCACATTATCCTGTGTGCCACATCTACTGTTACTTCATGTGCTACTGGTGAACAGCCACACACACCCAAGGATGGGCTTTCGTGCTGTTAATGAACACAGGAAATGCAATTTATGCCCCGATAGGGCAAGTCTGCAACTTAAAGGAATTTAGACGATGAATACAATTATATTACTCAAATAATGCCTTCACTAACTGCACCGGTCGATGACGCAATGAAAACAAGCCTATATTGATTAATGGCAGGAGTGACATGATGCATGCTGCTTGATTATTTTTGCAGCTTTTTTCTGAAACGTGCAGGTAAATGTGGGATGAACTTGTCTTATTGTTTGTAGGTTCAGCATGCTGGCTGTCATTTTGCATTGTGTTTAATAGTTGCATTTAACCAGCTTTTACTGTGTATCGTCCCTAGACGGAGCCTTCAATGTATAGTGTGCCATGGAAGAGTACTTAATACATTATTCATACTACCCAATGTGCCACAAAACCTAAAATAATTATTAAATGAAAATGGTCTGATAATCATCAACTACCTTCTGGAGAGAGCCTGGAGCGCGTAAGGAGCTCGTGGCACACTCAAAAACAATCAAAATGATGGATTGCAAATTATGCTCATGCAGTTGCGGCCAGCATGACTCGCGGGTAGGGGGTGGGGGGTCGCGTGGGGGGGGGAGTTTGATTTAAATAAAAATAAAAAAATAAAACATTAATTTACCTTCGCCGGCCCGGTCCCGAGTAGTGTCGGCTCCTCTTCTGGAAGCAGGAAGCCTTCCTCCCCTCCCCTAAGCCAAACACAATGCTGGCCAAGTTCATCTTACTATCTCTGAATAATATCGCAATTGGCCACCCCGTTCCAGACTCCTGGAAGGGGGCAGAGGTGGTGGCCATCTATAAAAAAGGAGACAGAGAGGACCCTGCCAACTACAGGCCTATTAGCCTAATTGATGTGATACAAAAAGTGGTTGGCAGGGTCCTTCTAACCAGGATTGGGGTCTGGATCAATGAAGCTGATATCCTGTCCCATTTCCAGGCAGGTTTTAGACAAGGAGTGGGAACCCTCGACCAGGTTTTTCGATTCTGCACTATATATTGGAAATCTGTGACCATCGAAAAGGGCAGTCTCTACCTGGCGTTTATTGACCTCAAGACAGCCTTTGACTTGGTGCCCCGCTCAAAGCTGTGGCAAGTCTTGGCTGATCTTGGTATTCCCCCCCTAATTCTGGATCTTCTCATCCGGCTCCACGAAGATAATTTTGCGAGAGTCAGGTGGGGCCTTCAGGGACAGACGACCGAGAGAATAGCAGTTGGTAGAGGGGTCCGCCAGGGTTGTGTCCTGGCGCCGACCCTATTTTCCCTCTTTATTAATGGGGTGGTTGACCATTTGAGGGTTGATGGGGTCGACGCGCCAACCCTGAGCGGGGAAAAAACACCCTCCCTGCTGTTTGCAGACAATACGCTGCTAATCTCGAAAAGCCCTATGGGCCTTCAAAAACTCCTGACTCGCTTCACTGACTTCTGTCACTCTAGGGGCCTGGTAATCAACACCACCAAGACCAAGCTAATGGCCATGTCCCCCTCCAGGAATTTTAAGAACAACATCAGGGTGGACGATTCTAAACTTGAGCTGGTTACAGCTTTCGACTATCTAGGGGTGAGGGTTAATAACAAGATGAAATGGGCCCCACATCTCTCTAAAATGCTTCTGTGCCACAAACGCACAGCTGGAGCGATAGCAAGACAGCAGAGGCTCTCTTTTAGCCGCCCAATTGCAGCAGCAATAGAGGTCTACCAGGGGAAGGCCCTATCTGCATCTCTCTATGGGGCTGAAATATGGGGATTCGATAATCTCTCTGCTCTGACTAAATCAGAAAATAAATTTTTTAGAGACATCGTTTCTCTCCCTCAGTCTACTCCCCTAGTCCCCCTTCGCAGCGATCTTGGTAGACATCCCATAAGTGACGTGGCTAGACTACGTCCTCTATTATATTGGGTCAGACTAAGAAGGTCCCCGGACTTGGCTCAATATGTACTCGCTCTGAATGACATCCTTTCATCTGGAGCTCACTTCAAGATCCCCTGGGTATCCAACCTACATAAACTGGTGGTGGCGCTGGGCTTGAGTGAGTTTTGGGCGAGCCAGAGCCCTCCTTCCAAAGTCATTGTAAAAAAAATCTACTGGGCCTGGATTAACGCCGCCACCCTGAGGTTACAGAATGGTATTCTGACCGAGAAATTTTTAGACACAAAACCTACACCTAGACTGGAGGCCTTCTTGGACTTGATTGAGTCCCCAAGTGATAGATCATTATACCTCAAGCTCAGATATGGCACTCTACCATTACACGAGTTCCAGACAGGGTGGAGTGGTAAGCAGGGCGACGAAAAGGGCTGCCCGGTCTGCGCCTCCCCCTCGGAATCAACTGCCCATTTTTTGTTTGCATGTCGGGCATACAGTCGGGTTCGATCTAGATGGCTGAAACCCATCTGTTCAAACCTGGGCTGTAGGACAGCCAGAGTGGCCCTGCGCATCATTACCTATGAGACAACGGTCCCTAGTGTCATCTGTGGGACCGCTAAGTTCTTGGGGGGGCATGGAGGATTAGACAGAGGCTACTAAAGAAGTGTTAACCTTGGCGCTAAGCCCAAATGCTATTTGAACGAGTCCAGCCCCTAGTACTACTTGTACTGGCCCTCTGCTGCTATATTTGTCTCTTATTCTCCTATTGTAATGACTGCTGATTACTTTTTTCTCCTTGGGGCCTATGAATCTTGCTGTTATTAATATTGTTATAACTTTTTCTGTTTTTATTCATCTTAACCACTGATTTTAATTGTTTTATACTTTTATGATATTTTACATATCGAATAAAGTTTTTTGACTGACTGACAATGCTGCAATGGCAGCGTTCTGATTGGTCAGGACACCGACCAGCCAGGCGTCTATGGCCAGGCGTCTATGGGGAGGCCATTTTCTCCATGTAGGCTGCATGCAGCCTACATGGAGAAAAGGCAGAGTGTGCATGACTGGTTGGGTCGGCCCCAGAGGGACAACCTAACAGTCACCCCCCTCAGAGAGGGCAATCCACGCCTCCCCACCCTAGAGCAGGACCGCCCACCCGCCCGCCCGCCCCCAACCACACACTTCTGCTTTCTCGCAGTGTGAGAAGTAGAAACATAAAATGGTATTTATAATCCCATTTTATGTTTCTGCTTCTCGCACTGTGAGAAAGCAGTGGGGGTTGTATGACGTTACTACGCATTCCGTTGCAACGCATGCCTTTACCACGCATACGTTACAAGGCGAATGCTTTCTCCACGCATATCCTTTACCACGAAAATGCCTTTAACACGCACATTTTTACAACGATTTTCGTTGTTAAACTATGCATGTTAATGGCATTTTCATTTTAAAGGATATCTTCCATCACTACTAATTAACCTTTAAATTTAACCCTTATAATTTACCCCTGTGAGACACCACCCCCTCATGCCCCCTTACCTCTCTACGTTCTCTTCACTCCAAGCACTTCCTATTTGCGTTTCACGTCATAAAGAGGAAGCGAAAGTGTCTTTCCGTTTCCTCTTGCCTCCTCATCTTTTTCTTCAATTTCTTAAAATGACGGAATTCAGGTGTGTTTTTTTTTTGGGGGGGGGAAACCCCCCAAGCCCCCTTTTTTTTAACCCACTTTTTTTTTTCTTTTTTTGGGGGGGGGTGACCCCCAACCTCCCTTTTTTTTATTTTACCTTTAGCACACATGCCTTTACTACGTATCTCGTAGTAAAGGTATGCGTGGTAAATGTTATTCATTGTAACCACGCATGCGTTGTAATGCATGCTTGGTTATTGTTATGCGTGGAAACGGCCGCGTTGTAGTGGCCGTTTCCCGCAGTGGGGCGAAGCTCCTCCACCTACATGGAGAAGCAGCCACCTCTGCTCATGTAATGTGAGAGCAACATGATAGTCGCAGTAAGAGTAACTCTGAAAAAACACACAACTTACATTTTACTCTCCATGTCAAACCACCAACAAGAAGCTCAGTAAGTTGGACAAAAAGGCCATCGATGTAGTACTCCGATACCAAATAAAGAAAGCACCAAAACATGCTACTCGAATTTTATACTAGCTAATGGCCTCCTACTTTGATTCCCCAGATCCCGCTGTGCCCAGTGCACCTCCACCTGGTCTATGTCATCAACTATCTTTCAAAAGCAGCGTTTTCACCAATGCCACCAGTGCAGGACTCAAACCGGCAACGCTCTGCTGGCAGACAAGTGCAAGAGCGTCTTGTGACAAATCGTAGAGACAAATGAAAGACAATGGTGAAACAGAATCTTGCATACTTGATAGTAAAAGGAGACGGCCATTTTGGAAAAGAGGCGTTTTCATAGGGCCTCTTGAAAATAGTCTAAAAGAATACAAAGAATGCACCTTCCATAAAAAGGCTTTAAATAACAAAAGCTTCACTTCCTTTCTTTCTATTCTTTGTGTGGTTCTCATTTTAGGAAACTATTTCATGCAGAACATATTTTTTAACTTGCAAAATGCAATTTTAAAAGAAAAAAGTTATATCATTTCAAATTACTGTGCAATTTTAATACAGAAACTTAATTCATTCTTAGGCCAGCAATTTCTCTTCCTACCTTGCATGGAATATGTCATCTCGGAATGTGAGCAAATTATAACAAATGTGGAAGCACATTGGACAAGAAATCGACCACAGGACTCGCTTTGCGGGCTATACATGCCTCCTGTCCTCTAGCCACCTTTGTAGATTAATACAAGTAGGACAAGGCCAGCCCAGTTATGAGAAAGCCTCACAAATGGCAGAAATCTGCATAACAGAAATTTTGAGAAACGGAAAACTATACCTTAAGCTTAAGCTTGGGCTTACGATGCCTTTAAGCTGCCATGAGGGACCCACCAAAAAGGAATCTTCAACAAAGACAAGCAGGAAACAAATAAATAAATGAATAGAGTCAGACACAAAAAGATCAGTACGAAAGTGGAACGATACCAGTAGTTAGGCGCTGCTCCATGGGAGGAAACAAGGAGGGACAAAGAGGAAAGATTAACCACCAGCAAGCAAGCCTTTTTAAAGGACAATCAAAGTAACAAATAAAATGGCAATGGGTGGGCTGTAAGCCCACAGAGTGAATGCAGCATGTTTCGAAGAGACAGGAATGCGCTGCCTAGGCTTCACCTAAAAGGAGACAAACTTCAGCCAATGAGGTGAGGCTTCTATGAACTCAACTCCCATCAGAGCTGACCCTGCTGCAAATTTCAAGAAGGACTGTGAACGGACAGAGCTGGTGAGCCTAGCAGCAAGGATGAGGAATGGCCACTTATAAATCTATGAAAGATACCACTGCAAAACTGTAGTTACAGGTAACCCGTTTCTCCTCACAAGAAAATCATTTATTGCTTCTCTCGCTTGTATCAGACTGAAAAGTACTAAACAATGTCATCTATTCAAGGTGGGAAATATAAACAGCATCACCAATTAAAGCTGGTTGCACAGAACTGTCTGTACGACTGCCAGTTCTTAGGTATCCACTAAGATATAGCGCTATCCTGCTCTCTCTCTAGCGCCGGTGCACAATCATGCTGTCAAGCAACATGGAC
The DNA here is from genome assembly GCF_964204655.1 of Triturus cristatus. Lineage (NCBI taxonomy): Eukaryota > Metazoa > Chordata > Amphibia > Caudata > Salamandridae > Triturus > Triturus cristatus. The sequence goes on from NC_140594.1 coordinate 1,127,070,897, forward strand.
ACATGTTTGCACCTAGGTTCAACGATGTCTGCGTGAGTCTAGCATGGGATGTGTACTGGAAGGGTGCACTTCCTGCACTAGATACTATGCTCAGACAAGCACACATGCAAAGTGGGAAAAGGTACCAGAAATCAAAGCATTTCTTTAATGTAATGCCTGCTTCTAAAACACATTATTGTTTGGTGCAAGAACGTATATACTATTGTTAGTAGATGGTTTTGCATCGAATACCATAGGTGGTTGCATGGGAACACCCATGTACCACCAATAGAACACACCCTTGAAACAGAGTGACTCAAAGCAGCATAAAGCGATGCTTTGCGTTACTTTCAGGCAACTTTACACTGGAAATTAAATACAAAATAAACATTTTGTACAGGTTTGCGGCACTTTTTGGGATGGAAACCCAGTGCACAATGTTGTAATCCTGGGCCAAATTATCTTATTTCTGAGCCCTTCTTAGGTGAGACTCTTTGTCTCAGTTTCTGCTCAGCTCCCACTGCTGAACTTGATCCGCCTTTTTTATTGCTTTAAATGGCTCTTCATCACTTCAGATAAGATGATGTTTCCCTCTCCCTTGACGGGAGGCTGGCACACTGGCAGAAAAAGGCGTTCCAAGCTGTTTGACAATCCTGTGTGAGAAAAGAGATGGACTCTCTGAGGAGCACTTAGCAATGAAGATTGCAGCCAAAAACACCCTTATTGTGCTGATGTTTAGTCCTGATTCAACAAGCCACAGGACATAAGGTAACACCTGTTGTGGCTGAGAAGAAATTGGTTGCAAACCCTGTGTAGAACCCCAGACACAAACCCTTTTTCGACTGAGCCGATAATTCTCAGTAGGAGACAACACTTTTGCCTGAATCTTCCTACAGTCCATAAAAATCTATGAAAGATACCAACACTGGAGAATTGTTGTTAAAGGTAGATAACTTGTTACTTCCAGAGTACGTGTTATGGTTGCACTATGATGCGTTGCTGGCCAAAAGAGATGTGAATGGAAGTCAGGTGTGTTGTTTGCTACACTGGGGCCTCACTGAATGTATCTTTCGTAACAGCAGACTGTGGAAAACACTGGTTCCACCAGTGGCAGTTCCTCCTCAATGGCGGAGGAGCGTCGCCCCACTGGATCAGAGCCAGCACCTGAGAAATAAAACAATATTGTACCATCATTTTATTTTTTCGCTGCTGGCTGGGCTAGCGTGTTTAAGGAGGGGCAGGACTGAACCATGGAAGGGAGTAGGAATGGAGTGGTATTTACACATCTAAGTGCGCATGTCTGTTTGGCCGTACGTCAAAGACCGGCCAAACAGACATGCGCAATTAGGTTTCTCCAACTCAGCTGTATTGCACAGCCGGGTTGGAGAAGCAGCACCGACTCCTTGTGCGTGAGCGAGCGTTAAACCAGCTCCCTCAGGCCAATACCTGAGCTGCTCTCATGCTTGGTAATAGTATTTAAAAAACAAGGGGAGCGATTCAGTTTAGGACACGAGAGGCTGGAATCTATGAAACCGTGTAGTAAGAAAAATACCTCTCGGACCATCAATTTATATGCATCTAGATAACCACAAAGGGCTACACTTTTTACCTTTGTGCGTGTTCAATAAATGGACTTGTGTTGTCTCCGTTCTATTACAACTAGTGAGTCAGCAAGCAACATTTTTCAACATATTCACAAGTAATTTATACAAATTTTCTAAATTTCATCAGTACGTATTTACTTCATACTTTTGTTTTTTGTTTTTCCTTTTTGCTTTTTTGTTCACATAAACAAATTTTCATTGACCCTAATTATGTACCAAATAATATCCGATTATGATACATTAAACATACTTTGTACAGTGCAAAGTGAGAAAAATACACAAACTTCCTTTACGGACATTACATAAACAACCATAAAGTGTATCTGATCGGTCCTACTGTTTTATAAACATGTAACGGGATAGTTTAGACCTATTTATCCTCGGTACTAAAATATTGTCCGGTCCTGATAGTATTGAGGTCAGAGAACGTCTCCAAATATCTTTTAGTCAGTTAAGCCACCAATAGTCGGCTGAAACAGAAAGTTCATAGTCTCTTTCTTGTATTCAATGTGTAGAATCTCTTGGCCTCATTGGAAAAGTAGGGAAAGTGGTGGTTGTGCTGACGCGTTTCGACCTTCGTGTGGGGACCGTGAGGATTCATGGAAGGTCTTCCTCGGGGCTGGGGATTTCAGTGTAGGACACGGGTGTCAGTCTGTGGGTCTCATCGACTGGCTGGAGTGTCACATCTTCGCATTGGGACACATTGGTCACTCTTTCAGTACTTTTTAAAATCAAATATATCTTTAGTTTTTAGTAAGCAGTATAGTTTTCACGCTGTTTGTTTCACGTCCGGCTCGATCGGCATTTCTCTGGCGTCTACGTTCCTTCCGCGTTAGTCACGTGTATTGCACAGCCGGGTCGGAGAAACAGCACCGACTCCTTGTGCCTGAGCGAGCGTTAAACCAGCCCACTCAGGCCAATCCCCGAGCTGCTCTCATGCTTGGTAATAGCATGAGAGCAGCATGGGGATTGCACAGGGAGTCTCTGATGCTGTCCCAGTGTCTTCTGGGACCAGGAAGCAGAGGAACACAGATACACAAAGCAGCCGGAAGCTTCAGGTAAGTCTTAGTTTTTCTATGATCACTCCCCCTGTGCTCCCCCTCCCACGCTCCCCCCGTGCCCCCTCCACACACCCCACCACTTTTTGTTTGTGTTGGCCGCCGCTGGGTGTCACGTGACAGCTTCTCTGACTCTAATCTGTGGCACCTACCCAAGCACCTACTGCCTTCTGAACAAATGCCCACAACAACAGTTTTGCCTAATTGGCCAACTGATCCCTCGGGACAATCATGCCATGAGCAAGATGGCTGCCATGACTTCCTGCCTTCCTGCCATCCACATCAGTGCTCTCAGAAGGTTAAGGGAATACAGTTATATGTTTTTCATACAGCTGGAAGGTAGTATGCATGTGCATGTCACAGAAAGTACACAGTACACTCCCCGCATTACACTGAGAAGTAATAGTAATTCCCAATAACCGAAAGAAACACCCCTGGGGCAGCGACACTCACAAGAAGGTGCCAGAGGGAAAACAACGGTGCCACTGTGCCAGTAGTAAAATACTCTTGTGGCCCTTAAGCCTAACAATAATGTCAGTCTGGAACTCATTTTGTCAGCTCCGCCCCTTGGGAGCCCTGCCCCCAGGCACCTTCTGGGTGATGCTAGAGTGTTAAGTACCACTCTCATGACATAATTCAAGTGAAGCCTCTTCCACCTCAGGGCCGTCAAGGCATTCCTCTCTCCTGATGTGTCCCAGTGTTTTTCTCTCTCCGCCAAGCCTTCCTACTCTGACTCCTGCACCATTGGGACTCCTGTGTCATTGATACTATGGTCAGTGTTCGCATCATAGTTCAGGTAAACATGGTGGTTGCACTTAGAGGCTTTGGGTTGCAATGCTGGAGAACTATTTTGACAAATCACTTTTTGCCAGTATTAAAATGCCATTTTATGGTGTTCGGCTTCGGGCAGTTTGATACAAAAGATCTCATTCTGTTGTGGAAGGGTTGCCCGTCAAACCCATGCTGCTGCTTCGAATCCATGCTGCTGTTTCAAACCCATCTGCTGCTTCAAAACCATGCTACCGCTTCAAACCCATGCTGCCGCTTCAAATCCATGCTGCCTCTTCAAACCCATGCTGCCGCTTCAAACCCATGCTGCCGCTTCAAACCTATACTACTGCTTCAAATCCATGTTGCCTCTTCAAACCCATGCTTCCGCTTCAAATCTATGATGCTGCTTTAAACCCATGCTGCTGCTTCAAACCCATGCTGCCCCTTCAAACACATGCTGCCGCTCAAACCCATGCTGCCGCTTCAAACCCATGCTACCGCTTCAAACCCATGCTGCCGCTTCAAACCCATGCTGCTGCTTCAAACCCATGCTGCTGCTTCAAACCCAGGCTGCCACTTCGAACCCATGCTGCCGCTTCAAACCCATGCTGCTGCTTCAAACCTATGCTGCTGCTTCGAACCCATGCTGCCACTTCAAACCCATGCTGCCGCTTCAAATCTATTCTGCCGCTTCAAACCCATGCCGCCACTTTAAACCCATGCTGCCGCTTATGCGGATTCAAACTAGAGTCAGTCACCTACATTCTCTGCACATGCCCAGCAGGCCTGGAACAACAAAGTAAGTTACTTAGACCCAGCGTGGCCTGTGCAGGTAAGATAAATAATTAATTTTCCTTAGTCATTGTCCGTTGAAATCCCCCCCCTCACACGGCCCCACCGCTACACCGCTCTTACCTGCACGGACTGCAGCTGCTCAGACCTCTCTTCCTGCACCAGCATGTTCATACTTGCAGGCAAGATGTCATCTCCTGGTTGAGTGGAGCTTCAATTCCCTTAGCGTGCCAGGGAACAAAACTTCTGGGCCTGGCGCAGAAACAGCTGGACGATTCCTTGTACTAGGGTCCTGTGTGCATCCTGTTTTCAAGGTCCAAGGACTCTCTACCTTCTAACACACTTGCACTTTAAAATACGTCCATAAACATGGAGGATACAGTGGGCACCTGCCAGTTAACATTGGAACAGGAATTGATGAATCATAAAGCAGCTGCTACTAAGGTCACAAAACACACTTTTAGAAATAAAACTGCGGCAGAAAAAAAATTAAAAATTGCACTTCGCACTTGCACTGTAGCATTGCCTGTCGGCGTCACAACATACGGTTTCATCGTTAAATGGTATAAAACATTGCATACTGATAGTACACTACTGCAGAACCTCGAATGCTATGTTTTAGACATCAATTTTTCATATTAGTTTTTAAATTATTGTTTTAGAATCCTATTGCATGTTACAGAGGAATGATTTATTAGAATGCATGGCACTTTTTTGTAATGGTTTTTATTAACTATACAATAAAGCTGACTTACTATTGTGTTGCCAGACATGAAGCTAACAGTGAGATCCCTGCTGCTCTACTTGGCATGAGAGACTCTTGAGGACTCTCCGGCAAACAGGCCTCCTCACATGGCGCTGGCATCCAACCTCACCCGGTGCTGGCATCCAACCTCACACGGCGCCGGCATCCAACCTCACATGGCGCTGGCATCCAACCTCACCCGGTGCTGGTATCCAACCTCACACGGCACCGGCATCCAACCTCACATGGCGCTGGCATCCAACCTCACCCGGCGCTGGCATCACCGAAGACCAAGTTTGAGGCTTGGTTGATCTTGACCAGGGTTCTTCAAGTCAGTCCTGGAGGGCGGGATCCATGCCAGATTTTTAGCATATCCCCATTTAGAAAAATGTAGTTGTCCTAAAAATTTGGCATGGATGCAGCCCTCCAGGACTGACTTTGAGAACCCTGGTCTTAACTAGTAATGTTTCCATTGATAAGTGATGCAGAGTAAGGGTGATTCCACTGATGACTTCTTTATCTGCCATAGGGAGCTTGCCAGCAGCTGTGCTCTTAATGATTGAGATGAGGCTCACGGTTCGATCCCCGGCGCCGGTGACAGCTCAGCTCAGCATCATGTGACTCTGGGCAATGGCTCACTTAACCCCCCTGACAATACCCCCAGCACCTGGATACTCTTACGGGTGATAAGCTCACGCTTTACAAATGTGGAAATTATTTTATTATTTATTTTATGAGGTCACAGCTTGGCTTATAAAGAGACGCTCGTCCACCGACCTATGTTGTATCATGCAGCACACGCACAAGGATCACACATACTGTCCGCACCATGCAAACATGGAGTTTTCCCTTGCAGGTGTGAGCTTCCAATTGGAGCTGAAAGGTCAGGTTGCAAAGCTGTTTGCCCAAAAACTTGCACCTTCTTGTGTTTGACTAAAGACCGCATGCGGATACTGGGGAAGTCGCTGTCTGCACCTGCATAGGGCAAAAAGTGCTTGTCATGTGGCAAGAATAACCACTTCAACAAAGTCTGTCAAGAGGGGCATGTTGAGCTATACCTGACAGACTTCCCTGAAGGATGCTCCCACCTAGCATCAAGTCTGAACTGATAGTTCTGGGGACCCCAAGAGTGTTGCTTATGACGTGGGTGAAGATGACTCAGAAGACACAGAGCTGATGACTCAGTGCCTCATTTTAAGTTCCAACCCTGTCACCACATCTCTATCCATGCAGCCCCAGTGCCGATAGACACTGGCACCTCTGTAAACATGATGGGGCAGAGGAGGGGCAGGGTGGGGGGTTGAAAAATGCGGCATACGACCGATTGCAGGTAAGTTACGAAAAAATAAATAAAACGAATTTCGTTGCGCGCGCAGCATCGCCAAATGCGATGCAGCGCGCGCAACAAAATTCGTTTTCTTTATTTTTTTCGTAACTTACCTGCAATCGGTCGTATGCCGCATTTTGCAACCCCCCCACCCTGCCCCTCCTCTGCCCCACGTCACCGCCCCTGTAACACGCCCTATACGGGCCGTCGCTGCAAACCTGATCACATGCTTGATTAGTCTGGTGGCCTCCTTCAGAGCTTTGTGCACCTGAAGGACAAACCTAATTAACTCTACATTGATGAGGTGTCTATGAAATGACTCTCTCCGGTGTAGATTGCTGTTTCATCTGCAGATAAAGGTGAGACCTTGAAAAGTCAGATGTTATCAAAGGACTCAGAGTCCTGCTCCACAATTTCCAGGTTTGTAGTTGCATGCAAACATAATCAATGTGAAATGCCTGGAAAGCATAACATGTGTTTTCCAGAATTACATTTCTAAAGTCTACTCTGCAGGTCTTGTTTTTATCAAGAATGAACTTTTTTTTTTTTATTTTATTTTCATTTTTACAGAGTTTTATATAGCGCGAACTTGTCCCGAATCGGGTATCAGAGCGCTTTACATAGCACCAGTTGCATTACATGAGGACACATTCATTTTTGTTAGGCACAGGGAGATTTAGTGATTTGCCCAGAATCTCAGGATGTTTAGTGTTGTTGCCGAGACTCGAACCCAGTTCCCCAGATTCGAGGCTGAGCGCCCTAGCCGGTAGGCCAACTCCTCTCCCCATACAAAGGGAGCAACCTCTTCACTGCCCCACACACAGAGACTGGATTCAGGAACCCACAAATATGATACATCTTCACTGTCCTGAACTCCTTCCTGTCTCTTCTATAGACACCTTGTGCCTCTACACAACCGCGTGCCTGATCCGTAAGGCCCTCCACGTTGTCTCCCCAACCCACCTGGCTTTTACACCCTTCACCTCTGGAGACTCTCCTGCTCTCCAAAGTCCTGAAAACCTGTTCTTGGACACTCACATCTTTAAAGTGCAGCACACCTGAACCAGTCCTTCTCAAACTCAGATCCTTAAAATCTGGAACTCTCTCCCTCCTGAACTCTGTTTGACCCCAACCCACTTTTTCTTCAAAAATATCTCCAAAGTTCTCCCAATCATTCAATATTCGACTTCCCTGAATGTGTGACTGTAGTGTCATGCCCTTTGGACACTCTCTTCCTGTTCTTTCAATTTTTTTTTTAAACTTTAATTGTGAATTTCTGTTTCTTCACATTTCAATGTCATATAGGTTATGAACCTAACTAATATATAACTGTCAATTTCTGTGTCTGGTCAGCTCTGCCTTGATACCTCTGTACAGCGTTCTGACACTCTTGAGTCTGATTACCAAAAAACTACCTGAACAGGTCAAGTAGACAGGAACCTAACCAGGAAGAACAAATGGTGTCGGAAACAATTTGATCCTAAAGGACACCGATTAGAAAGAAAGGGAAGAATTATCTCTTTCTATAGTCCCCTCACTCACCAGGGTTTCCCCACGGTGACATGCTTCATCATAGGGGTCCTCCCAGTCCTCTACGGACTGAGGCGTGCTACGACTTGCGGTGTTACGTAGGAGCACTTAAAAATTGTGGACTATGTGTAGTGTAAGTGAAGAAGTGGTGGAGTGGGATAATTAAAATAATCAGCTAGTGGGCTAAAAATAGACTTTATTAGTGCTCTAAGCTGAAAAAATTAAAACGGGGTAATATGACAAGGAAACCTAACTATAATGGAAAGGTGTGCCTAGCATATGTTCTGGTCAACTAGTTTCGAGCTTCCCCAGCTCTTCGTCAGGACTACACTGGGACCAGCCCAGTGTCGAGAAACTTGCCACTCCTAGTTAACCTGAATTAGGTGCAATAAGTGTGATGCCACAATTGTAAGGCATGCGTTTTTTTAAAAATACATACGTAATGTACATCAGCACAATGGTCTGTAAGGTACAAAACAAAAGTTAATTAGGGAGAAAAACATATATTTAATAATACGTATTACTATCACTAAAAAATGTGAGCACACTACACCCAAGCGTATGCACACTTTCTTATCTGACGTGCCGCTATGTGAAGAAGAGAAGAGATGCAATTATTCACTCCATGCCGGCGAGGTGCTGAAAAAAGTGTGCTGAAATTCGTAAAATTATTAAGTCTGACTTAACACACACATAAACGTACAACACAGAACATGTAACATACTTAAGAAAAAGCAACACTGTGCTTCATGGTCACCGGAGGTGATGCGGCGATCTCGTACATCTAAGGGAGGATAGTAATCGAGATCATTAGGATAGTGGCGTGCTCCGTAATGAAGGATCGCCCTACGGGGTGAAAGGGAGACGAAGGAAGGGCTCCTCGTACCGTACAGGTATGGAGATGTTTCTCTACTGGTAGCACTTACTTGTACGTTGAACCCCGCATACAATGACACCTATTCGAAGCCAAACCTCGCGGACCGCATTCTGGCGTGTCCTCGTTGCTGCGCTGTTTTTATGTACAGGCGAGCCTGTCAAGGGGAGAGAGAGAGAAGAAGGCTCCGGTGCTGGTACGCGGGTGGAGCCGCCATCTTAGAATGGGATGAGAAGGAAGTAAATACTGTAAAGTATTGTAATGTTGGCTTTTGATAAAAGTAGCGTTAATCCAGTAGAGATGTGCAATCACTCTCAGCTTTGAATGACCCTAAATGGAGAAGTAGTAAAGAGGGCGAGATATTTGCTGATGGAGCGATATTGTTACAATGATTTTAGTGTAAGGGAAATCTAAAACTTTATTGAGATAGCCGGAGGTGCAGCTCGGCGATAGGTTAGTTAGACCGGCTGTCATGGGAGCCGCCATCTTAGAGTGAGGTGAGAAGGAAGTAAATACTGTAAAGAAATGTAATGCTGGTTTGTAATAAAGTTATTTTAAGTAGCGATGATCCAGTAGAGAAGTGCAATCACTCTCAGCTTTGAATGACCAAAAGTAGCGAAGTAGTAATGAAGGCGAGATATTTGCTGATGGAACGATGTTGTTACAAAGTTTTTGTGAGATAGCCGGCAGGTACAGCTCGGCGATAAGTTAGTTAGACAGGCTGTCATGGTGTTAAGGTTTGTTCCCAGATGGGATGATGTCCATTGTTATGTTTATTTGTATAGGGAAAATACAAAACTTATATTCAGATTGCAGACAGTTACAGGTCCGTAATCGGATTTACTAGGTGGTCATTAATATTGAAAAACAATAAGCAAGTCTAAGGTGAAAGTTTTTCACAAGACCCAATAGGATAGATGTTAATGGCTTATTCTGCTGATACACCTGAGAGGGGGGGTTGGTCAAGTGAACTGACTCCAGGGTATGTCATCGTTTAGACCCTTGTTATCTGAGCGTAGCTTAAACACCCAACGTTGTTCCTTCTCATGTAGAAACACTGGCGAATCTTGAACAGTGGGGGTTTAGACCTACAGAAACCTATGTTCAGCCATCGCAAAGCCCGCTATCTGAGGGACCATCTTGTCCATACACGTCCTACCACGACGAAAACTGTAGGCCCCCAACGCCTGCATTTTTGATGATATCATTAAAAATCACAAATGATTCTTTTTTAGGTCTCGCCTGACCCAGCGCATGCGCTGATCTAGCAAGACTTTTTGAGATGGCTCCAAAAAGTGCTACCAGGCCAGTCTAGAGCTACAGTGCATGTGCGCGGGCGCGCGCGCCGCACTTGACCGTGATTACTTTCACTTTTGATGTTTGATCACGATCACTTTCGCGGCCGCTTGGCATAGCCAATAGGTCTCGCTTTTGGGACCTTATAAGTATTTAGTTATGCAACTGTTGCATGTCTAAACACTTATAAGGTCCCAAAGGCGAGACCTATTGGCTATGCCAATGCTTGTTTCTTCATGTTTTCTAACAGTGGTGTTTCATTGAGTAACCATTAACAGGGACATCTGCATGTTGTGGTAGTGCAACATTCTTGCTAATTTTAATGTCTGGTTATGTGTATTGGTTATTGGTGGAGTTCCAAAGACATCAAACATTAACATTAATCAGTCAACAGATTGGTTAAGACTTTGGTTATGAGTGACTTTTATTGACGAGTGCAAAACTGGCTTTTTTGTTTACTGCGGCAATGCTTTGTTTTGATTGTTTTCCATGCTGCCTTAAACACTGAACTTGAATAAGGGATTAAACTGGGCATTTGTAGCCCGCCTGAGACTTGCTACCGGTCATGTTTTTACACTACTGCACCATGGTTAACAACCCTGAAGGGAAGATGTTCTGTTGTGGTCCAGCTTTTACTGTTCATCACTAGATTGGCGTTTGAAAGAAAAGATATTAAAATAAAAGTAAATACCCCATCATACACCACCACACATAATACCATTCCACATAATTCCACTCAGAACACACAATCCCACTCCACATAGTTCCAGTACACTCAATACCACATAATTACAATCCACATTATTCCACTGCACGCCATGCAACATAATTCCACTACACAAATCCACCCCACACAATTCCGCAACTAACAATTACAATCCAACCCATATAATCCCACTACACAACAAATGCATACACTCCAGAACACACAGGTAAAACACATTGCCGTTTACAATGCCAATAGCTCTAACTCAAACAACACAGGACTTATCGCATTCCATTTATTTTTGTATATGTACTCCATGAGAGTGCATGTGTTTTCCAGCTCTCTCCCTCATTTGCTTCTCGCCCCCATCCTCCATGTTGCTGTCTCCTTCGTGTTGCAGGCTCCATCTTCTATGCTTCTTCCCCACTCCCTCCCTCCAGCATGCCCCTTCTGCTTTCTCGCTCACGTGATTCTCCTAATGTCCCCTGTGTTGCTCTATGTTATGGGCTACTTTTCCCTTCCCTGTCCGCTACCTGTTGCTTCCCCCCACCTGCTCCTCCGTTGCCTCCCAAACCCACTATACATTTTTTAAAATAATTTTTAAAGTGGAGGATTAGGCAGGACACTGCTGCTGGCCCCCACTTCTTCATATATTTTTTGTTTGCTGAGATCATCTCTGATCGGTAATAAAAATGGCGCCCACGTCATTTTGTATTTCACGTTCGTAATTGTTGCGCGGTGTATCGCGGGCCTCAGGCATTAATTATCGCTGCGCTAATGAAGGAGACCACACGCGTTGTATGTGTCGGCGTGACTGCCTCCGCAGGGCACGCCCCTTTATTTTTATACTGGCGCACGCCACCGGCGTGGCGTGCGCATAACACACGTAGATTACGCGTTCTAGCGCTAACCGCTAGAACGCTGACTGCAACATCCCTCTCCAACTTGGATGACGAAACACCGCCATTAAACTTAATAGTCACTCACTTACTTGGCACACGAAGTCTTTGAGGCGGCTGCTCGGGGGGGGGGTTTCCCCTCAGTTCATACCTGGCGGTCACCCGGGTGGTGGAATTGCCGGGGAAACCATCACTGGCCTCAGGGGTCTCGGGGCCGGGAGGTTCTAACCCAGGTGCTGGCTCAGGCCCAGCCTGGGGTAGCTGGGGTTCGGTTACAGTTCCTGGGACCACTGTGTCCTCCTCGGCCTCTCCGTCGTGATCACTACAGCGTTCAGTTACGGCGGGAATGCGCTTGAACCACGAGATGTTGCGCGTGGCTGATTCTGCTCCGCGCCGGGCTGTGACCATTGTTCCTCGTATTCGCTCCACTACCCAGTTCCCCGGCTCATACCGTGGTTTGAATTTCCCCCCGGGCCTGCGATTTCTGATGAGCACATTGTCTCCCAGCCGGACGGTGCGGTTCCTGCTGCCTCGTGACTGGCTCGCCTGCTGATTGCGGTGTGCTCTCCGCTGGAGAATCTGTTCCTCTTGGAAAGGTGGTGGGGTCCACCCTGGGGCCGTGGGGAGTCCGTCCTGGCGAACTCCGTTGAGCATGAGGGCCCATGGCGCTTGCTTGGTGGTGCAATGGGGTGTGCTCCGGTATTCTCCTAGGAATCGTTGGATCTCTCGCTCCGGGTCTTGGTGTTCAACGCTGGCTATCCGTATGACTTTGTTTAATGTTCGCATGAACCGTTCAACCTCGCCATTGGCTTGGGGCCACTTAGGGGTGATCCGCCGATGCCGAATCCCCTTGCATGCGAGGAAATCCCGAAATTCATGGCCTTGGAACGGTGGTCCATTGTCACTCTTCAGCTCGGAGGGACGCCCAAACATGCTGAATATCTTCTCGAGGGCTGGCTCTACGAACGTGAACGCCGTAGATGGCAACGCTTCCACCAGGGGGTATTTGGAGAAACTGTCCATTACTACCAGTGTGACCCTGCCGTCGGGGAGACTCCCGAAGTCTACACTAACTTTGTCCCAAGGGTGTCTCCCTGTTTCTTCGGTCACTTGACACGCCGGGCAGCTCCTCACGGTGTCCTCCACCAGGGTGTCCATTCCTGGGAACCACACCTTCTCCCTCATCCGGGCCTTCATTTTCTCGGTCCACTGATGCCCCTTGTGGGCGAGGACTGTGGCTTGGCGGCGCAGCGCTGTTGGTATAACAATCCTGGCTCCTCGCAGGACAATTTCTTCTCTCGTTGCGCTGAGTTCGTTCCGCACTCGCCAGATCTGTTGCAAGTCTTTGCGTTCATCCTCCGCCCACGTGTTGGCTGATTGCAAGAAGTTGGCCCATGACCCTCGTTGGATAGCCTCTCGGTCCGTGTTATTACTGCGTCTTGTTCCGTTGCCTGCCTGATCTCCTGGAGTGTCAGCACTTGGGGGCAGGTCAGAGCAGCTAAGAGATCGAGGTGTGCTTCGGCATCCTCTTCCTCCTCCTTCCCGGCGGGGCAATGTTCTTCTTTGTCCGGATGCCTGGATAGGAAGTCGGCGGGGTTCTTGGCGCCCGGCCGATAGGTGATGTCCATCTCGTATTGCTGCAGCCCAATGGCCCATCGCTCGATTCGCGGGGGTGGGTGTGGTGCTGTCCCTTTGAAAAGGGGCACTAGTGGTTGGTGATCCGTCACGACTGTGAACGGGTGTCCGCAGACGTATAGATGGAAGTGTCGACAGCCCCACTTTATAGCCAGTGCTGCCCTCTCAATCTGGGAGTATCTCTGCTCGGTTGGTGTGAGCGCCTTGCTTGCGTACGCCAGCGTCGCCCATTGCCCCGGCTCCTGCTCCTGTGTGAGCACTGCTCCTAGCCCCACTGGGCTGGCGTCGACGAGCAGCTCAGTTTTCCTGGCCGGGTCGAAGTAGACCAGTGTGGTCTGGTCGAGGAGCGCCGTCTTGATGGCTTGGAATGCTTGGTCTTCGCGCGGTCCCCACTGCCATTGGACATCATTCTTGGTGAGGTGTCTGAGCGGCTCGGCAATTGTTGCTAGGTTCGGAATGAACCGTCCGCAGTATGTAGCCATACCTAAGAAGCTGCGAACCTCTGAGGCGGACGCCGGTGCAGGGGCATTCTTGATGGCTAGGGACTTTCTTGGATCGACTTGGATGCCGTTGCTCGTGAACGTGTAGCCGAAGAACTCGATGCGTTGTTGGAAGAGTTGGCATTTGTCTTTGTGGAGTGTGACTCCGTGCTCTTTAAGTCATGTTAGCGTGGTTCGGACCCGCCGGTAGTGCTCGTCTACAGTTGTGGAGTGTATCAGGATATCATCACTCACATTCATGACTCCAGGCAGGCCTTGCAGGATGTCTCGGATGGTGTTTTGAAAAATCTCTGCGGCAGACGAGATCCCGAAGTTTAGCCTCCGATACCTTCGCAACCCTAGATGAGTGCTGAATGTCGTGATGTATCTACTCTCTTTGGCTAGGGTCAGCTGGTGGTAGCCAGCGTTTAAGTCCAACTTCAAAAACCAACGGGCTCCGTTGAGGTCGGCTATAATATCGTCCATGGTAGGCGTGATGTGCCGTTCCCTTTTGATGGCCTTGTTGGGCAGCCTCATGTCGATGCACACCCTGATTTTGCCTGGCTGACGGGGCTTCTCAGCTATAACCATAGGGGACACCCAGGGTGTGGGCCCGGTGACGGTCTCAATGACTCCCTGCTCCTCCAGTTTCTTGAGCTCCTCTTCTACCAGGGGGCGTAGGTGGAACGGGATTCGTCTGTGTTTGAGCTCCGTGGGCGCAACGGCGCGGTCAATGTGGAGCTTGACTGGTGGGCCCTTGATGCTCCCTAGACCGGTGAATAGCTCTGGGAATTGGTCCAGTAGGTTGGCTGTCTGGGTGTCTTGAACTTTCCGGAGGAACGCCAGTAACCCTAGGTCCTCGGCCGCGTGACCGCTTAGGAGCGTGTCTACTTCTTGATTGATGATGTGGATGTCGATTGTCACTTCCGCGTCCCCTGTGCTCACAGGTACCTTCATCTTCCCTACTAGTGGTAGGGGTACATCGCTCCCATAGGCATAGATTCGGGCTTTCGACCTCGAGTTCAGGTTTCGGCCTGAGGCGGTTGTACTGCTGCACACCCATGACGGTGACTGACGCGCCAGTGTCAATTACTGCGTCCACTCTTGACCCTGCTACCATAATGTCACATCGAGGTTGTGGCCTCCTTGTGCTTTTGAGTGCCCTAGTGAACGAGACTATGTACGTCTCCCCTTCATCGTCTGAGTCAGAGTCTTCTTCACGCAGCGCCTGCGTTGGCCTTCGGCGTGCGTCCGCGTGGGATGCCAGGGACAGCTGGGATAGTTGCCTCACCATGTTCCTTGCTGGCCTTTTCCCTCGGTGGTCGGTCCTTTTAGAGCGCTTCCGGCATACCGAGGCAAAGTGGTTTAGGGTGCCACAGTGCGTGCACGTTTTCCCCTTCGCTGGGCATGTTTTACCCGAATGTTCTTCGTACCCGCAGTACCCACACTGAGCTTGTGTTGGCCTTCTGGGCAGCTTGTCGGTGCGGTCTCTCCTGTGTCCTTACTGCGTCGGTGCGTTCCACCTTGATGGGCACGCCTGGCCCCGAGTTCCACGTGATTGCTTGCTCCATTTCTTCTGCACGGGCATCGGACAGGTCGTGGGACCGTGCGAGCACCAGGATGTCAGCCAACGGGATGTTCGGTTGGCGTAGGATGAGGCTCCGCAGTTTCTTACTTCAGATACCGCATATCAGTTGCGCTCTGATCTCCTCTTTTGCCCTGTCCCCTGCGAGGTGTGTGTCCACGAGTACTCTCAGTCGGGCGTGGAATGCATCCACTGACTCCCCTTTCTTTTGCCGTGCTTGTCGCAGTTTGAAATGTTCGAAATCGGGATTCATTTGGGGGTCAAAGTGTGCGTTGAGCGCTGCGACGGCTGCGTCGTAGTTGTCCGCATTCCCTGTGTTGGGGAGGTGCTTGAAGAGTGTGTACACCTCCTCACCAGCATAGTGGAGCAAGAGGGAGCGCTTCACAGTGCCATCAGTCTCTCTGGATCCCGCGAAGTAATTGTTGAGCCGGCCAATCCACGTCTGCCAGCGTGGGGCGGCTGTGGCGGGGTCAGCTGTCTCGCTGAACGGTGGCAGGACACCTGTCGGAGGGTGATAGGGGACTGCGGGTGCAGGGCGGGCATCGTCCCCCATGGCTGCCCGAGAATTGAGGGGCACCAAGACTTAGGTGGGAGGCTGGACCGCTGGGTGCGACCTAGTAGGGAGCAACGAGGCACACGCGCAGCACACTCAGGGAGGCAGATCCTGGGGCAGGAGCTCCAAAAGTACAGCACGCTCAAGGAGGCAGGTCCTGGGACAGGGGCTTCAAATGTGCAGGCCACAGAGGAAAAAGTCTTTGAGAGCCACGGAAAGTGGCAGACCAGGCGGGAATTTTCGTCCGCTGCCGCTGGGTGCTATGATTTGTGCACACGTGCGCTCACCGTCACTCAGAGCCGCGTTGAGAAAGGTCCGAGCAGGCAGATGGATCGGCGGGGTGCCGGTCGCGGGGCCGCCGCGAGTAGAGCGGCAAACAGCTGTTAATCAGGATGCACGGCGGGTTCAGACCGCTCTCGTCGCCATTGTTGCGCGGTGCATCGCGGGCCTCAGACATTAATTATCGCCGCGCTAATGAAGGAGACCACACGCGTTGTATGTGTCAGCGTGACTGCCTCCGCAGGGCACGCCCCTTTATTTTTATACTGGCGCACGCCACCGGCGTGGCGTGCGCATAACACACGTAGATTACGCGTTCTAGCGCTAACCGCTAGAACGCTGACTGCAACAGTAATGATGCACGCGCACGTCATAACACACGCACGTGCCTCTTACTTTTTACCAAGCTGCACAGTATCTTGCTGATGCTGCACATCGTCATCAAAATACATTGGCAAAGCCAATAGCTCTCAAAGGCGAGACGTCTGGGTGTTGCCAATGCTTGTTCTGTTACATGCCAGAGGCTGCTTCCCCCCCCCCCCCCCCCCCCCCCACCAGGTCTCCGTAACGCATGAATTCAGGGATCGGTCATGATCCGCGGATCAGTTTTCGGGCGCCCTTATTCACTAATGTTTAATTTATTTGTAAGGTGATACCAGCGCTCTGGCGGGGGGCAGAGAGGCCCGCCCACAGGCTGGCGAGGATACAGGCTCAGTCAACCTGCGCCCATCATTTCAATGGCCTCCTCCTTTCCGTTGCATCAGCAGGCAGTGCAGCTGCTGCCTGGACCCAAGTGGGTGTGCTGTGGCTAATTACCAGCCCTGGAAAGTGCTGTGCCAGCCTAGCAACACCGCTCGGATGGAAGGGGGGGCCGCGGCGGGCAGCAGCCATGGGGCGCCTGGAGGCTCCGGAGCCCCAGGGGGCCCAGCGCGGTCTGGCCCCTGGGGGAACTATCGAGATTAAGATTAAAAATAAACAGAGTCAGAGCTTCCTGGAGAGGCGGTGCTTTCAAGCCTGAATTATCTGGCAATTTTCACACATACACATAGTGCTACGTAGTATAGTGCCGTCCTTCCAGCATTTGGAGGTCACGGGATTGGCCTCAGATCACACTGTGCACTACATCAAAACGTCAACGTCTCGACCAATGCCCTTGTGAGGTTGAGCGCACCCTCGTGTGTGCTCGATGGCATACTGCAGCACTATTTAAAGCCCCTCGTGTCACTGTCCTCCCACCATTTTCAACTGTGAGCTTTAGTTGTGAGCTCAGCCCATCCTCGGGTCTGCTGACTTGTTCCCGTGGAACCTGTTCATGTCTAACGCCTTTGACACAGTTAACCAGCTATTCGTAATGATGGCTTACGGGATAAGCTGTTTTAATTATACAGCAGGTGGAGACCAAATTATGTGGCACTGTTCACTAAATTACGCATCAAGAAAAGGCAAATTATGTTGCGTAATGTGGCACATTTTGTAATAGTGTTATGTCTGGACAAATGTTTCTCCCCATACCCACCAGTTTAACACAATCTCAGCCCGAAAGGGCATCGCTTTGCCTCATACTGTGTGCCCCCTTGGGTCTGGACAAAGCTGTACCTCTCTTGAAGAGCTCCAACAAGAGCGAAACACGTGCCAGGGGCTGCTTTTATTCATTTCAGGTTGGCTGGAAGGTAAGACTTTGCCGGGAGTGTAATGCTGCTGGAGCGCTAAAGGGCTTTTGTCGTTTCTCAGCAGGGCTTGGATGGCACTTGCTAATCCTGTGCTTAAAGACTTTAAAGTGTTTGCTGTTGGAATGGCAAAGGGCTTTGTCGCTTTCTAGCTTGGCGTGGATGGCACCGTGCTAATCCCATGCTTAAAAACTCCGCTAGAAAACAAACATTTGAGGAGAGTAGTTTAAGAGTGTCGCTGGTTTTGTAGGGTGCCCGTACGAATGAGCTGCCTTCTTTTTTTTGTGTGAGTATGTGTGTGTGTGTATATATATATATATACATGTATGTATATATATATATATATATAATATATACACATATAAATACACACACACATATATATATATAATAAAGCTAGATCGCTAGATCTCTAGATCGTTGGATGGACAGAAAGACAGACAGACGGACGGACAGACAGACGGACGGACGGACGGACGGACGGATGGATGGGAAGATAATTTAACTGGCGGCCATTTTGAACTCTACTGGGAGAGAGACACATGGTCGCATTTTCCGTGGTGCCTTATCATTCTGAATGCGTATTCCATTTTAATAAGCTTATTGCTATTCTTATTCTTCTTATGTTTATGGGTTTATAAAACGCATGGCTGCCCGAGGGCTTCTGAGCGCTGAGGAGAAGATGCAGTCAGGCCGAAGTTATTGGGGGAAGAGCCAGGTTTTTATGTTTTTTTCTAAACATCATTTCATTTTTTATCAGTCTTGTTTCTTTAGGTAGGGAGTTCCACAGGCTAGAGGCAAGATGTACGAAGGATCTTCCTCCCCATCTTGCATCTCCTTATTTTTGCCTTTTTCATGAGCAGATCTGAAGAAGATCTTAGAGATCTGCCAGGAACATAAGGGACTACAAGCTTTTTTATTAGGGCCGGACCTTTGTCATTCACGGCTTTGTGGACAATACCAAGCGATTTCAATTTAATCCTGGCCTGGATTGGGAGCCAGTGGAGTGTTTTTTGTGCAACTTTTGCGGTTTTGTCTTGTAATGCCTATCAATATCCTAGCTGCAGCGTTCTGAACCAGCTGTAGTCTGTTCACTACATATTTGGGGGCCCACAAATAAAGGGAGTTACCGTTGTCCAGCCGCGAGATCACCATGGCCTGAACTACAGTTCTCCGGGTTTGTTACCGGATGAGAGGTAGAATCTTCCGAATCATGCAGAGTAATCCAAAGCAAGTGACTGCCAATTTTTTGTCTTGTATCTCCATCGAAAGGTTATCGTCTAACCATATTCCCAGGTTTTTTACAGATTCTCTTGGGACTGGAGGGGTGTTAGTTCTGTGGGCCAGCTGATAATGTTTCTAGGAACAGATTTATTTCCCAGGAACATACCTTCTGTTTTTCCTCCATTCAATTTTAGGCTGCACCTGTTCATCCATTCTGCTACTTTTTCCATGCAGGGGGGCCAAATTGGTGTGTATGGATCGTGGGCCCTCAGTCACTGATATTCCCAGCTGGGTATCATCTGCGTATGATACAATAGACAACCCAAATTCCTGTACAATCTTTGCCAGTGGCTGCATGTATACATTAAACAATGTGGGACTCAGTCAGGGCGGATCCCTGAGGAACTCCGCATGTTTGTAGGATATCTGAGAGGTGCTCGCCTTTCATTATCTGGAAGGATCCATCTTCTAAAAATGAGGACAGCCATTTCAGCGCAGTGTCAGAGATGCCCTTTCCTTTAACCTGAGTATCATGATGTTGTGATCCACCGTGTCGAAGGCTGCACTAGGATCCAAAAGCAAGACTGCAGCTGTACACCCTTGAGCTAAGATTCCCTTGAGTTCCTCCGTGACCACCAGCAGGGCGGACTCTGTGCTATGTTGTGGTCTGAAACCCACTTGAGTGTGGTGCAGCACCTCCCTTTCTTCCAGAAATCGGGACAGTGTCTGATTCACATGCTTTTCTGCTATTTTACTTAAGAGAGGTAGAAGTGAGATGGGTCGATAATTCACAGGATCTAGTGGATCTATGTGAGGTTTCTTCAGCGGTAGTCAAACTATGGCGTGTTTCCATGTTTTGGGGACTACCCTTTGTGTGAGGGAGAGCAAAAGAAGTTCAGCTGTTATATTCATTGCATTTTTCCCACCCTGTAATAGGATGTGTGGAGGAACCGGGTCTTGTGGAGAGCCAGACTTAATATTCTGTAGAATCAAGATCATGGCTTCCTCACGTAATTCTGTAAAGTGATCTAGACTTGGCCCTGTTTTCGTTCCTGGAGTATCACGGTCTTTGATTGTTCATAGGAGTTGTCTGAGGCAGTATTCCCTTGCAGGGAATTGTATATTTTTTCGACCTTATTTTTAAAAAACTACGCAAGCTCGTCACATCGCTCTTTGGAGGACTGTTGATGGACCATCTCTTGATCAGTACCGGTTAGGGAGCGTACAACCTTAAATAATTCCCTGGAGGAGTTGTGGGCTGAATCAATTCTGTACTCGAAGTACTTGACGTGGGCTTGTGTGATTTGATTGTGGTATTGTCTAATGGCCAATTTATATTGAGTTTTAATGGTGGGGTCATCATTTTTCCTCCATTGTCTTTCGACTTTTGTACCTGTTTTTTCAGCAAAATTAGGTTTGCATGAAACCATGCGGCCTTTTTTCGTGCTGGTTGGGTTCTCAGCCTGACTTGCTGAGAGCGGTGTGCTGCTGCTCTGTTAAAGCAGTCGGCCCATATCTTATCTGCGACGCCTACATCCTCTGTCAGCCTCGGGCCTGAATTTCCACGCCGCTGATCATGTTGGCTGATATAGTTCTCGCCCATTTACTACCTGCCTTAACCCCTTGCGTGCGCACGACGTCTCCCGGCCGTCGTGCATTACGGTGGGCGTGTGCACACGACGGCCGGGAGACGTCGTGTTCCCGAATGCAGTTTATTTCTCCCGCACAGCGGGAGAAATATACCCGCACGCAAGGGGTTAAAGGTTCGACTGTCGCTATACGGAGGGTGGGGGTTGTCTAGGGTAAATGGTATAAAAAAGTGATCTGACTATGGAACTGCCCGTGGAGTCCCTACTTCTATTTTGGGTTCATTGGAGAAGATTGCATCTCGTAGATGCCCTTTTGTATGTGGGCCCTCACTTACAAGTTGTCTAAGTTGCACGGCTTGCATATCTTGGCTAAATCTATTCGAGGGCGTGTTACTCGGCTCGTCTAGATGTAGATTAAAATCCCCAAGTATGGTTGTGGATGCATAGCTGGCTGTCGTTGTTGCTAGCATGTCAAGGACATTTTCTAGAAAGGTATTGCAGGCACCGGGGGGCCTATAGAGGAGTGTACCCGAGGAGGTAACATTGGGGGAGAGTTTAACACTGAATTGTGTTGTATCACAGTTAGTGATGGTTATGGGTGTGTTCACAACAGCTGTATTTGTCTTTGTAAATGATTGCCAGGTCTCTGTAACAAATAGAATGTCAAGCCTCTCTTCCTCGATTAGTAGCTTGATTTCTGTCTTGTGCGCAGGAAGTGATCGACTATTGATAAGTCCCATTCTCCGCTGTGCCTTCTTTGTAGGCCCCTCAGTAGGTGTATTTTCAGCTATGTTCCCTAAGCTTACTGTGGTCTGGCATTGGGGACAGATGCTCTTGGCACAGACGGGAACGCTACCCAGCCTGTTAAAACTGGTATATTGAAGTAAAACTGTTGATACTTAAGGGGAAACTATTTCCGACCCATTTCTCTAGGTATGAGCTTTCAGGACATCCACAAACTTCTCACCCAAATATAGTAATAGGCCGTCTAAGTTATCATGAATAATCACAAAAGGAACCCCTCTGAGACAGACAGACACACACACCCCACCCCTTACACACATACACATATTCTATGTGGCCCAGGTGCAACCTGTTCAAATAATTCACTTCTAGTAAAACAGCACATACTACATTCTAAATTCAGTCACAGACAGAATACCCAAGGCAGTAGCTTGCCTGAATATAATAAATCAACCATAATCGGAATTAAGCCTGAATCAATAGGAATGTCAGTTTCCGTTTATTGACAGTTAGGTGTCATGCCTAAAAAAGCCATACAAACAGTTCTTATACACAGATAATTCACATCATAAAAAGTATGCTTTTGAAGTAAGACAAAACATTTGTTTGGGTACTAGTATACAGATAACATTTTACCTGCCCACATACAAGCATTTAAAAACAAGCATTGGCATAGCCAATAGGTCTCGCCTTGGGGACCTTATAAGTGTTTAGCCATGCAACGGTTGATGTTGTTGCACCAAGGATATTGTGCTGCAGAGCTAAATACTTAGAAGGTCCCAAAAGCGAGACCTATTGGCTATGACAATGCTTGTTATCTTCAGTCTCTTGTTTTAGTTGTCTTTCACAACAATTTTTCAGGCTAGTTTTTCTGCTTTATTTCACTTTTTCCAATAGGTCTTTTTACGTAAATAAAGTTCTGTTACAAAACCCCTACGTTTGGGATCAACTAAAATAGGATTTTTGTGCAGTTGTTTCTAATTTCGGTCATTTCACACTTAAAGTGGGGGATATTTCGTGAGCCCAATTGGCATTCTATATTTGATTTGCTCGATGAATTTGTTGTTCTGTCCAAGATGTGGTGTCTCCTTCTGTTTCCTTTTGGTCACGTCATGTTGTGTTAAGGTATTAATATCCTTTTTATTTCATAAATGTTTTTTATCTGACCATTGTGTTATACGTGTCACTGTTTCATGTAAGGAATGAAGTGCCTGGGCCAGCTATTAATGTCTGTCTTAGACGCAGTACAACTGGAGGAAGCAAATGAATCCCAATTGGAGCAAAATCAATCCCTTATGTCTTTGTGGTGTTTAGGGTTAAGTATTGTGTTTGTTAAAGTCCTGTGCGATTTGTGTCTCAATTGGAGCTACTGTCTACTTTTTGAGTTTGTTTTTTTTATTTGTCAATTTTCAGCCCTGATGAAGTTCCTACTGTTGGAACGAAACGTGTTGGCTGAGCTGTATGTGCTATTGAAAAAAAGAAAAGAATAAGTACAAATAAAGATTTTGAAACTACAAGAGTGTTTGGACTTCATTACCTGGCGCACCCCCACTTGCTTCATCAACTAAGGATCTGGAACCCAGAGGCACCACACAACGGCTGGTGTTGGAGAGTCAGTGCGCAGGACTTGAAACTAACGAAACTAGCGTGAGGTGCAGAGCTATAAGTCCGCTATTGTGTTCTCTGTTACAGCTGTGTATGTCGACTGATTTGCTTCTACTTTCAACAATAAACACAATTGCTCCATAAAGTTCCTGTGACAAGCAACCATTAAGCACTGTCTAAGTTGATAAAATAGTACTGTTCCAGCTGTACATCTATTTAAGAGGCCAGCCAGCCAAAACTGAGGCAGAGACTGTCGTTTGGATAAAAAAATAGTTTATTTGACTGGTGCTATTAAGGTGGTGCTTGTTTTAAGCACAAGTATCATTATATTATGAACATAGGATTCTGGAGGTGGTAAAGGATAATCAAACCATTTGTGCCCATTTTTGCAGTGTGTCAGTGTGTTGTGCTGATGATGTGTTCTGTTGTTTTTGTGCCACATTATTGCAATGGGGTTCTGTTTTGCTGTACTACAGTTTTGTGTTACGTTCTTTTTTGTCTGTTTTGTTGTGATGTGCCATAATCTGTTTTAATTGCGACATTATTTTGCTTTGGGAATGTATTTCTGTCATCTTTAGTTGTTTACTTTAGATATGTCTTCAAATACTGCTTTATTTCCGGCCAAAAGCAGAAAATGACTTGAAAGTTCCTATGACAACTAGGAATGACACCATGACAACTAGGTATGACGCCATGACAACTAGGTATGACGCCGGTCAGCCTAAAACGGGGATCGCTGCCAGTGTTCCCTTTTGTGATACAGCCCCCAGGTTACCGCTGATCTAGAGTTTTGCCTATGGGAAGATGATGGATATCCCGTCTGTTGTATTACAAGCACATTATATCCTATGGTATGTGTCTTTCAGTACAAAAGACGTCCACCATGTTTGTGCCGAAATATGCAACCCTCTAAACTCCAAATCAGGCCTTAAATCTTGCACTTGCAGGGCTCCCTTCATGTGATATGGCCCCAGGAACCTGCCAGAGATACCTTTTATTTTCATGCCTGCTTGTGGCTTTTGAAACATTTGTGCAGAGAATCTTCTCATCAGGTGAGGTCTGCAGGGAAGAAACATTTGCTATCATTATAGCTTTTATTTCACTAAATAAATTCTTCTGCAACTGATAGCAGCCAGACTGCATCCGCCCTCTTTAAATCGGCCTTCAGAGTGTGTGATCAGTGCTTAATTTAAGCCGGTGGTTTCCGGAGCTCAGCACCGGCACTTAATCATCAACTCCAGCGTTAATAGTGCAAACGTGATCCAATTGGAGCGCTTTCCATGAGCACCAGTTAAGAACACACTCATTTTTGGTAGGCACAGGAGAGTAGGTGATTTGTCAATATTGAGTGTTGAGCAGACGCCGAGACGCAAACCTGGTTCCCCAGCTTCGAGGTCGGCCATTTTCCACATCCTCTTCCCGTTCATGGTTAGAAGCTGGTTCTGTTTTAGATGGTGCTAACAGGAGAAATGGGCTGGTGCAAGCTGCCTCCTGACGAGAGCCCCAGCACTTATTGTTTTGCAAATTAACCACTGTGTGTGATTATATCTAGAGTATTGCCCCCTTTGCTGTAAAGCTCATGACCACTGGAGATATAATCAGACCTCATTTGTCCGTCAGAGTGACAGAGTAATTCATTCAGTAGCACTGACGGACATCTCATTCCCAAAATCTAAAGTTGTCCGCTGGTTTGGCAGACATCTCTTAACCCCTTCCGTGCTCATGACGAGCTCAGCTCGTCATGAGTCACAGTGGAGCTGCGCTCATGACGAGCTGAGCTTGTCATAACGGCCGCGGCCCACCCACGTGCGATTTTTTCCCTGCCTGTGCGGGAGAATTAATCAGTGGGCGGGGTCGTGACGAGCTCAGCTCGTCATGAGCACAGCTCCACTGTGAGTCATGACGAGCTGAGCTCGTCACGAGCACAGCGGCGCCGCGGCCACCCCACCGCACCGTGGGGGAATTACCCCCGCAAGGAAGGGGTTAAAATTGGCAGGAATTGCCATCACAGTGGTCCCTGTCAGTGTTGCAAATGTTTGATGGACAGCTCCAACAAACTTGGCGCCCGTTTGTTACACTTTTACATAGTTTTACTTTTTCAAAACAAACTCCCAAAGCTCCCACCTCTGAATTGTCTGGGGGAGCCGTGAGTTTGGCAGGAGTATATCCCGTCGCCATTGTGACGTGGTACCTTCCCCCACAACATCTAATTCAGCCCCATAAAAAATGTAATATATAAAATATGACAAAACGATTTGTAATTCCATATGGTTATTTCTTATTTAAATCACTGCATTGATAGCGATAAAATTAAAAGTATTTAAATATGAACTTTTCTGCACCACCAATGCTTTGACAACATGGACATGAGTAAACCAAGGGATTTCAGTTTATATATATGGTAATATTGTGATTACCATAAGTGTTTTATTGTCTGAAGAACCATAAACGAGGGGAGTTTATACATAGTGCAAATCCAGAACTGACTCGATCGACTGTGGCTTTATACTCCATCCAAATAAGGGACAGTGAATTAAAGTGAATTGCATAGGATCACACAATTGGATCTAAAAGGGAATCTGGGATTTGAACCCAGGTTCCTTGGTTACACGTTATTCAATTCAGCCACAGGATGGATGCCCCCTGCTCTCTCTCCCAAAATTACTACATAATCTAAATTAGTACACTATTTTGAGTAGATCTAAATATCTTGTTAATTCAGTCTGACATAATATACATTTATAAAATGTAAAAATGCCCTTGTTGGTAAAAATAAATTAAGGGCAAGGGAAGGCAAGAGATGATTTTTATGTCACTTTCAAAGTCTTCCTCTGACTTAAGAAAGGTAAAGAGGGAAAAGGTCCCCACCTCAATGACACCCCCTGCATCAATTAACAAACAAAGAAACATAGATGAAATTGCACTCCTCTTACTGGTCTGCCGTGAGGCATACTTCAATGGCAGCTTAAATTGCAGACACAAATTGCACAAAAACACATTTTTAGATGTCCAGTGCTCAGCTATCCTGTTTCTTTGTATTTTAAAAAAAGTACAGAATGGGTGGAAATGGGTGTTGTCTGGGATGTGGCGTTGCGTCCAGTTTGGCTTGCTAGACCCCATGGGAGAAAGGCCGGGCTAGAGCCAGACATTCACCTCAAGCCCTGTCTGGCTTCTCACCACTGCCACTTTCATCATCAGTTGGCAGAAGTTCTGTCCTTAACAGGACAGCTCACCATCAGCGTCATCATGACAGCTCTGGGGTTGTCCACCTTTGTGTGGTGAGAGACGAAACAGAGGCAAAGATGAAGATTTGTCTCTGTTTATTGTGACGTCAACTGAACTCAGAACACACAGTTGAATGAATGAATGAATGAATGAAATGCAACTTGTACAGTGCACAGCTGCTTCAAGGAGTGTCCCGGGTTGAGCTCATAGGCAACCTTATATGGTACAATTGGACCAGCTATTCTTGCTTGAAAGCCAGGTTTTCAGCCTTTTTTTGAACAACGAGATAGCGTCCGCTGCGCGTATCCCAAGGCGGATCTAATTCCATGCAGACGGCCCTAGATAGGAGAAAGGAGGTCCCCCGCTCTGGCGCGGCGAATCTTGGGGATCCTAGCCTGAAGGCTGCTATCTGACCGCAGGTTTCTAGAGGGGATGTAAGGCTGATTCTTGTCCTGAGGTAGCCGGCGCCTGTATAATGAAGGGCTTTGTGGACCAAGACCAGCATTTTAAACAGGATTCTCTTCCTTATCGGGAGCCAGTGGAGGGCACATAAGTGAGCCGACACATGAGTTTTCGGAGGTAGGCTAAAAAGAATAATAATGAACAAGAATGGAACAGGGAATGCACAAACTGCCTGTGGACAATGAGGCAGGCGGACAGAAAGACATGTGGCAAAGGTAAGTACGCGTTACCACACATTGGGGTATATTCTCAAGAACATGCGATAATCATTGCCAAAATAGGTTAGCGCAATGTCACATATCGCCGTCTATCGCGGGAAAACTGGCGATTTTGGCAGTTTGCACCAGCTTCAGAATGGGGCAATGACTATTTCGCCACTTTAGCGGCGCTAAAGTGCCGATACCTCAGCGATAAGGCCTTGAGAATATACCGCATTGACTCTACTCAACAGGTCAGTATGTCACTAAGCTTGTAAATGGGAGGACAGTTCGCTGTATCTCAACATCACTGTGTTTGCCTGAGGCATTTTAGGCATCACACCAGTACCAGTGAGGGTCCTCTAGATAAAAATGGCTCGTTACAGAGACCATATTCAGGGGCACTGAAACTATGCGGCCGAGGATGACCAAATTCAGAGGCAGGGTTGGTTAAATTATGTTGCAAGAAACTACAAATTATGTGGCATAATGCAGCACATTTTTTATATTACTTCATTATGTTGCTATTTTGACACCTGGTAATAGTGTACCTGGAAAGAGTTCACCCTATTAGGTCCAATTTAATACCCAAATTCAGTAATACCCATCTGAAAGATGACCAGTCATTAGTGCTCAATTTGAGACGGTGGTTTCCGGTGCTCAGCACTGGCACTTATGACAGTCTGCCACTTGGTGGCACTGTCTGTCTAATTTAGAGATAAACATAGCGACAGTTATTTTTAATTCAATACACATAAAACAAGACTAATACCTGCCAATCAATCAATCAATCAATATACTTATAAAGCGCACTACTCACCCCTTAGGGTCTCAAGGCGCTGGGGAGAGGGGATGCTACTGGTCGAAAAGCCATGTTTTGAGGCGTTTCCTGAAAGTTAGGAGGTCCTGGGTATGGCGTAGCTGGAGTGGTAGAGAGTTCCAGATTTTGGCGCCGAGGTGTGAGAAGGATCTTCCTCCGGCGGTGGTGCGGCAGATGTGGGGGATGGTGGCGAGAGCATGGTTGGCGGAGAGGAGATGGCATGTGGGAGCATGGAAGGAAAGTCTGTCGTTGAGGTAGGCTGGACCGGTGTTGTAGAGAGCCTTGTGTGCGTGGGTCAGGAGCTTGAAGGTGATCCTTTTCGGTACGGGTAGCCAGTGTAGGTCTCTGAGGTGGGGGGAGATGTGGTTGCGGCGTAGGACGTCAAGGATGAGGCGGGCGGATGCATTCTGGATACGTTATAGCTTGGTTTGTAGCTTGGCCGTTGTTCCTGCATATAGGGCGTTGCCGTAATCCAATCTGCTGCTGACCAGGGCGTGGGTGACGGTTTTTCTGGTCTCGACGGGGATCCACTTGAAGATCTTGCGGAGCATGCGGAGAATGTTGTAGCAGGAGGAGGAGATTGCGTTGACCTGCTGAGTCATGCTGAGAGTGGAGTCCAAGAAGAAGCCCAGGTTGCGAGCGTGGGTGGTGGGTGAGGGTGCGGTGCCTAGGGAGTTGGGCCACCAGAAGTCGTTCCATGCTGAGGGGTTGGAGCCGAAGATGACGATCTCTGTTTTATCGGTGTTTAGCTTGAGGCGGCTTGATTCCATCCAGTTAGAGATGGCATGTAGTCCGTTGTGTAGGTTGTTTTTGGCAGTAGTGGGGTCTTTCGTGAGGGAGAGGATCAGCTGGGTGTCGTCTGCGTATGATACTATGTTGATGTGGTGTGTCCGAGCGATGTTGGCGAGAGGAGCCATGTAGACATTGAAGAGCATTGGACTGAGGGAGGATCCTTGAGGGACGCCACAGATGATCTTGGAGGCCTCAGACAGGAATGGCGGAAGGTGGACTCTCTGGGTTCTGCCGGTGAGAAATGATGAGATCCAGTTGAGAGCCTTGTCGCGGATTCCGGCGTTGTGGAGTCATGTGCGGAGGGTGTGATGGCATACCGTGTCAAATGTGGCAGAGAGGTCCAGCAGGATGAGTGCTGCGGTTTCTCCTTTGTCGAGCATCATCCTTATGTCGTCTGTGGCAGCGATGAGTGCGGTCTCGGTGCTGTGATTTTTTCGGAATCCGGATTGGGAGGTGTCGAGCGCCTCACTGTCTTCTAGGAAGCGGGAGAGCTGGGTGTTGACGACTTTTTCGATGACCTTGGCCGGGAAGGGGAGGAGGGAGATCGGCCGGTAGTCCTTCGGGTCATCTGGGTCCGCCTTGGGCTTCTTCAGTAGTGCGTTGACTTCTGCGTGTTTCCAGATTTCCGGGAAGGTGGCTGACTCGAAGGAGCTGTTGATGGTGTTGCAGAGGTGGGGAGCGATGATGTTGCTAACTTTATTGAAAATGTGGTGAGGGCAGGGGTCCGATGAGGATCCGGAGTGGATGGAGGCCATGGTGTGAGTGACGTCTTCTTCGTTGACGAGGGTCCAGGTGTGGAGGAGGTTGGTGTTGCTCGGGGCGTCGGGTTCGTGGGTGTTTGCGGTCTGTTTGGGGCTGAAGCTGTTGTGAATTTCTTCTATCTTGCGGCGGAAGTGGGTGGCGAGGGTGTTGCAGAGCTCTTGTGACAGAGGGGGTTCGTTGGAGCAGGTCCTGGGGTTTGAGAGTTCTTTGATGATGCCGAAGAGTTCTTTACTGTTGTGGGCATTGTTGTCTATGCGGTTTTTGAAGTGGGTTCTTTTGGCGGTGCGGATCAGTTGGTGATGCTTGCGGATGGACTCTTTGAGTGCGATGTGGTTGGGTTTGGTGGGATCCACGCGCCAGGCCTTCTCTCTTTTGCGGTGTTCTCATTTGAAGTTCCGTAGATCAGGGGTGAACCAGCTGGCCTTGGCGCTGTGCAGGGTGTTTGAGGACTATTTGAGCGGCGCGAGGGTGTTGGCGTAGTCTGCTAACCAGCGATGCAGGTCAGTGGTGGCTGTGTCGGGGTCTGAGGTTCCTGGCGGTGGGGTCTGGGCGAGGGTGGAGATCAGTTGTTCTGTTGAGACTTTGCTCCAGTTGCGTCGGGGGGTTGTGTGCGGTGGTGGTGAGTAGGTGGTTTCTGGTAGGAGAAGTGGATGCAGTGATGGTCTGTCCAGTCGAGTTCGGTGGTGTGGCTGAAGGAGACGTGGCTGTTAGCAGCGAAGATGGGGTTGACTGTGTGGCCTGCGGTGTGAGTGGGCGAAGTGACTAGTTGTTTGAAGCCGAGGTTAGCGAGGTTGTCCAGCAGGTTGTTGGTGTTGACGTTGTTGTTGTTTTCTAGGTGGAAGTTTAGATCGCCGAGGAGGATGTAATCCGCTGAGGCGAGGGCCTGGGCGCTGACGATATCGGCGATGGTGTCGCAGAATTGTGTTCGGGGGCCTGGGGGTCTGTAGATCAGTGTTCCTTTGAGGGTGGTGTTGGCGTTGACATAGATGTTGAAGTGGAGGTGTTCGGCGGAGTTGAGGGTGTCGTGGGTGCTGGTCGAGATTTTGATGGTGCTTTTGTGGACTATGGCGATTCCTCCTCCTGGTTTAATGGTGCGGTCTCTCCTGGTGATCTTGTAGCCTTCAGGGATGGCAATGGCAATGTCGGGTTCAGAGGCCGAGCTTGTCCAGGTTTCGGTGAGGAAGGCGATGTCCGGTGACGTGGAGGTCGGCAGGTCCCAAAGTTCGATGGCGTGTTTGTGGATGGAGCGGGTGTTGAGTAGAATGCAGCTCAGGTGGTTGTTGGCAGGTCTGTCGTGGTGCTTTAAGGTGCAGGTGAAGTGGCAGGCTTGGCAGACGAAGGGTCCTTTGGTGGTCCTGGGGGAGGACTGGAAACAGGTGGAAGAGCGTCCTGGGTTGAGGGCGTGGAGGTTGCTGGTGGTGTAATGGCGTCTGGGAGTGTGGGGGTGCCTTGGGCCAGGGGGACTGGCGCTGGGCACGGTCCAGGCGCGGACGGGCGCAGACAGGTTTGCCTCTGGCGTGCATCCGGCGCTCCAGCGGCGCGCCCGCTGCGCGCGTCTGCTGCGCGGTCACGCAGCGACCGCCATTAAGAAGGGAGGAGGGAGGGAGGAGCAGCTGGGAGGTGGGAGCGGAAAGCGAATGGGGGCACTAGGCGGGCAGGGTCACAGGGACGCAGCGGCGGGAAGGCTGAGAGCGGCTCAGGGAAAGCCGGCAAGGGGAGCGCACAAGGGGCGAAAATGGCACAAAAGGCACAAAATGAAAAACGATCACAATAGCAGCACAGTAAAAGCAAGGCACAATAAAACAAGGCACAGATACACGAGTCTAGGAACGCTTACCAGCAGCCCACTAGACACCAGGGATGAGGCGCAGGCGGGTGCCTGCGGGTGGAGGAGGGTCTCGAACGCGCGAACAGCAGCGTGGGCGGGGGTCAGGGACATGGACACAGCTAGGTGGTGCTGCGCGCGTGGGGGAGCGAGCTCCCGACCAAAGGCAGGTCAGAGGCCACTGAAGCCATTCTTATTGCTTTGGGGGCCTGGAATTATCTGAATTCTCACGCTTGTAAGAGTGTGATGGTTTGTAGTTGTGTGTACTGTAATTGGCAGTTCAGCTGCAGTGGTCTCCTGAAGAAGGCCCTAGTACTTATGTTTTCCCAAATTAAGTACTGCCAGTCAACCTTTTGAAAAGCCTTCTGGTGTGCAGGAACTTGCATCGCCATATTTTTTGTAACGTTTTATTGGTTTGAGCTAGAAACAATTTAATTTTGTTATAATCTGTAGATTACGCGCCAGATGCTCGTCTTTGTGGCAAATGCTGCAAATCATGTTTCTGTTTGGCCGCACACCCTAGTTCTGATCATGGGTACACGATGGAGCAAACCAGAGCCACGCTTGCACTCGGGGTATATTTAGGAGAGGCTTACATCACGTTTGCACCACGCAAAGTCAATAAAATTGGTTTATAAAAAAGGATAGCAATGGATACATAAGTGGAGTAGGCTTTGCTGCAGCTAGAGATGGGTAGAATAGCAATAGAGACATAAGTGGGGCAGACTTTTCTGCACCTACAGCTGGGTAGAATAGCAATGGAGACGCAAGTGGAGCGGGCTTTGCTGGGACTAGAGCTGGGTAGAATAGCAATGGAGACATAAGTGGGGCAGACTTTTCTGCACCTACAGCTGGGTAGAATAGCAATGGAGACGCAAGTGGAGCGGGCTTTGCTGGGACTAGAGCTGGGTAGAATAGCAATGGAGACATAAGTGGGGCAGACTTTTCTGCACCTACAGCTGGGTAGAATAGCAATGGAGACGCAAGTGGAGCGGGCTTTGCTGGGACTAGAGCTGGGTAGAATAGCAATGGAGACACAAGTGGAGCAGGCTTTTATGCGGATAGTGCTGGGTAGAATAGCAATGCAGACACAAGTGGGGCAGACTTTTCTGCAGCTACAGCTGGGTAGAATAGCAATAGAGACGTAAGTGGAGCGGACTTTGCTGGGGCTAGAGCTGGGTAGAATAGCAACGGAGACGCAAGTGGAGTAGGCTTTTATGCGGAGAGTGCTGGGTAGAGTAGCATTGGAGACACAAGTGGAGCGTATGGCTAGTGCCTGGTAGAGTAAATGCAGCAGGCTTTGCTGTGGCTAGAGCTGAGTAGAATAGCAATGGAGACACAAGTGGAGGAGGCTTTGCTGTGGCTAGTGCTGGGTAGAATAGCAAAGGAGACACAAGTGGAGCAGGCTTTGCCTTCGCTACAGCTGGGTAGAATAGCAATGGAGACGCAAGTACAGCAGGCTTTTTTGGGGCTAGAGCTGGGTAGAGTAGTAATGGAGACACATGTGGAGCGGGCTTTGCTGCGTATGGCTAGTGCTGGGTAGAATAGCAGTGGAGACACAAGTGCAGCAGGCTTTGCTGGGGCTAGAGCTGGGTAGAGTAGTAATGGAGACGCAAGTGGAGCTGGCTTTGCTGCGGCTAGAGTTGGGTAGAATAGCAAAGGAGACGCAAGTGGAGCAGGCTTTGCTGTGGCTAGAGCTGAGTAGAATAGCAATGGAGACGCAAGTGGGGCAGGCTTTGCTGCGGCTAGAGCTGGGTAGAATAGCAAAGGAGACACAAGTGGAGCAGGATATGCTGCGGCTAGTGCTGGGTAGAATAGCAAATGAGATGCAAGTGCAACAGGCTTTGGTGGGGCTAGAGCTGGGTAGAGTAGCAATGGAGACACAAGTGGAGCGGGCTTTGCTGCGTATGGCTAGTGCTGGGTAGAATAGCAAATGAGACACAAGTGCAGCAGGCTTTGCTGGGGCTAGAGTCGGGTAGAATAGCAAAGGAGACGCAAGTGGAGCAGGCTTTGCTGTGGCTAGAGCTGGGTAGAATAGCAAAGGAGACACAAGTGGAGCAGGCTATGCTGCGGCTAGTGCTGGGTAGAATAGCAAATGAGAGGCTTTGCTGGGGCTAGAGCTGGGTAGAGTAGCAATGGAGACGCAAGTGGAGCGGGCTTTGCTACGTATGGCTAGTGCTGGGTAGAATAGCAAAGGAGACGGAAGTGCAGCAGGCTTTGCTGCGGCAAGAGCTGTGTAGAATAGCCATGGAGACACAAGTGGAGGAGGCTTTGCTGTGGCTAGTGCTGGGTAGAATAGCAATGGAGAGGCAAGTGGAGTGGGCTTTGCTGGGGCTAGAGCTGGGTAGAATAGCAATGGAGACGCGAGTGGAGCGGGCTTTGCTGGGCTAGAACTGGGTATAATAGCAATGAAGATGTATGCGGAGCAGGCTTTGCTGGGGCTAGAGCAGGGTAGAAGAGAAATGGAGACACAAGTGGAGCAGGCTTTGGTGTTGCTAGAGCTGGGTAGAACAGCAATGGAGATAGCCTGGTTGTTTTTTGATAGCACAAACTCAGTAATTCATCTGCATTCGAGGTTCTGTCTGTTTCGTGTTTAGTTGTAA
Source organism: Triturus cristatus (assembly GCF_964204655.1). NCBI lineage: Eukaryota > Metazoa > Chordata > Amphibia > Caudata > Salamandridae > Triturus > Triturus cristatus. The sequence goes on from NC_140594.1 coordinate 1,127,104,524, forward strand.
GATCTGGAAGAGCACAGTCATCTTGTGTGTCTGAGATGGGCCATTGGCTCAGTGGCTGTGCCAAGCATGTAGACACACACTGAGCAGGCAAGGGCACCATATCCTCAGGCTTGATGGGAGGCTGAAACTGAGCAGTGACCTCATGTGGCACAACTGTTGTAGATTGAAGTGCCCCATAGTGTGACCTGGTACTGTTAATGAGGTCGTGGTGAGTGATTAGGTCAGTGTTGATACAAGCACTGAGTGTGTGGGTGTGTCTGTTGATTGTAAGGACAAGTGAACTTTCAGTTGTTGGCACCTCTATGATGTGTGTTGTTTCCTGGCTGGCACCTGTCTTAGCTATGCCATAAGTGCCTCCTTGAATTTGTGTTGCTTCTGGGGCGTTGGGGTGGCTTATCATGCCCCAGTGGATGTGCCTTACTGGTGCTTGGGCCTGGATGGCACAGAATATGTATCTTGCTTGTTCTTGGGGCCTTGAGTGGCACAGAAGGATGTGAGTTGCTGGTACTTGGTGCCTTTGATGGGACAGAAGGATGTATATTGCTGGCACTTGGGTCTTTGGATGACATGGGGGCTATGGCTTGCTGATACTGGGTGCAGGGTTCTTGGGTGGGCCTGATCCACTTGACACTGTTGGCCATGGAAGTCTTTGCACCAGGGCTTGGTTTTCTCTTTGGAAGTGCAGAGCCTGCTGAAGATGGATGGGTGAATGTATGACATTGTTCTGCATTCTGTCCATCAATTGTTCTTTTTGCATTTGTCACCCCGAGTGGAACCGGTATGCCCAGACGTGGGTCCCGTGCTCTCCATGCCCCTGGAGTCAAGCTATCCTGGCTGATGAGGGCTGAAAGCCTGAAACCGGTCCTAGGATGCTTGTTTCCAGTCCAGGGAAGACCTGGCCTGGTAGTTCAGACTGGACTGTTCCCATTGGGTGCAGGGTCAGTGCTGATTTGCATATGGCTGGGTCCAAACTGGAATGGCATGGTGAGCAAAAAAACGATGGATTTAGGCCCAGATCTCTGTACTGGGGTGAATGTATGACATTGTTCTGCATTCTGTCCATCAACTGTTCTTTTTGCAATGGATCTCTGAGCAGCGATGAAGACGTGGGTTGCTCGCCATCGACCCTTCATGTTCTGAGTCTCCTATGGTGATAAACGGGTAAAGGTTTCAGTGAGTATGGACATCTTTGGTGTCGCACGGCCAGCGACCATTTTACATTTATTTTTTGCATTTTTTTTACAAGACATTTGACAACGTATGTGTGTGTATATTCATGTATTGTTCTGACATTACGACTGAGGGGAGTCAAGGCACAGCATTAGGATAGTAAGATGGCTGCTTGTCTGCATGCGGTGAAGAGGTGGAGTTTGACTAAGTTATCTTTTCATTTCATGATACATGAGGTCCCACATAGGTCTGTACATCATAGTGCTACTACCACCATGGCACTATGTTTGTTGACACTCGGGTCCTGAGAAACATGCAGCACGACACCCCACATGAATTCTCCAACATAAGCCCCAAGGAAGGAAGAATGTTCATACGTCATGATTGTTAGCATGCATGTGTTTACTGTGTTACTTTATAGCCAAATTTTGGTGTGTATAGTAAATATTCTTACCTGATTCTTTTTCTTCTCTACAGCCAACCTCAAGTCCTCCTGTGATTATCTCTATCTACGACACATCAAGGGTGCTCAGCACTTTTTACTCCCAAGTCTTTGGTTGTCTTTTTGGTGGTGGTCTGCCATACCCCATATCCTGCCTCTCCTTATCAAGCACCCTCATTTTTTAGTCATTCCGCATTTTTTTATGTCCTCCACTACATGTGAAAAAATGTGACACCACATTAATCTTCTCTGTTATGTCCTTTTACGGACACATCAATGCCTCATGAGCCGGTTGTGGTTCTAGACTACTTCCTCTACTTTTTGTGATTTGTTATCAATGTGCTACAAAAAAATAAAATCAAGAAAAATTGTTTTGAGTAAAGAATCATAATCCTAAACATATACTGTTTTACTTCAAGATAGTGTTAGGAATATAAACATGGACACCCCAGTATGTGAATATCATAATGTACTTAGTACATCATTTACTTGTGAGTCCTATAGTCATGTACATAGATCAACAGTTGAGCATCATGTGTAGACACAGCATACGCATTGCCTAGATTACGCCTTTTTTCCCTGTCGATCCTGAATGGGCACATTCAGCCATCAAGAATTTATCTTTTCATCTCTCTTGACTAATCAGCAGCCAATGACTAACATTGGAGACTAGCTCCTCCTCTCCAAGGACGAAGAACCCAAAAACACCTTGACGAATCAGCAGTCAATGATTAACGCTTTCTCCCACCAAGGGCCCTATCTTTAGTGGGCTAGTAGCTGGACCAGAGACATCGGCATCAGAGTTGTACATTGTGGATGACATTGCCTCCTCAGTTATTGGATAATATGTGTTATCAGGCTTAGAATCAGGGGAAAATGTAGGATACGGAATTGCCAAGTCCTTCGAACCAACCCGTTTCTCATTTTCAGCCCTTTTCCATGCACAGGAGAAAGGGGTTTAAACTGAGTAGATTTTACTGGTTGCTTTCCTGCGAGACTCGTAATCAGGGCCACTGGAATTATGAGATTATGCAGCTGCTGCGATTTTCGCGTAAATATAGATGTGCTGCATTTGCCGCATAATCCATCATCTGCTGCATAATCTGCAGATTTAAAAAATAATAATTTCTAGTTCAAATGGTTCAAAAGTTACTAAAAACGCAGAAGCACGTGTTACCGCGCAGTGGAAGGCATTTTGCAAAGGTTGACTGATCACTTTTCTGTTACTTATTGCCATATTTGGGTACTAAACTGGTACTAATAAGGTGCACCCAATGCCAAGACAGTGTTAACAAGTGTAAAAAGTAGAAAAATAATGAAGAAATACTATTAAAAATGTTCTTCAGTACGCCGCATCATTTGCCTTTTCTTGCCACATAATTTTCTCTCCTCAACTGCATAATTTGGCCCTCTTCTGCCGCAGAATTCCAGTGGCCCTGCTCATAATGAATGTCCTTTAAGCTGAGAGTGTCCACATTTCTTTAATCACTGCCTCCACCACCATCTACCAGTGTGTGACCCCTGCCAATACATACATGCAGACAGTGCGTCGCGAGCCTTCTCTCGTGGCAGGCAGAAACCGAGCCGGATCTAGTTAGAGGATTCTGATTGGACAGGACTCACGCGCAGGCGCGCTCTTTCCGCACTTGCCGAGTGGATCTAGTTGGACTGCGTGGCGCCACCTCTCCTGACAACAAGGATGAGGACTCCATGTTAGCAGCTGTAGCTGTCAGGCGCTCGTCCCGACGCAGGCTCTGCTTGCATAACAAAGCAGGCCCTGACAGTCTGCGGCTAGAACAAGGCTCAGGGGGATTAAACGACAAGCTGCTTACAGAGTTTCCTCGCTGTAAGCAGCATTCCCTTCTGTCAGGAAGATCCATTCCTGAAGCAATCTGCTGATTTGATGCACACTAGTAATTACAGTGTGACCCCATAAGCCACCTGGGCTGTTTCACAATCATGGAACCCATCAGAAGGAATTTGATTGGTTGGGTGAGTGCGCAGATGCAAATTGCACAAATTATTTTTGCATTATCAATGATGGAGTAATTAACACTCGGTATTTCTCTCTGAATGAGAAATCTAGCTTTTTTTTATCGCAAAGGACAATTTCTACTTTGAGCAAGATGATATTTGAGAGAAATCATTTTCGCTTCTGAGACGTTTCGATTGTGCAAACAATAGTACCAAGGGTCTTCAACTGAACAACATCTTTGCATTGCATGGGAGACACCAGCATACTTTGTTCTTTTCTGCCAATATATGGACCACCACTGACATCATATGGAGGCTGGTGGCTGCTTGGGTCTACGCGAAGTCTCAAAAAAGAACATTACGCTAACACAGTGAGTGCTAATAGGACCCTGAAAATAAAGCGTAGCTGCTTTAACAATCTCCATCATGCCCGATCCTTCGCCCAGGCTGGGATTAAAGTGATTCCATCAGCGCTGCCTAATGCAATTTCAATATCTGGGATTTGGCTGACAGCCGATGAGGCCTGTGGAGGATGGATGCTCTGGGGACCTTCTGTTCCGCCACTTAATGCCCTCCTGCATGCTGCACGTACAGGACCGTTAATGCGCCGCTGCATTTTGCACTGATGGAAGCACCAAGATGACCTCATTGTATACAAAGTCGGTCACACTGCTATCACGCTTTCCATGCTGGGTCTCGGATTAAAAAATGGAGAGTTGTACTCAACAGAGATTGTGCAGACATTTTTTGAATGTTATCCATGTACACGAAATTGTGTCTGGAAACGGATTTGAGAACACTGGGAAATTAAGTGTGCAGTGGAGAAACACTAAAGAACAGGACGCTGCTGGCTGGACAGCCTGCCGCTCAAAAGTAGGACTTGGAGCAAAATTTTAGGGATAAAAATTGCTCCATCAATGCAAGTCCTCTGTCTTCAGAATAAAACTCAAGAGACCTCTCTTCTGGGAATCACGTGCGATTTCCCATCACGCATGGCAAGTACTATAGGATATTCAGATTGCAGGGGTGTTCCCTCGAAGCACCCTAATAGTTTCTACTAATGTAGTTAGTTTGTGTGCTTGTTCGTTCATTCGTTGAAACCGGTCGCAGGAAGCTTGTTTCTGGTCCAGGGAGGAACTGGCCTGATAGTTCGGGCTGGACTGTTCCCATGGCGAGAAGAGTCAAGACTGATTTGTAAATGGGTGGGTACAAACTGGGGTGGCATGGTGAGCAAAAGAACGATGGATTTAACCCAGACCTCTTGAGTGGGGGGGTGAATGTGTGTCTTTTTCTGTTCATTCACTTGTGCGTAAATTTGTTGGGTCTTGCATTTCTTCGTACTGCATTGTGCAGACCCCCTGAATCTTCTGCTCTCTATGCGTTTCTACCTCGGTGTGCTAGGCCATGGAGCTGTTACCCACAGTGAGCTGCTGCCCAGAATGCCTGCGCAGGTGCCAACGTGATAGTGTGTTTATGTACACACCAGGGTTAGCTGGTTAGAACTAGACCAACAGCATCGCAATGGCCACAGTTATAGAGATTATTCTCATTGGTTAATGGGTCAGGAGACAGACCACTCTACGACCGCAGTAATCACCACGGCTTGAGCGGAGAGGGCTTATCCATTAGAGAATTGAAAAGATTTGTAAAGCACTTGCTGATAATCTGTACAGTGCAAAACCAAAGGGAATGATGGACGGAGTGTTGAACATTGCAAGCACTCACCCCCAGTCAACTGATCTGGGTTTAATCCATCACCGTTCTTTAGCCCACTCTGCCACCCCAGTTCAGACATGGCCATATGCAAATCAGTCTGACCCTGTGCCTCATGGGAACAGTCCAGCTCGAACTGCCAAGCCCTGTCTTCCCTGGACCCGAAACAAGCTTCCTAGGACCAGTTTTTGGCATCTCAGCCGTCTTCAGCCAGGCTTGATTGAATCCAGTGGCAAAGTGAGCAAGGGACTCACGTCTGAGCATACCCTGCCAATTTATGGCGAACAAAGCAAAAACCAAAGGAAATGATGGACGGAGTGTTGAACATTGCAAGCACTCACCCCCAGTCAACTGATCTGGGTTTAATCCATCACCGTTCTTTAGCCCACTCTGCCACCCCAGTTCAGACATGGCCATATGCAAATCAGTCTGACCCTGTACCTCATGGGGACAGTCCAGCCCAAACTGCCAAGCCATGTCTTCCCTGGACAGGAAACAAGCTTCCTAGGACTGGTTTCTGGCATTTCAGCCGTCTTCAGCCAGGCTTGCTTGAATCCAGTGGCAAAGTGAGCAAGGGACTCACGTCTGAGCATACCCTGCCAACTTATGGCGAACAAAGCAAAACCAAAGGGAATGATGGACGGAGTGTTGAACATTGCAAGCACTCACCCCCAGTCAACTGATCTGGGTTTAATCCATCACCGTTCTTTAGCCCACTCTGCCACCCCAGTTCAGACATGGCCATATGCAAATCAGTCTGACCCTGTGCCTCATGGGAACAGTCCAGCCCGAACTGCCAAGCCATGTCTTCCCTGGACCGGAAACAAGCTTCCTAGGACCGATTTCTGGCATTTCAGCCGTCTTCAGCCAGGCTTGCTTGAATCCAGTGGCAAAGTGAGCAAGGGACTCACGTCTGAGCATACCCTGCCAACTTATGGCGAACAAAGCAAAACCAAAGGGAATGATGGACGGAGTGTTGAACATTGCAAGCACTCACCCCCAGTCAACTGATCTGGGTTTAATCTATCACCGTTCTTTAGCCCACTCTGCTACCCCAGTTCAGACATGGCCATATGCACATCAGTCTGACCCTGTGCCTCATGGGAACAGTCCAGCCTGAACTGTCAAGCCATGTCTTCCCTGGACCGGAAACAAGCTTCCTAGGACCGGTTTCTGGCATTTCAGCCGTCTTCAGCCAGGCTTGCTTGAATCCAGTGGCAAAGTGAGCAAGGGACTCACGTCTGAGCATACCCTGCCAACTTATGGCGAACAAAGCAAAACCAAAGGGAATGATGGACGGAGTGTTGAACATTGCAAGCACTCACTCTTAGTCAACTGATCTGGGTTTGATCCATCACCGTTCTTTAGCCCACTCTGCCACCCCAGTTCAGACATGGCCATATGCAAATCAGTCTGACCCTGTGCCTCATGGGAACAGTCCAGCCCGAACTGCCAAGCCATGTCTTCCCTGGACTGGAAACAAGCTTCCTAGGACCGGTTTCTGGCATTTCGCCCGTCTTCAGCCAGGCTTGCTTGAATCCAGTGGCAAAGTGAGCAAGGGACTCACGTCTGAGCATACCCTGCCAACTTATGGCGAACAAAGCAAAACCAAAGGGAATGATGGACGGAGTGTTGAACATTGCAAGCACTCACCCCCAGTCAACTGATCTGGGTTTAATCTATCACCGTTCTTTAGCCCACTCTGCTACCCCAGTTCAGACATGGCCATATGCACATCAGTCTGACCCTGTGCCTCATGGGAACAGTCCAGCCTGAACTGTCAAGCCATGTCTTCCCTGGACCGGAAACAAGCTTCCTAGGACCGGTTTCTGGCATTTCAGCCGTCTTCAGCCAGGCTTGCTTGAATCCAGTGGCAAAGTGAGCAAGGGACTCACGTCTGAGCATACCCTGCCAACTTATGGCGAACAAAGCAAAACCAAAGGGAAAAATGGATGGAGTGTTGAACATTGCAAGCACTCACCCCCAGTCAACTGATCTGGGTTTAATCCATCACCGTTCTTTAGCCCACTCTGCCACCCCAGTTCAGACATGGCCATATGCAAATCAGTCTGACCCTGTGCCTCATGGGAACAGTCCAGCCCGAACTGCCAAGCCATGTCTTCCCTGGACCGGAAACAAGCTTCCTAGGACCGGTTTCTGGCATTTCGGCCGTCTTCAGCCAGGCTTGCTTGAATCCAGTGGCAAAGTGAGCAAGGGACTCACGTCTGAGCATACCCTGCCAACTTATGGCGAACAAAGCAAAACCAAAGGGAAAAATGGATGGAGTGTTGAACATTGCAAGCACTCACCCCCAGTCAACTGATCTGGGTTTAATCCATCACCGTTCTTTAGCCCACTCTGCCACCCCAGTTCAGACATGGCCATATGCAAATCAGTCTGATACTGTGTCTCATGGGAACAGCCCAGCCCGAACTGCCAAGCCATGTCTTCCCTGGACCGGAAACAAGCTTCCTAGGACCGGTTTCTGGCATTTCAGCCGTCTTCAGCCAGGCTTGCTTGAATTCAGTGGCAAAGTGAGCAAGGGACTCACGTCTGAGCATACCCTGCCAACTTATGGTGAACAAAGCAAAACCAAAGGGAATGATGGACGGAGTGTTGAACATTGCAAGCACTCACCCCCAGTCAACTGATCTGGGTATAATCCATCACCGTTCTTTAGCCCACTCTGCCACCCCAGTTCAGACATGGCCATATGCAAATCAGTCTGATACTGTGCCTCATGGGAACAGTCCAGCCCGAACTGCCAAGGCATGTCTTCCCTGGACCGGAAATAAGCTTCCTAGGACCGGTTTCTGGCATTTCAGCCGTCTTCAGCCGGTCTTGCTTGAATCCAGTGGCAAAGTGAGCAAGGGACTCACGTCTGAGCATACCCTGCAAACTTATGGCGAACAAAGCAAAACCAAAGGGAATGATGGACGGAGTGTTGAACATTGCAAGCACTCACCCCCAGTCAACTGATCTGGCTTTATTCCATCACCGTTCTTTAGCCCACTCTGCCACCCCAGTTCAGACATGGCTATATGCAAATCAGTCTGACCCTGTGCCTCATGGGAACAGTCCAGCCTGAACTGCCAAGCCATGTCTTCCCTGGACCGGAAACAAGCTTCTTAGGACCGGTTTCTGGCATTTCAGCCGTCTTCAGCCAGGCTTGCTTGAATCTAGTGGCAAAGTGAGCAAGGGACTCACGTCTGAGCATACCCTGCCAACTTATGGCGAACAAAGCAAAACCAAAGGGAATGATGGACGGAGTGTGCCATGTCTGAACTGGGGTGGTAGAGTGGGCTAAAGAACGGTGATGGATTAAACTCAGATCAGTTGACTAGGGTGCTTGCAATGTTCAACACTCCGTCCATCATTTCCTTTGGTTTTAATATGTGTGCAGTCACTGCTTGATTCTGTTTCTCAGTTGCTTCTCTGTACACCAAAATACCAGGACCTGGAACCCTAAGCCTTCGGTAGAACAAATAGTTTTTGAAGCTAAGCAGAATTGCGGTTTGAGCTTAAATTTCAAGAACAACACCTAATCCTTGGTGAAAGATGGCACCATTCTGGTATACCTTTAACCTTTCTCTGGAAAGGGCATACTTTTTCCTCTGGCACCACTTACCTTTCATTCTAGATTAGGTTTCCCTTAGAGTTCTCAACAGTTTCTCCAAGAAGGCTACGAACCGGCAGCATCAGGACCACTGGGGTGCCATCAGTAGGCGGGGTTGTGTTACCAGGTTTCTTTTGTCCCTGTGCTTTAGAGAGCGTGCTCTCTTGTTTCCTTTGCTCATGGGTGTTCTCTTTCAGAAGCCTTTTGTTGTTTCTGGTTCACGCTTTTGTTGTGAGTCCAAGAGAAGACTTTAGTTTAAGTATTTAGGGCCACAAAGTAGCAGCATTGTCTATGTTCTTCATATTTGTTGGAAAAACATCTTCTGCATAGTAAAGTAAAACTTACTGGAGATTTGTGTGGGTATGCACAGACTACTTTCTAGGACTGCTTCTAAATACTTGGTCCAAGGAAAACTAGCCCAGGCATTTTCATCACTTCTTTTCTTTACACCCCCGTTAAGTGGGGCTCTTCTGGATGTGGGTTGTGGCAATGTTTCTCCTTGAGATGAAGCCTCCAGCATGCCACTGTGCAGCACTGCCTGACAAGTTCCACCTTCTCCTCATAGTATTACCATGTCCCTCACGTGAGTGGACTCTGCCCCTGAAAGACTTCAACTGCAATATATCCAAGTCACCGGACAACTTGGCCCACCTAGAACGAGGACACCAAAGCTAAGCATTGAATTCACCAATGATTGATGCAACGAGGAGCGGCTTAAGATAGAAAGAATAAACAAAATTGGGATGGCAATGTTGCAAGCTGCTGCACGAAAAAGACCGGAAACGCTAGCATAAGCGAGCAAAAATGGCATATGTCACGTTCGAAGCCCCATATCAAACAAGGTAAAGTTGTATCTTGTGTCAGGAGTTTTCTTACCATAAATCCCTAATAAACACAGTTTGCACATCTCAGCAACACTGCGAGGACCTCTTGCCTTTCTTCAAGGCCAAAAAAACAAATATGCTCAAATTCATCATCAACAGCCGCATACTTACAAGCTACTTTCATTACAACATCTCTTGTTGACAATATCACGATGCAACATATTAAAACCACTGGGAGCAGATGATCTCACCAAGCTAGCACTCATTATGAAAACCTTTAACTTTCTGGTTCAGTCCTGCCCTGCTCCTTGCATAAAGGGACTTCTCCCCTCACGTGAGGTTATAACAAATCTCGTTGATACTTCATTCCTAAAAGGAATATTATTTGTCCCCCAAAATATGCCTTCCACATGTCACTCCTGAATAAACCTTCAGTGGACCCACAATTCTGCTATAGTATTGACTGATATTTAACCCGCCACCCCCAGATCAACGATAGCCAAACGGTTGCAAGAATACACCATGTCACTAATTATGACTTAGGCTTCATGGCTGAGAGAGGTACTAAATCCATCTGGTAAACATCAGAGGGGAGGTCCACCTCCCAAAGGACCCAAAGCCTCCTTGGCCAATCAGCAGTCAATGACTATCATCAGAGGGGAGCTCCTCCTCTCCCAGGACTAAGAGCCCAAAGACTCCTTGGCCAATCAGGAGTCAATGACCAACATCAGAGAGGAACTCCTCCTATCCAAGGACAAAGAGCTGAGAGTCTCCTTGACCAATCAGCAGTCAATGGCTAACATCAGAGGGGAGCTACTTCTCTCCCAGGACAAAGAACCCAAAGAATCCTTGACCAATCAGCAGCCAATGACTAACATCAAAAAGAAGCTTCTCCTCTCCAAGGACAAAGAGCTGAGAGTCTCCTTGACCAATCAGCAGCCAATGGCTAACGTCAGAGGGGAGCTACTTCTCTCCCAGGACAAAGAACCCAAAGAATCCTTGACCAATCAGCAGCCAATGACTAACATCAAAAAGAAGCTTCTCCTCTCCTAGGACAAAGAGCTGAGAGTCTCCTTGACCAATCAGCAGTCAATGGCTAACGTCAGAGGGGAGCTACTTCTCTCCCAGGACAAAGCACCCAAAGAATCTCTGAGCAATCAGCAGCCAATGACTAACATCAAAAAGAAGCTTCTCCTCTCCAAGGACAAAGAGCCCAGAGACTTCTTGACCAATCAGCAACCAAAGACTAACATCGGAGATGAGCTCCTCCTCCCCAAGGACAAAGAACCGAAAGAATCATTGACCAATCAGCAGCCACTGACTAACATGAGAGAGAAGCTCCACCTCTCCCAGATCAAAGAGCTGAGAGACTCCTTGACCAACCGCCAGTCAATGGCTAACATCAGAGAGGAAGGTGCTCCTCCTCTCCTAGGACAAAGACCCAGATAATCCTTGACCAATCATCAGTCAATGAATAACATCAGTGAGAAGCTCCTCCTCTCCCAGGACAAATAGTCCAGACACCTTTTGACCAATCAGCAGTCAATGGCTAACATCAGGGAGGAGCTCCTCCTTTCCCAAGACAAAGATCCCAGAGAATCCTTGACCGATCAGCAGTCAATGCCTTCAATGACTGTGTCCGTTGTTGAATTGCACTAGATTGGATCCAGTCTTCTGCCCTCAACCAATGCCAAAAAGTACAGTTTGAGTCAGTGAAATCATACTTTTGTGGGGTGGTGTAGGGGTCAGCACTCTCATACATCAGGACCACTAAGGTGCCATCAGAAGGAGGGAGTGTGTTACCAGGTTTCCTTTGTCCCCTTGCTTTACAAAGCGTGCTCCCATTTTTCCTTTGCTTGTGGGTGTTCTCTTTCAGAAGTCTCCAGTTCACGCTTTTGGTGTGAGTCCAAGAGAAGACTTGAGCTCAAGGATCTAAGGCCGATAAAGAGCGGCGATGTCTAAGCTCTGGATAGATGCCAAGGTCCATATTTACTATGTTTGCTTGGGCGCTTGTGAAACGGAAGGCGGCTGCACAGACCAACTTTCTTGTGCAAAATGTATTTTGGGTTGAAAGTTGACGTGCAGTACCATGAAAGATTTGGGTCGTGGAGAATATCCCTCTTAGAATATATGCAAAAGGAGCGCAAAGGGAGGGAACAGTGAAAATTCTCATAGATTTTCATGCCCACTAAAATAAGGTAACTTTGTTTTGCATGAAATCCTACCTCCAAATGAAACTGGAAACATAAACAAAACAGGGACCACTGGCTATCCGTTGCCAGTGTTTAGCATGGTGCTAATAAAAGCTTTATAGCATGAGAGTAGTTTTTAAAATTTATTTTTGTATTGCTTTATTTAGAGGTTTTACAGTATTACATTAAGTCTTAAGAGTATACACAATATTGGATAGCATTAGAGTAGTTGGCGGCATTATTAGTAGATGACTCTTTAGGAATATGGTGGCCGTGCTGCATTCCTGGATGTTAGTACATTTGGACCCTAGCTTCCAGCCCTGGACTTTAATTGGTCTACCTAATGCATTATCGCAGTTGGCGTCTTGGTTTTGATCAATTGGATTAACATCCAATTAGTGATTTATAACAGGGTCGGACTGGCCTTAAGGGAAGTCTGTCAGTTAAAGATGGGTCAGCCTGACAGATCAGTGTGTGGGACTGTGTACTTGTGCATGCAGGTGAGACCACTGAAAAAAAGAACCAATAGAGCAATAGCCTATTTTTGAGATGGAGGATGTGAGGTTAGAGAAGCAAACTTTGATCTAATAAAACTCCAAGATTTCATCCACTGGCTACTGGCCAAGGTCTTTAGGCCTGTAGATAATAAGGCATAGCTTAGAATTAGGTTCAGCTACAGGAACTACTGAATTGAAAGGGCCAGGTCATGGTTTTGTTGGGCACATCTAGTGTGCCAAAAAGGCAGAGAGGGTAGTTGTTTTAGTGCACTTGGATGATACTGGTCTGGTGCCGTTGACGAGGTTAGCCAACGAAAGGGGAGAAGTAGGATATGTACGAAAGATGGTTTAAGGCAGAAGTTATCAGAAAGGTGCAGGAAAATCTACAGCCATCATTAGGGCTTGCAAAGAGGTCTACAGGGAGGTAAGTGGGCACTGACAGCTCATTGGATCAAGGATGTCGGCTTCTGAGAGAAGTGCATTCTTACCTGTGATGCTCCACAAAATTCGATATTGTGGGTTTCGATACATGGGATAAGGAGGCAGGAAAGGGCAATGAAGGTAAAGAGTGGCTGAAGCTGGTTAAGTCAGCAGGAGGAGAAATGCTTGTTTTAAATTGTATGTTTGGGTTACATTGGTGAAGCCATTAGCAATGAAAAGAAGATACCTACTGAGATAAAGCAGCCCCGGTCCATGTGCAGGCAGGCTCACCGCGGGGCCAGAGGGTCCTAGCTGAAGGAGGCTGGCAGGTCCATCTTGCCTCAATACGGAAGCAACCTTTTGTTAGCTTTATGTTGCCACCATCAGTGCTTCATATGGAAATATTGAAGTGTGGGTTCTCAAGAGTACCTGTTTGCTCCTGAGAAGTGTGGCTGCTCTTCCATTAAATGTATTGCAGCAGTGCTGAGAAGTGTAGGTACTCTCCCATTTAAATTAAAGAAGTGCGGGTACTTGGTACCGGACAATATCTGCCCTTCTGACAAAGATCACCGCCCGTGAATGTAACAGCACCCTGAAGGCCTGGTAGAAAGCAAGAACCCAAACAATGGTGAGAAGATCATGCTGTGTAAATATGTAATTTATATTTGTCCAACCCCAACCACTTCAACTTTCATTAAAATGCAATCTTGAATGAATTTGCAACTTCAATTCATGTAACTCTAACCACTAGTATTTGTGGTAGACTTTTGTACTTACTACCATTCCTATGTGAATTTAGAGTTCTTCTGTTTGTATCTTTAATGTAAGTCACGTACTCTGAAGTCCTTATGTAATGTGATTGGTCCGTTTGTAAAGCACTCTGACACCTTTGGGTAAAGTTTGCGCATTAAATAAATAAATACATTTAAAGCACTGGTTTCCATGTTGCTTTTTCCTTGTTCCAAAAGTGAATGGGGACAACCTACCTCTCCCAGTGGAGTCACCGGCTGCTGTCAGTGCTAATGTCCAACTGTGCAGCCGGTATGAGCTGGAGCCATGACCGCACTACCGGAGACCGACATTCTCGGCTGCCATGCTCCACAAAGTGCCCAGTTATCCAGCATTAGTATATTGTAGACACAGGATGCAGAGGTAGGTTACGGCAGGGAAGGGAAGAATTGTGGGTGGCTGTTTATTTCTGCAGGAGCCTGGTGCAGCTGCTTAAATCACCAAGAGAGGGAACATTTGATTCAGGTTGTATGTTTTGGTTCCATTCATTAAGGTGGTACAAGGATACCTTCCCTAAAATTCTACTTTTGGCAAGGGCCCCATAAGGTATATTCAACTATAGGGGCTGGCTTATTCCAGAGTCTCCCCTCCTACTGTGGCTTCCTGGCTGTCCTCCCTGGCATGAAAACATTTGGACATGGCCCATAAGTGGGTAAGGAAGAGTGGATGAGATTTGGCTCAGCCTTTAAGGCACAGGATGTCTCCAGGAGCCACATATTTTTAGCATGTGGCTCCCAAGGACAGGCAATCAGCACATTAGCCTGTTTCCTCCCCTCTCTCCCAAGCCCTCTGCGGTGTCCCAATTTCCCCTCTCATCCAATTTGATGATTATCCTAATTCAGTTCCAGTGGGGGCCAGCCCTGCCCCCTCCTTTACCAGCAGTCTCTGATCACTTGCAGGAAATGAGCCCAGTCGGAGGGAGGAGAAGGGAAACAAAGTGCAATGTGCCCTCTGCATGGGAGATGACTAACATTGCATGGGATATAAAAGATGCAAATAACAACTCAGGAACCTTAGGGCCTTTCTTCATATATATCTCAGCATATAAAACGTGCATAGCCCACCATGCAGAGATGGGGACCTATATATGCTAGTCACCAAAACATACTAGCGATCACAAATGCCATAGAATAACATAACAAATGATAACACCGCACAGCACAGCATACCATAGGGTATCAGAGCCTAATGTCAGTGGTGGCTGGCAGGGAATGGGGGTGGCGGGAAGGGACGGGGTGGGTGAGACAAAAAAATCAAAAACGCTTACTTTTTCACGGCCGCCATCTCTCCTCAGCTTCGTTCCCTTCTCACGGTTGCCTTCTCCTCAGCTTCGGTCCCGGACGCACACACGCTCCTCTAAGCCAATCACAGCAGTGCAATGCAGCGCTGTGATTGGTCTGAGCGCCGAGGTTCAATGCTCAGGCGGGGACTGGGAGCCTGTGCATGTTCCCCACCAGGCTGTGTATTACATCCCAGTGGAGAACATGCTAAGTGTGAATGACTGTTTGGCCGGCCCAAGACGGCCGACCAAATTGTCATGCGCACTTAGAGTGTGCCACCACTCCTCCCCAGTCCTGCCCTGCCCTAACCCAGTGATGTAGCAAAAAATAAAATTATAATAGTGAGGTTATTATCATTTTATTATTCTTGCTCTGAGAGCAGTGGGGCGACGCTCCTCCGCCTTACCGGATGAGCCACCCATGCCTATTGTAACATGCTGTATTGTAACATAACTTACTGTTGTATACCATCAAACATAACAACGTATCATAGTCTAACCCCGTGGTACTGATAGTACGGCCCACGGGCCGCCAGCGACCCGGCATGCCTTCCTTGGCGGCCCGCGGACCTTGCAGGTAAGGTACCCATGGCCCCCCAGAGAGAGAGAGAGAGAGAGAGCGAGTGGAGAGAGAGAGAGTAGAGAGAGACAGTGGAGAGAGAGATAGTGGAGACTGACTGACTGAGATACTGACTGACTGAGAGAGAGACTGAAAGAGAGAGAGAGACTGACTGACTGAGAAAGAGACTGACTGACTGATAGAGAGACTGACTGACTGAGAGAGAGACTGACAGAGAGAGTGAGAGACTGACTGACTGACTGAGATTGACTCAGAGAGAGAGACTGACTGACAGAGAGAGAGACTGACTGAGAGAGAGACTGACTGAGAGAGAGACTGGCTGAGACTGACTGAAAGAGAGACCGACAGAGAGAGAGACTGACTGAGAGATAGACTGACAGAGAGAGAGACTGACTAACTGAGAGAGAGAGAGTCTGACTGACTGACTGACACTAACTGAGAGAGAGAGAGACTGACTGAGAGAGAGACTGACTGAGAGAGAGACTGACTGACTGAGACTGACAGAGAGAGAGAGACTGATGGACTGAGAGAGAGGCTTACTGAGAGAGATACTGACTGACAGAGACTGACTGACAGAGGGAGACTGACTGACAGAGAGAGACTGACAGAGAGAGAGACTGACTGACTTAGAGAGAGAAAGACTGACTGACAGTGAGAGAGAGAGACTGACTGACAGTTAGAGACTGACTTAAAGAGAGACTGACTGAGAGAGACTGACTGACTGAATGACTGAAAGAGAGAGAGACTGACTGAGACTGACTGAGAGAGACTGACTGACTGAGAGAGACTGACTGACGGAGAGAGAGAGACTGACTGATGGAGAGAGAGACTGCTGACTAAGAGAGAGACTGACAGAGAGAGGGAAACTGACTGACTGAGAGAGAGAGAGACTGACTGACAGAGAGAGACTGACTGACAGAGAAAGAGAGAGACTGACTGCGAGAGAGACTGACTGAGAGAGAGAGAGACTGACTGAGAGAGAGAGAGAGAGAGACTGACTGACTGAGAGAGAGTCTGACTGACTGGGGAGACGGACTGACTTAGAGAGACAGACTGACAGAGAGAGACAGACTGACTGACTGAGAGAGATTGACTGACTGCGAGAGAGAGAGACTGACTGAGAGAGAGAGAGACTGACTGACTGACTTAGAGAGACAGACTGTGATGGAATTGGGGTCAAAGAGTGTATGAAGCTATGCAAGGTCTCTTAAGATTGTTGTTGTTTTCTAATAAAAATGTATTATCTAAATGTGCTCTTTGTAGTTACATCTGCTTTTGAAATACAGCATTGTCGCATTGACTAATGTTTTGAAACATGTTAGAGTTTTTTACTCTAGCCCGCCCCCCAATGACCCCACCCCCACTGACCCCACCCCTACCGATGCGGCCCTCGGCCACAAACCACACTGTAATTTTGGCCCCCGACAGAAAGTTTGTGAGCACCCATGGTCTAACCTGACATAACACCACCTCACCTATCGCACCCCAAATACAACCTAACAGAACAAAAATATAACTTAGCTCAGCGGCAGGCTGCCATATTGAAATCCCTGCAGAAACACAGGTCCATCCGAATAGAACCTTATCCGCCAAACAAGATTAGCCCAACTTAAACCGAAACCAACCCACCCGAAGTTCAACTAATGCAGCCCAAACCAACCCTTCCCATGTTAGGGCAAGCCAAGAGCAGTCTAACTTAAACTAATCCAACCCAACCAAAACTCACCATGAGCCATCCAAACCCAACCTGGCTCCACATTGACTCCGCCCCCCCACTGAGAACAGGTGGGAAATGTGAGCATTACACCTCATGGACATGGACATTCCTTGAGGAATGAGGATTTCTGGCAGGCAAAACCAGGATTGCACAGTTATTCCCCATTCTGTGTGCTTTAATTCGTAATAAGAGGATATGCGTATAGAAATTACAGCTGGAAGCGGATATTCTGGCCCAGTGGCTTCTGTGCACATATTTCCACCTGATAATAACATGATTGCCTTAAGATGGGATGTTCGTGTGTGTGAGTACTTGAGTTTGTTTACTTGCTGTCGCTGGCCCTCTGACACTAAGCCCAGTGGCACCCTGACAAAGCCCAGATTAGGGAAAGCTCTCAGCTATGAAGGGCGAGTAAACACAGAATTCTGTCTCTGGTGTCTGAATGCCTTCAAACTTGCTTGTCTTGTGTCGCCCCAGGCCAAAGTCAATTTTTTCCACACAAAAAATCAGATTCTGTTAAACTTTCTCAAATCTGTGTTATACAATTACAATTAAAATGTAAAATACCGTGTACTGTGTTAATCAATGTAGTGTGCTTTCCCATTATGTTGAAAAGCAAAAAGGATGAGTTTAGATAAGCATATGTGAAAAACATGCTGTATCGTATGAAAAGTTAGGTGCAGTTTTTGCTAAATATTGCACATTGTTGCCCCACGAGAGGTGAAAGGTAAAAAAAATATGACCCTAACATGTTTTTTAGCGCTCAGATTTCGTGTTCAGGCTATTTTACATCTGTCAGCAACATCTATCCCCATCGGGGCTTTACTATACCATATTAAACTTAAATGCAGTTGTTATTTTTCATAGTTTTGCAGTTTGTGTCACGCATAAGGCCTTCTTGCCGATTTTTCTCCTTCTGATTTTACTCCTACCAGAAGGGGATTTTCAAAGGATTGGGAATACATTTTTAAACCATATTGTGCATTGATATCCATTTATATGCATTTGGTATTCAAATACCTCCAGTCATGTTATTGGTGCAAAAAAGCAACCAACACAAGGTACTGGAAGGAATGCTTCAATTCCACTCAGCCACTGTCAATCTGCTCGGGCCGCATTCCAGTCCATCATTTTTCACCCACTATGCCTCTCTAGACAGAGACTTGCAGTATGCAAATCATTCTCCGTCCTAACCAATAGGAACACTTTAGCCCAAACTGCAAGGCCTAGTCCTCCCCAGATGTGCACACAAGGAACCCTGGTCCGGGTTTTGCCTAGTTTGGCCGCATTAATGAGGTATGGCTTGAGTCCTGTGGCACAGTGAGCACGGGACCTACATCTGCGCGTACCCATGAACTTTGGGTCCGCCCCTTGCTCATGATTGGATGACTTTGTTATCTATCTCATGAGTTTGCTCTTGGTTTAATGTCTTTTATGCCTATTCGTGTGTTTGCCCTTTGGCCACACAGTGTTTTGATCAGTGCTTTAAATGCGCCGGTACCATCCGGCACTGAGTACCCACACTTTTTTATTTTGAAAATGGAAAGTACCTGCACTTCTCAAGAGAGACATAATACTTCTAATTGGAGAGTACCAGCACTTCGCAAGTACTCTGGTTCAGAGTATCTGCACTTCTATTTTTCCCATTTCAAACACCGGTTTTGATTGAAAGAGTTGAATACTTATTTTCTTCATGTCCTCTAGAGCATTCCACGCATACGTGTTTTGTTTTTTCTCTCACACTGTGCTTTTTCCTCTCCCACTGTGAGAAGTTGGCCTGGTATATGATGCTCACTAGTTAAAGTGATCACCTTGTACCATGCCAAGCAACCCTTATGGTGTGGTTGTAAGTCAACCTTTTCGGACTAGCTGCCCTAGTGGTAGCGTAGGCTAAGCAGTCTTTGAGGCTAAACTCGTGAAGCGTGTTAAGCCAGTTGTTTTACCAAATGCAACCCCCTTTTATACCAATGAAAGGACACCACACAGATATATATTCAAAATATATATGTATTTATTTCTCAAAGTAACCCCTAGTCTCTTTATGAGCACAGGAGCACAAATCGTCAAACAAGATTACAGTAGAATACACAGAAGTTGCACTTTATATGGATAGGCCCTGGTGGCCGCTCGAACCATATACTAAAATAGTGGTATAAGTACCACGAACAGAAAAGGGAAAAGGCCTAGGGCCTCTAGAATCGCTGGGCCTACAAGGAGCTAACTTCAGTTAGTGACCAGGAGGTCCACGGGTGGCGTGTGCAGAGCAAATAGTCACACGCGTGCTCCCATAGGTTTCAATGGGTGCGTAAAAAGTACAAAGTTACTGCAAAGAGGATCTTCCGGATGGACTAGGAACTCAAGATTTGGAACACAGGCACTAGAGATGTAATACTACACTTGGGCACAGGAGTGCCAGCTTTACCTCACCCACAGGAAGCGGGTGCATAGGCCTCGAAGTGCGTCGGGTTTCTTCTATCTGTTCCGTGGAGCCTGTGGACAAAGATGCTGCAGGCGGTCGGTCCGGGAGAGATGCGGTGGATCCAAGAGTGGATCGGATATGTTGAAGACCTGTAAGCAGAGGGGACAGTGTTCACAGTCACTAGCCAGTGACCAGCGTGGCACCAGGTGGGTACCAGGCAATGTCGGGTGCAAACAGGAAGAAAGGTGTAGCTTGTCTCTGCAGCCACGTGGTCCCTGGAGGTCGACAACGTCCAGGAGTCGGTTCACGAGCTGTCCCACGCAGGCTCTCGCTGTCGGCGGTGTCGGCGACTTGATCGAAGCAAACAAGCCTTGGCAAAAGCAATTGTTGTAGGAGATGAAATAAGCTGATGGTTCTGACCAGCAAGGTCAGAAGGACTGCTCCTTTGGAGGGGAGCAAGGGCCAGTCTGGAGCAACCAGACCAGTGGTGTATTTCTTGAAGTTCGTCGCCAAGATGGCCACTAGCCAGCGGGCCAGCAACCGGTTAGGCGCGTCGAGTGGCAAAATGCAGAAGGGCCCCACGCAGATCGTGGAGATGCTGGAGGGCTCACCTTTGGTGCAGATGCTGCTCGAGGGTTGGGCTTCTCAGATCCCAAAGCACAACTTGGAGGGAGCCTCGGTTGTTGCACTTGCAGCTTGTCGTTGTCGTTTCCAAGATGGCTGGCTCCACGTGTCTCGGTGCCTCCACGGGTCTCTTCTTTTCAGGGACTGTGGATCGGGCGGTGAGAGGTCTGGAGGTTCAGGTCTTGTCAGTCTCTGGGCTCGGGCTCCGGCGGGAGGCGGCGGCAAAGCAGACGTTGATTCGCTGGATGGTGCTTGCGTTAGCAAGGTGGTCACTCCCTGACCACAGGGGAGATTTCCTTCAGTCTTCTGTGCAGCAGAATGTCGAAGTTCCCGTCTTCTTCTTAGTTTCAAGTTGATTCCAGGATGTCTGAAGTCTTAGGACACAGCTCCTACCTTTATGCGGATTCTAGGGGCCGGACTACCTGCTAGGTCCCTCCCTATGGGTGGGACCAGGAAGGGGGGTGGTTACACCCCCAATCCTTTGTCCAGCTCGCCCCAGGCCCGGGACTGGTGTGCCCCAGGACCGGTTTGAACTGGCATATGCACCGAGGCTCCTTGTGAGCCACAGGCATGTCTGGTTTCTTTCAAGCCCTACCTGACCAATACACATAATCCTGTCTGGGGTGGTGCATGCACCTCCCCTGGCAGGAAACCCTTTGTCCACACCTCCCAAGCTGGAAGGACTCCCAGCAGCAGGAGGGCAGACTTGTGTCTGTGGTGGCAGCATCCATTTTGTGGAGCTGAGGCTATGTCTGATTTTACCCGGGTTTCAGGTACTGTACATGTCGTGTCCCTCTAGAAGGGTGGAATGCTAACCCCGTCACCAGAATTGGCGAGGGGTTAGTATTCCAATTCGTATGACACCTTACTCGACATGTTTTAATAAAGTCAAACCAAAGATAGCATTTAACCGCGAGGTTCATAATGCACTTAAGAGTATATGGTATGACGATATCTGGAAACAGTAGAAGGAAGTTGTTCCGACCACTGCAGACAGGCTCAGCTCATGCCAGAGCACCATCTCACATGGAACCAAGCACTCTGCCTTCAGGATTGTTAAGGCCTGCCATAGGAGTGACTTATAGGTTACCAGGTGTCCCATTTAAGGTTAGGTATAGGTATACTATACCTAAGTAAGAGGTGATTACACCAACTTACCCCAGCTGAGTGATCAGCCAGTTGTGTCAAATTGTTAGGCCAAGCCTGGGGTGGCATAATACATGCTTCAGCCCCTGGCAGGCCTTGGGTACACCAATGCCCTGGGTACCTAGTGTACACTGGTACAGGGGCTGACAGGGTGATCCACTTCCAATTGGTTATGCACCTAGGGTGCATAGTTTTAATTTAGTAGAGAGAACAGCAGGCTGGGGGTCTGATTGGCAGGCCCACAGCCCCAATATGTCAAAAACCAGTGAAGCAAAAAGCAAAAATTTGGGGTGACCATAGGATAGCAGACCCTACTCTCCTACACAACCCCCCCCCCCAAACGCAGGGACATTAAACTAGCCTTGACCAGTCTCGTCTTCATGTCCTAAGTGGAAGTACCTGGAGAGACCATCTGCATTCCCATGGTCAGTACCTGGCCGGTGCTCCACTGTAAAGTCCATCCCCTGTAGGGAAATGGACCACCTAAGCAGTTTGGGGTTTTCACCCTTCATCTGATTTAGCCACAAGAGGGGCTTATGGTCGGTCTGAATCTTGAAGTGAGTGCCAAACAAGTATGGCCTCAGCTTCTTCAGGGCCCACACCACAGCAAAGGCCTCCCTCTCAATAGCTGACCAATTCTTCTCTCTGGGGGTCAACCATCTGCTAATAAAAGCAATGGGTTGGTCTTGACCATCTACATTAAGTTGTGACAGCACAGCTCCCACACCCAACTCAGAAGCATCTGTTTGGACAATAAACTCTTTGGAGTAGTCAGGACTTTTCAGGATAGGTGCCGAGCACATGGCCTCCTTCAGGTCATCAAATGCCTTTTGACAGCTTACTGTCCACTGAACCTTTTTGGGCATCTTCTTGGATGTCAGATCATTAAGAGGAGTCACAATGGACCCATAGTTCTTAACAAACTTCCTGTAGTACCCAGTCAAGCCCAAGAAAGCTCGAACTTGAGTCTGGGTGGTTGGAGGAGACCAGTCCTTGATGGATTGTATCTTACTCTCCAGTGGTTGAACTTGGCCTCCACCTACAAGGTGGCCCAAATATACAACCTTACTCTGCCCTATCTGGCACTTAGTGGCCTTGACAGTGAGGCCTGCCCTTTGCAGAGCCTCAAGAGCCTTCTTCAGGTGGCTCAGGTGATCCTCCCAGGTGGAGCTAAAGACAGCAATGTCATCAAGATATGCTGCGCAAAAGTCATCCAACCCAATAAGGACTTGGTTCACCAGCCTTTGGAAGGTGGCTGGTGCATTCTTCAGACCAAAGGGCATCACCACAAACTGGTAGTGCCCACCTGGGGTTGAGAATGCTGTTTTGGCCTTAGACTCCTCAGCTAATCTGATTTGCCAATAGCCAGCTGTCAAGTCAAATGTGCTCAAAAACTTTGCAGAAGCTAGTTTGTCTATGAGCTCATCTGCCCTTGGAATAGGGTGTGCATCTGTCCTGGTGACAGCATTGAGACCCCTGTAGTCCACACAGAACCTCATCTCTCTCTTGCCATCTTTGGTGTGCGGTTTGGGGACCAGAACCACTGGGCTAGCCCAGGGGCTCTCTGAGGGTTCAATGACACCTAATTCCAGCATTTTATGTACCTCAGCCTTTATACAGTCCTTGACATGGTCAGGTTGTCTGTAAAGCTTGTTCTTTACAGGCAGACTGTCACCAGTGTCCACCACATGGGTACACCAGTCAGTTTGACTAGGTATCAAGGAAAACATATGCGAAAATGATTGTAGAACCAGTCTACATTCAGTCTGCTGATGGGCAGTGAGGTTGCCTCCAAGGGTCACTCCTTCAACTGAGCCATCTTCAGGGTTCTGAGACAACAGGTCTGGGAGAGGGTCACTCTCTTCCTCATGTCCCTCATCTGTAGCCATGAGCAAGCCCATGTCTGCCCTGTCAACGTATGCTTTAAGCCTGTTCACATGGAGTACCCTGTGGGGACTCCTGGGAGTTCCTAGGTCTACCAAGTAGGTGACCTCTCCCTTCTTTTCCAGGATTGTATGGGGTCCAGGCCATTTGTCTTGGAGTGCTGCTGGGGCCACTGGCTCCAACACCCATACCTTCTGTCCTGGCTGAAACTCAACCAAGACAGCCTTTTGGTCATGCCAAGCTTTCTGTAAGGCCTGGCTGGCCTCAAGGTTTTTGGATGCCTTCTCCATATACTCAGCCATCCTGGAGCGGAGACCAAGTACATAGTCCACTATGTCTTGCTTAGGCTTTTTGAGAGGTAACTCCCATCCTTCCTTCACTAAACACAGTGGGCCTCTTACAGGGTGCCCAAACAACAATTCAAAGGGGCTGTAGCCAACTCCTTTTTGTGGGACCTCTCTGTAAGCAAACAGAAGGCAGGGTAGAAGGATGTCCCATCTTCGCCTGAGCTTTTCAGGTAATCCTTTGATCATACCCTTTAGGGTCTTGTTGAATCTCTCAACAAGCCCATTGCATTGTGGGTGATAAGGGGTGGTGAACTTGTAGTTGACACCACATTCCTTCCACATAGCTGTCAAGTATCCTGACATGAAGTTGGTACCTCTGTCAGAAACTACCTCTTTAGGAAACCCCACTCTGGAGAATACTCCCAGCAGGGCCCTGGCCACAACAGGTGCTGTAGTGGTCCTAAGGGGAATTGCCTCTGGATACCTGGTGGCATGACCCACTACCACCAGTATAAATCTGTGCCCAGATGCAGTGGGAGGATCCATGGGACCCACTATATCTATTCCCACTCTTTCAAAGGGGACCCCCACCACAGGTAGTGGTATTAGGGGGGCCTTTGTTGTGCCACCTGATTTGCCACTGGCTTGGCAGGTCACACAGGAGCGACAAAACTCCTTTGTATCTTCATTCATGTGAGGCCAGTGAAAGTGAGGGACAAGCCTGTCCCAAGTCTTGTTCTGGCCTAAGTGTCCTGCTAAAGGAATATCATGGGCCAAGGTAAGAAGGAAGCCCCTAAATTGCAGAGGTATAACCAACCTCCTGGTAGCACCAGGCTTGGGGTCTCTAGCCTCTGAATAAAGGAGCCCTTCATCCCAATACACTTTATGGGTACCTTGAGCATTCCCAGCAGCCTCAGCAGCAGCCAGCTGTCTGAGGGGTTCAAGAGAGGGACAGGATAACTGAGCCTGCCTCAAGTCAGCCCTTGAAGGTCCCCCTGTCCCCAGAAACTCAACCTGATCAGGTTCAAGATCTTCAGGGACAGTTCCTTCAGGGTCCTCTAGATCAGCTTCCTGGGAAGGCTGATCATCACTCTGAGGCAGGGGGGAAGGCACAGCCTTGACCCTCCTGTTATTCTTCTTGGTAGGTGCTTGGTCCATTGTTCCAGGATCCAAGACCTGAGGTTCAGTGAGGCACTTTTTGGCCTGTGACCTGGTCACAGCAAGGACATGTGATGATATACCTAACATCTCTGCATGAGTCCTGTACTCCACTTCTGACCATAGAGAACTCTCTAGGTCATTGCCCAACAAACATTCTACTGGGAGGTCTGCACTAACCACAACCCTTTTGAGGCCAGTTACCCCTCCCCATGAGAAGTTAACAACTGCCACACTATGTGAAGTAGTGGCATTGCTGGCATTGGTCACCAGGTAATTCTCACCTGGTATGTACTGTCCAGGGTCCACAAAGCCTGGTGTCACCATAGTGACACTGGCACATGTGTCCCTGTAGGCTTGAGCCACTTTTTCGTTAATTAAAGGAGTCTGTCTGTACTTGCCCAGGTTACTGGGGCTCACAGTCAGGGACAAATCAATGTCCCCATCACAGATCAAGACTGCCTGTGTCAGGGTTCTGTCTAAGTCAGAATCTCCTTCAGTTCCCATAGTGATTCCCACTACACCCTTTGTCTGGGGACCAACACTGCTAACAGTAGTACTGGGAGCAGGTGCCTTAGGGGCAACAGTGTTGGGGGCTCCACCCTTCTTACAATCACTAGGCCAGTGAGTTGTATTCTTGCAATGATTGCACCAGGGTTTCTTTTGACCTTCTTTCTTCTTTCCCTTGGATTGTTGTTGGGACCCACCCTCCTTAGCAGTAGTTTGGGGCCCTGTTGAAGACTTCTGGTCTTTAGATTTTTGATCTCCACCCTTTTGGTCTGTTTTCTTCTGATCACCCCCTTGGCCCTGGTTCTGGTTCTTTTGCTTAACCCTGGTTCTGACCCATTTGTCTGCCTTCTTTCCCTTTTCTTGGGGAGAGGTCAGATCAGAGTCAACCAAGTGTTGATGCAGTTGCTGGTTTTGACAGTTATTTAAAATCTGTTCTCTCATCATCAAATTATACAATCCTGTAAAATCAGATACCTTACTTCCCAGCAACCAACCCTCCAAAGCCTTAGTGGCACATTCAATGTATTCAGACCAGTCCTGAGTCTGTGTCTTTTGGGTGTCTCTGAACATTAACCTTTACTGTTCAGTGGTTAAGCCTAACCCATCAACCAGAACACTCTTCAGGACTCTGTAATTTCTGACATCCTCTTCTCTAACAGTGAGGAGTCTGTCTATGCCTCTTCCTTCAAAGGAGAGCCAGAGGATTGCTGCCCACTGGTCTTCAGGAACCTGCTGTACTTTGCAGGCTCTCTCAAGAGCAGTTATCCATTTGTGGATGTCATCCCCACTTTTGTAGGGGGGCACAACCTTAGACAGGTTCCTATTATCAAAGACCCTATCTTTGTCCTTAGGGACAATGCTGCCACCAGTGGGTATAGACCCACTCTCTCTAGGTTGCCTAGCATTACTCAGTTTTTCTTCAATCAGGGCTACTTCTAGCTCCTGCTTCCTGATCCTCAGCTGGGCTTCCTGCATTCTGGCCTCATGTTCCCTCCTCTGAGGGGTGGTCATCCTTTTCCTGGAGTGACCTTGAGAGCCTCTAGAGGCATGAGAAGCATTAGAGTCACCTGAGCGATTCCTTTGCCTCCCAAGCCCCTGGTTAAGTCCACTGGGGAGATCCAATGGGATGATCCCATTGTCAGTCCCCAATAGCCTTAGTTTAGCTGGGCCAAGTATAACAATTGGCACTGGGCTAGTTCTCCCTTCATCATCACTACTTTCTGTATCAGTACCTTTATCACCCTCATCCTCTGTGGTATTATTGCCATCTAAGGGGTGACTATTGGAACTGGGTACCTCTGTAGCATCTTCAGAAGGGGGGCCTCCTGTTCCTGACCCTAAGGGGGCTAACTGGGAAGCTTTCTTGAGCTCTCTCTGATTTTCATCATTTTGCAAGAGTTCTCTGAGCTCAGCAGAGGTAGGGTTCTTGGGCTGTTTAAGGCCTCTAAGAGTTGCCAAATGCCTGAGCTCATTCTGGTTAAGGGTAGCAAAGATGGATGGTGCCCTCTGGGGGTCACTCTCAACAGAGATGGGTACAATGGACCCCTCTGCCCCAGCCATTGCTCTTAAGTGTGGGTGGATGTGTTGCAATCTACCTACACTTGGGTTTACCTACTAAACCTATCTAGTAGTTGTAGTCAGGGTGTGCTACTCCCTTTGCTCTACAACAACTAAGTTCAGTAGAACTTATGTATATCTAATCTTGTTTTATATGTACCTACAGGTACCTATGTGATCTTTCAATTGGTAACCAAGAGATTACAATGGTAAAACACAGCAAGCTCAAATCCAACCGCTGCTCACCAATGTGAGAAGTTGGCCTGGTATATGATGCTCACTAGTTCAAGTGATCACCTTGTACCATGCCAAGCAACCCTTATGGTGTGGTTGTAAGTCAACCTTTTCAGACTAGCTGCCCTAGTGGTAGCGTAGGCTAAGCAGTCTTTGAGGCTAAACTCGTGAAGCGTGTTAAGCCAGCTGTTTTACCAAATGCAACCCCCTTTTATACCAATGAAAGGACACCACACAGATATATATTCAAAATATATATGTATTTATTTCTCAAAGTAACCCCTAGTCTCTTTATGAGCACAGGAGCACAAATCGTCAAACAAGATTACAGTAGAATACACAGAAGTTGCACTTTATATGGATAGGCCCTGGTGGCCGCTCGAACCATATACTAAAATAGTGGTATAAGTACCACGAACAGAAAAGGGAAAAGGCCTAGGGCCTCTAGAATCGCTGGGCCTACAAGGAGCTAACTTCAGTTAGTGACCAGGAGGTCCACGGGTGGCGTGTGCAGAGCAAATAGTCACACGCGTGCTCCCATAGGTTTCAATGGGTGCGTAAAAAGTACAAAGTTACTGCAAAGAGGATCTTCCGGATGGACTAGGAACTCAAGATTTGGAACACAGGCACTAGAGATGTAATACTACACTTGGGCACAGGAGTGCCAGCTTTACCTCACCCACAGGAAGCGGGTGCATAGGCCTCGAAGTGCGTCGGGTTTCTTCTATCTGTTCCGTGGAGCCTGTGGACAAAGATGCTGCAGGCGGTCGGTCTGGGAGAGATGCGGTGGATCCAAGAGTGGATCGGAGATGTTGAAGACCTGTAAGCAGAGGGGACAGTGTTCACAGTCACTAGCCAGTGACCAGCGTGGCACCAGGTGGGTACCAGGCAATGTCGGGTGCAAACAGGAAGAAAGGTGTAGCTTGTCTCTGCAGCCACGTGGTCCCTGGAGGTCGACAACGTCCAGGAGTCGGTTCACGAGCTGTCCCACGCAGGCTCTCGCTGTCGGCGGTGTCGGCGACTTGATCGAAGCAAACAAGCCTTGGCAAAAGCAATTGTTGTAGGAGATGAAATAAGCTGATGGTTCTGACCAGCAAGGTCAGAAGGACTGCTCCTTTGGAGGGGAGCAAGGGCCAGTCTGGAGCAACCAGACCAGTGGTGTATTTCTTGAAGTTCGTCGCCAAGATGGCCACTAGCCAGCGGGCCAGCAACCGGTTAGGCGCGTCAAGTGGCAAAATGCAGAAGGGCCCCACGCAGATCGTGGAGATGCTGGAGGGCTCACCTTTGGTGCAGATGCTGTTCGAGGGTTGGGCTTTTCAGATCCCAAAGCACAACTTGGAGGGAGCCTCGGTTGTTGCACTTGCAGCTTGTCATCGTCGTTTCCAAGATGGCTGGCTCCACATGTCTCGGTGCCTCCACGGGTCTCCTCTTTTCAGGGACTGTGGATCGGGCGGTGAGAGGTCTGGAGGTCCAGGTCTTGTCAGTCTCTGGGCTCGGGCTCCGGCGGGAGGCAGCGGCAAAGCAGACGTTGATTTGCTGGATGGTGCTTGCGTTAGCAAGGTGGTCACTCCCTGACCACAGGGGCGATTTCCTTCAGTCTTCTGTGCAGCAGAATGTCGAAGTTCCCGTCTTCTTCTTAGTTTCAAGTTGATTCCAGGATGTCTGAAGTCTTAGGACACAGCTCCTACCTTTATGCGGATTCTAGGGGCCGGACTACCTGCTAGGTCCCTCCCTATGGGTGGGACCAGGAAGGGGGGTGGTTACACCCCCAATCCTTTGTCCAGCTCACCCCAGGCCTGGGACTGGTGTGCCCCAGGACCGGTTTGAACTGGCATATGCACCGAGGCTCCTTGTGAGCCACAGGCATGTCTGGTTTCTTTCAAGCCCTACCTGACCAATACACAAAATCCTGTCTGGGGTGGTGCATGCACCTCCCCTGGCAGGAAACCCTTTGTCCACACCTCCCAAGCTGGAAGGACTCCCAGCAGCAGGAGGGCAGACTTGTGTCTGTGGTGGCAGCATCCATTTTGTGGAGCTGAGGCTATGTCTGATTTTACCCGGGTTTCAGGTACTGTACATGTCGTGTCCCTCTAGAAGGGTGGAATGCTAACCCCGTCGCCAGAATTGGCGAGGGGTTAGTATTCCAATTCGTATGACAACTTACTCGACATGTTTTGATAAAGTCAAACCAAAGATAGCATTTAACCGCGAGGTTCATAATGCACTTAAGAGTATATGGTATGACGATATCTGGAAACAGTAGAAGGAAGTTGTTCCGACCACTGCAGACAGGCTCAGCTCATGCCAGAGCACCATCTCACATGGAACCAAGCACTCTGCCTTCAGGATTGTTAAGGCCTGCCATAGGAGTGACTTATAGGTTACCAGGTGTCCCATTTAAGGTTAGGTATAGGTATACTATACCTAAGTAAGAGGTGATTACACCAACTTACCCCAGCTGAGTGATCAGCCAGTTGTGTCAAATTGTTAGGCCAAGCCTGGGGTGGCATAATACATGCTTCAGCCCCTGGCAGGCCTTGGGTACACCAATGCCCTGGGTATCTAGTGTACACTGGTACAGGGGCTGACAGGGTGATCCACTTCCAATTGGTTATGCACCTAGGGTGCATAGTTTTAATTTAGTAGAGAGAACAGCAGGCTGGGGGTCTGATTGGCAGGCCCACAGCCTCAATATGTCAAAAACCAGTGAAGCAAAAAGCAAAAATTTGGGGTGACCATAGGATAGCAGACCCTACTCTCCCACACCCACACTCTCTCTTTTGTATCTCTCCTACCCCACTTCTCATGTTCCTTTTAATTTATTGTTTTTTTAGGTCTCGCCTGGCATTGTAGCGCGCATGCAGTACTCGCTCTGTGAGGGCTTCTTGGAATCAATACGGTTCGAAAGTTCAGTTTCTGCTCCGTCCCTAAATTTCATTGGCGTGCGTCATTTATCATCACTAATTATACCGAACAGAGTGTGATCATTGTACCGGAGGCTTTTCAGTCCCTCCTGGTTACCACCTTGTCCTCTTTTGACCACACCCACCGGGATTGGATCTTTCACTGGCGGCGTGAGAGGGTAGGTTTTATAATGACTGGCTGGACTTTTTTTTTTACTATTGCCTGCATGTTGGCTGATAACTTTGAAATACACTCTAACTTTGCAATACGCTCATCTCCATTCCCCCTCCTCACTCACATCAGGGACGGCCACAAAGTGGGTGCATCTACTTAGCTGCTTGGACATCCTCTCTTCACTTCAGCTCCCCACCCCCCAACTCGGAGCACACATAACTTGTTTTATTTTACCATCACGCTATAACTTTGAAATACGCTCTAACTTTGAAATACGCACATCTCCATTCCCACCTCCTCACCCACATCAGGGACGCCCAGGAAGCGGGTGCGCTCTTAATTAAAGAAATCTACTTGGACGCTTCCTCCTATGCACTCCCTCCCCATCTCTGCCTTTCGTGCATTTAAAAAAAAAAAAAAATGTTAACCGGACACATTGTCTGCTCCATTCCCCCTCCTCACCCACATCAGGGACGGCCACAACGCGGGCGCATCTACTTAGCCGCTTGGACATCCTCTCCTCGCTTCAGCACCCCCACTCCCCAAAACGGAGCACATGTAACTTTTTTTTTTATCATCACACTATAACTTTGAAATACACTCTAACACAGCTCTAACCGGCCACCCGGACAGGATCTTTTACTGGCAGCTTTACACGCTCTCCTTTAAAGGACAGTAAGCAGCTTTGAGCCCATTTCGTATACTAAATATGCCTCAAGCCATTTCCCCCACTGCGAGGACGCCGCACTTCATAGTTCAGGTAGCGGGTGCTCTGTTAATTAAACAAGGAATCGGCGGATGTTTCCGACATTGTTCCCCCTCCTACCCCATTCATGCTCTTTGTGTGGCTTTTACACCGATGAGTTTTGCATACATACAGGGTCGGAATGGATTGGGATAAAAAATTAGCCTGGCGTCCTAAAATGTTGGCTCACATTTGGGATTATGCCTTTTCGCAAAACGCAGTTTTTGTGCTTTAAATATTATGAAAAAAATGGCAGATTCTCTAAAATAAACATGTTTTTTTTATTTCACTACAATTTTTAAAAAATGCAAATATTACTAGGACACTTTGTATACATGGTGTGCCCATCTGGAGCCTGTGGTCGTAGGTTAAAGTCGCATTTGTAGAACTGTGTGTGTACCTTAGGTTGCAAAGATCTTTCAAGATGAGGCCTCAAAGAGAAGCGTTCTCCTCTGTGCTTTCACAGTTCTCTCGGGCCCAAGTTCAGCTAGAACTGCCCTGCCTAATGAACTGGTCTGGATCCGAACTCATGCAGAGGAACTGTCTATCCCACAAGACCGTTCACGCTCTGACCTCTACTGAGATAAATGCTTCATGTCTAACTTCACGGGTTAATAAAGAGTGTGAGGGAGGCAGGTGTCAAAAGAGTCCCCTGTTGGCCCAAGGCCTTTACATAGGTGGCCACTATCTACTTTAGGGACATATTAGGGGCAGTTCGCCATGTTTTACCGACGGGTGGGGTACATCATTTTAAGCAATGCCACTGTCTTCGTTTACACATCTCTCTGTTTTGTGCCATCGGTGTCATAAGAAGGAGCAAACAGGCAATGCTATCTTCACACTAGTGCTGGGTTTGGAGTCCGCTTCATTTCATTCGTTTACACCAGATGCCTGTGTCCTCAGTTGCGTGTGATGTATGTCGAAATCAACAACCACCATTAGCTAAACAACTCCAACGCAGTGCCACCAACAACACAACACTACCAACACAAACTACCAACACAACTACATCCATATGCCTCATACTACTCTCATCCACACTCACAAACATTCTCCCACACACTGCTCTTCTCCGCAGCACTCTCCATCCTTCTGCCTATCACTGCTCTTATCTCATCACTCTCAGTCCTTCTGCATCACACTGCTCTTATCTCATCACTCTCAGTCCTTCTGCATCACACTGCTCTTTTCTCATCACTCTCAGTCCTTCTGCATCACACTGCTCTTATCTCATCACTCTCCGTCCTTCTGCCTACCACTGCACTTATCTCATCACTCTCAGTCCTTCTGCATCACACTGCTCTTATCTCATCACTCTCAGTCCTTCTGCATCATACTGCTCTTATCTCATCACTCTCAGTCCTTCTGCCTACCACTGCTCTTATCTCATCACTCTCAGTCCTTCTGCCTACCACTGCTCTTATCTCATCACTCTCAGTCCTTCTGCCTACCACTGCTCTTATCTCATCACTCTCAATCCTTCTGCATCACACTGTTCTTATCTCATCACTCTCAGTCCTTCTGCATCACACTGCTCTTATCTCATCACTCTCCGTCCTTCTGCCTACCACTGCACTTATCTCATCACTCTCAGTCCTTCTGCATCACACTGCTCTTATCTCATCACTCTCAGTCCTTCTGCATCATACTGCTCTTATCTCATCACTCTCAGTCCTTCTGCATCATACTGCTCTTATCTCATCACTCTCAGTCCTTCTGCCTACCACTGCTCTTATCTCATCACTCTCAATCCTTCTGCATCACACTGTTCTTATCTCATCACTCTCAGTCCTTCTGCATCACACTGCTCTTATCTCATCACTCTCCGTCCTTCTGCCTACCACTGCACTTATCTCATCACTCTCAGTCCTTCTGCATCACACTGCTCTTATCTCATCACTCTCAGTCCTTCTGCATCATACTGCTCTTATCTCATCACTCTCAGTCCTTCTGCATCACACTGCTCTTATCTCATCACTCTCAGTCCTTCTGCATCATACTGCTCTTATCTCATCACTCTCTGTCCTTCTGCCTACCACTGCTCTTATCTCATCACTCTCAGTCCTTCTGCATCACACTGCTCTTATCTCATCACTCTCAGTCCTTCTGCATCACACTGTTCTTATCTCATCACTCTCAGTCCTTCTGCATCACACTGCTCTTATCTCATCACTCTCTGTCCTTCTGCCTACCACTGCTCTTATCTCATCACTCTCAGTCCTTCTACATCACACTGCTCTTATCTCATCACTCTCAGTCCTTCTGCCTACCACTGCTCTTATCTCATCACTCTCCGTCCTTCTGCCTACCACTGCTCTTATCTCATCACTCTCAGTCCTTCTGCATCACACTGTTCTTATCTCATCACTCTCAGTCCTTCTGCATCACACTGTTCTTATCTCATCACTCTCTGTCCTTCTGCCTACCACTGCTCTTATCTCATCACTCTCAGTCCTTCTGCATCACACTGCTCTTCTCCTTCTCCTACAATCTCCCTCACACTGCTCTTCTACACCTATCTACTTCCTTACGCCTAATACTAAGCAAACAATCTTACCTTCCTGTTACCTCACACTATTATTCTACTTCTCACACTCCTTTCATATCCTTCCTACCACTCTTCTACTCCTCTCTCCTTCCTTATGCCTCATACTGCTCTCTCCACACTTTCCTTCCTTCAAAATCACGCTAATCTCCTCCACGCTTTCTTCCTTCTCCTTGATACTACTCTCCCCACTCCCCTTTCTTCTGCCTCATGCTACTCTCCTCCTCACTAGGCTTCATTAACCCTCATCTATTCTTCTACTCACTCTCCGTCCCAAATCTTAAACTCTGCTCTTCTACTTCTAACGCTAAGCGTTAAACTACTACACACATCACAAGTACAATTCAACAAACATAAAGACACAATATATCACAAACAAACACTCAATAAGACATAGCTAAAATACAATACCATTAGCAAAGCAAATAGCTTTAACTTGAGCAAAGGCGAAACCTATTGCATTTCCAATGCTTGTTTCTTTTATGAGGAACCAGCAACTGCTGTGGACCGCCCACATCTTGCTTTCATCTCTTAAGCCACCTTCACCCTCCCTTGGTCTCTCATTAGACCCCTCCCTTCCCTACTTCCGGATCCTCCTGCCCCCCTACCTGTCCTGTTTCCTGTGTTATTTGAATTTTTTTTTAGGAGGCTCGAGCAGCTGCAGCGTGGTGCCAGGCCAATTGCATCTTTTTCATGCTTCGCACTATCTGCTTATTGTTTGTACATTCTAACTTACCGTTCCAACATGGCCATCTGCCGTCTTAGAATGGCATATTAAAAATGGTGGCCATGCGTCATGACGTATATACACTCATGCGTCACGAGGCACACATGCAGATGCGTCAAGATGCATGCATGTGGGTCGGCGGTCATCTTGGAGTGCATTTTCTTTAATAGAAACTCATTGCAAGATTGCCAGCCATGTATCTTGTGCCCTACAAAAAGCATTGGCAAAGCCAATAGCTCAGCCTTTTAGAGCCCCGACCTGCTGGCTTCACCAAACTTTGATGTGATTTGTTTGTAAACTAAGCGGTTTATCTATAAGCCCCTTGCGCCGCCGGTGCGTCACTTTTATTATGAGAAAAAGTGACGTACCGGCGACCCCAGGGGCTTGTAAATAAGCCCCTGAGTTTACTTCACATTTTACAGTACTTTAGTGAGTCTGAGTGTCGACTTACGACTCGTGTCCTCAACTGTCTTATGTTTGCTGGTTGGCTGGTAGAGTGAAAAGGCCTAGACGCAATTGCAGCTAGCTGCAATGAGTAAGTACTGACCACTGAGGCCAGAAACTGCTGAGTCTGTTGCAGTTGTGTCCCTGCTCCCTACTGTGCTGTAAGTCATTTTTACTAAAAAGCAAATAAAAAATAAATAAATACTTTTGTAGAAAATATCCAGAGAAGCCACTTCGTGGTGAAACACTATTAAGCTTTAAGAATATCTGATGAAATTAAAGTCCCTGAATAAATATAAAAATTAAACTTATTGGCATTTTCATAAGTAGGGTCGCATCGTGCTTGCGCCATTCAGCTAAAAATGCGATTTATGAAGCCACGGAAGGCCACCTTGAGTTCATAAATCCAGAGTAGTGCAGCACAGCGCAAATTGCTACGTTGCATTACTTTGCGCCATGGAGGCATTCCGTGGGTGTTCGGTGGGTGTTCCCATGCAACATCAACGGACTTTGACACATTTCCAGATGTACAAAAAGTGGTAGACCTGGGAAGCCGCCAGAATGCGGAGGCATAGCAAGGAGAAATATCTTCATTTCTCCTCGTTACTTCCTCTTTCGCCTCAGGGGATTGTTTTTTTGGCAGGAAGTTGGCCCTTCCTGCACAAAAACAATCCTTCTTACAATGCTGGCACCCTTGAACCATGGTGCAAGGGTCTCTGCATTGGCGCTAGGCAGCCAAAACGATGCCAGCGCAGGGCAAAATGCACAAATGCTTTTAAATACGGTACATTCCTGCTGCAGTGGCGTAACACAAGTTTAAGGGCCCCCCCCCCTGCAATGTACACGGAGGGGCCCCCGCTCTGGATTTATTCCGGGGTGTTCAGGCCTGAGTACTGTGCTGATGGCACTGCGGGGAAGCGGGGGCCTGTGTTACGCCCCTGTTCTGCTCTTCCCTGTCACACAGCGCAGCAAGGTGACATGCTGTGCTATGCAGCATGACTTCGCCATAAATGCGGCCCTAAGTGCCTAGAATGAAATGTAATTTTGTAATTTAAAAATAAAAATGTGTAGCAAAGTGGGAGGATGAACAAATTCTGGGCCCAGAGGACTAAATAAACAAGCATTTGCAATGCAATAGGTCTCGCATTTATAAGAGTTTGAGCTATTGGCATTGCAAAATTACAATGCCTTTTATTTATGTTTTGGTTTTAAAACAAATAAAAGGCATTGTCATTTACAATGTCAGTAGCATAAACTCGCCTAAAAGCAGTGTGTGGAGTGCAGCAGTGTGTGGAGTACAGCAGTGTGCGGCGTGCAGCAGTGTGAGGCATGCAGCACTGTGTGGCGTGCAGCGGCGTGCAGCAGTGTGCGGTGTGCAGCAGTGTCGTGCAGCATGCAGCAGTGTCGTGCAGCATGCAGCAGTGTCGTGCAGTGTGCAGCAGTGTCGTGCAGCGTGCAGCAGTGTCGTGCAGCGTGCAGCAGTGTCGTGCAGCGTGCAGCAGTGTCGTGCAGCAGTGTGCAGCAGTGTCGTGCAGCAGTGTGCAGAAGTGTCGTGCAGCAGTGTGCAGCAGTGTTGTGCAGCAGTGTGTGGCGTGCAGCAGTGTTTCGTGCAGTAGTGTGCGGCATGCAGCAGTGTGCGGCGTGCAGCAGTGTGAGGCGTGCAGCAGTGTGAGGCGTGCAGGAGTGTGAGGCGTGCAGCAGTGTGCGGCGTGCAGCAGTGTGCGGCGTGCAGCAGTGTGAGGCGTGCAGCAGTGTGAGGCGTGTAGCAGTGTGAGGCGTGCAGCAGTGTGAGGCGTGCAGCAGTGTGAGGCGTGCAGCAGTGTCGTGCAACATGCAGCAGTGAGTAATGCAGCAGTGTGCAGCAGTGTGTGCCATGCAGCAGTGTGTGGCGTGCAGCAGTGTTTTTCGTGTAGCATTGTGTGGCGTGCAGCAGTGTGCGGCGTGCAGCAGTGTGTGGCGTGCAGCAGTGTGAGGTTGCAGCAGTGTTTTGTGTAGCAGTGTGAGGCATGCAGCAGTGTGCGGCATGCAGCAGTGTGTGGCGTGCAGCAGTGTGAGGTGTGCAGCAGTGTGAGGTGTAGCAGTGTGAGGCATACAGCAGTGTGAGGCGTGCAGCAGTGTGAGGCGTGCAACAGTATGGCGTGCAGCAGTGTGAGGCGTGCAGCAGTGTGAGGCATGCAGCAGTGTGAGGCGTGCAGCAGTGTAAGGCATGCAGCAGTGTGAGGCGTGCAGCAGTGTGATGCATGCAGCAGTGTGAGGCATGCAGCAGTGTGAGGCGTGCAGCAGTGTGAGGCATGCAGCACTGTGTGGCGTGCAGCAGCGTGCAGCAGTGTGCGGTGTGCAGCAGTGTGCAGCAGTGTGCGGCGTGCAGCAGTGTGCAGCGTGCAACAGTGTGTGCCGTGCAACAGTGTGTGCCGTGCAGCAGTGTTTCGTGTAGCATTGTGCGGCGTGCAGCAGTGTGAGGCGTGCAGCAGTGTGAGGCGTGCAGCAGTGTGAGGCGTGCAGCAGTGTGAGGCGTGCAGCAGTGTGAGGCATGCAGCAGTGTGAGGCGTGCAGCTGTGTAATGCAGCAGTGTGCGAAGCAGTGTGTGGCGTGCGGTAGTGTGCGGCGTGCAGCAGTAGCAGTGTGTGGCGTGCAGCAATGTTTTGTGTAGCAGTGTGAGGCATGCAGCACTGTGTGGCGTGCAGCGGTGTGCAGCAGTGTGCGGTGTGCAGCAGTGTCGTGCAGCATGCAGCAGTGTCGGGCAGCATGCAGCAGTGTCGGGCAGCATGCAGCAGTGTCGGGCAGCATGCAGCAGTGTCGGGCAGCATGCAGCAGTGTCGGGCAGCATGCAGCAGTGTCGTGCAGCAGTGTGCAGCAGTGTCGTGCAGCAGTGTGCAGCAGTGTGTGGCGTGCAGCAGTGTTTCGTGCAGCAGTGTGTGGCGTGCAGCATTGTTTCGTGCAGTAGTGTGCGGCGTGCAGCAGTGTGCGGCGTGCAGCAGTGTGAGGCGTGCAGCAGTGTGAGGCGTGCAGCAGTGTCGTGCAACATGCAGCAGTGAGTAATGCAGCAGTGTGCAGCAGTGTGTGCCATGCAGCAGTGTGTGGCGTTCAGCAGTGTTTTTCGTGCAGCAGTGTGTGGCGTGCAGCAGTGTGAGGCGTGCAGCAGTGTGAGGCGTGCAGCAGTGTTTTGTGTAGCAGTGTGAGGCATGCAGCAGTGTGAGGCGTGCAACAGTATGGCGTGCAGCAGTGTGAGGCGTGCAGCAGTGTGAGGCGTGCAGCAGTGTGAGGCGTGCAGCAGTGTGAGGCGTGCAGCAGTGTGAGGCATACAGCACTGTGTGGCGTGCAGCGGCGTGCAGCAGTGTGCGGCGTGCAGCAGTGTGCTGCGTGCAGCAGTGTGCAGCAGTGTGCGGCGTGCAACAGTGTGTGCCGTGCAACAGTGTGTGCCATGCAGCAGTGTTTCGTGCAGCAGTGGGAGGCGTGCAGCAGTGGGAGGCGTGCAGCAGTGGGAGGCGTGCAGCAGTGTGCTGCGTGCAGCAGTGTGAGGCGTGCAGCAG
Organism: Triturus cristatus; assembly: GCF_964204655.1. Taxonomy (NCBI): domain Eukaryota; kingdom Metazoa; phylum Chordata; class Amphibia; order Caudata; family Salamandridae; genus Triturus; species Triturus cristatus. The sequence continues at coordinate 1,127,142,625 of NC_140594.1, forward strand.
TGTGAGGCGTGCAGCAGTGTGAGGCGTGCAGCAGTGTGCGGCTTGCAGCTGTGTAATGCAGCAGTGTGCGAAGCAGTGTGTGGCGTGCGGTAGTGTGCGGCGTGCAGCAGTAGTAGTGTGTGGCGTGCAGCAATGTTTCGTGTAGCAGTGCGCAGCATACAGCAGTGTGCGGCGTGCAGTAGTGTGTGGCTTGCAGAAGTGTGTGGCGTGCAGCAGTGTGTGGCATGCAGCAGTGTGTGGCGTGCAGCAGTGTGTGGCGTGCAGCAGTATGAGGTGTGCAGCAGTGTGAGGCGTGCAGCAGTGTGTGGCGTGCAGCAGTGTGTGGCGTGCAGCAGTGAGTAATGCAGCAGTGTGCAGCAGTGTGTGGCGTGCAGCAGTGTGTGCTGTGCAGCAGTGTGTGCCGTGCAGCAGTGTTTCGTGTAGCATTGTGCAGCAGTGTGTGCCGTGCAGCAGTGTGTGGCGTGCAGCAGTGTTTTGTGTAGCAGTGTTTTGTGTAGCAGTGTGCGGCGTGCAGCAGTGTGCGGCGTGCAGCAGTGTGTGGCATGCAGCAGTGTGAGGCATGCAGCAGTGTGAGGCATGCAGCAGTGTGAGGCATGCAGCAGTGTGAGGCATGCAGCAGTACATGAAATACAAGCATCTCACTGCTAATGGGTTAAACACTGAATATAATACCATTTACCAGCACAACATGGGTCTAGAGACACACAGAAAGGCAGAATAGAGTCCGCTATTTCAGATCACATTCTCAGCCTACAGCTTGGTGCCATTAGCTGGTGCGGTTACACCACCACTGTTAAGCGCCCGGCTTTTAACTAGTGCACCACGTGCTGCCCCACGAGGCCGCCAGTAACTGCAACACTGGGGCTCGTGCCCCAGCCCTTTCACTTTATAAATCACTGTTAGCAGATCTGTTAATCCCACTGGTGCAACTCCAGTGAGGCAGGACTACGGCTCCCACAATGCATCACATTATTAAACGAAAGCTCAGGACTGGAAAAGACTCGAGACCTGACTGTTCAACTGAAACCCCCACCGCAGCAGCCTCAGCGCCTGGTTACCCTTGGGGGCGATTAGACGCACTTTACAAAACTTGTTGATGTTAAATTGATAATGAATACGTGGTTGCTGGCGAATGAGTGCATCAGATAATCTGTGCTAGAAGTAAAATGTGGACTTTATGCCACACCCGAGCGAATAAACGGAAATACTTCTTTGCTCGGATACCAACCCCACCTTGTTCTCTCTCTTACACGCACATCACGCACATGGTCACTGCTTATCATGAACTAGCATTACGGGCGCTCTATTACATAAATAAAAAGCCATGGTGAATGCTGCTGGATGCTGTTTGGCAGGTGGGAGGGGTAAATAAAAGGCCACAGTGATTAAACAAAGAAAGTGAAACCAGCCATGGCATCTTGCTGGATGATGTTTGGGAGACAGAGAACAAGAGCACACTGAAGCTGACGAGGAGGGAGTGGGAGGGGGGAGTGGGGGCGGGCGCAGTGGTGCGGGCCGCAGCTGTAAAAGGCAGGGAGAGGGTGAGATTGAGGAAGGGAAAGATAGGGATCAAAGGAAAAAACAAGGGGGTGGCAAATGGTGTGCACTTTGATGTCCTCAGTGGCCGTGCGGCTCACTGAGGACATCAAAGCAAGTGATCAGGCAGTGCTTTTCAGGCTGCCAAATGGTGCGCACGCCCAGGGCACATGCACTGTATTTGGAGGCCTGAAAAGCCACTGTTTGCACTTCCAAAACTCGCTTACTATAAGTCTCGCCAGAGCAGCGCTAAAGCGCTGTCTCAGGCGAGACCTAAAAATGTGTCGATAAAAAACTTTCAACAATCCGTATAAAGTCAGGAATTGGAAATTTGTGAGTTTCTAAAACATTTTTACAAATAATATATATTACCTCAGAATTACAGAATGTTGAGCCGACTCTTTATTTTTATTTTGCCTAATGCAATTCTAAACAGAGACCAGAAATGGAGAATCAGCAGAGAGGAAGAACTGCAGCTCAGAAAAGAGCAAAGGAGGAAAGAGGTGAGTGCCAGGGTGGGGTAGAGGCACAAGTTTTAAGATGTGTAGCGAAAACAAAAGTTATTGCAAGTACAAGGGATAAAGGAGCTACACAGTAGGAAGTGGTAGATAAAGGAGTACAAATAGGTCTCAACCCTCTCCACCTCCGTCTCAAAATCATAAACAACCACTGTACAACTTGCCCATTCTGAACCTGGCCCCTCACTAACAGTACAACACTGCACAGCTCCTAGGACTCACTATCTTTCAGATACAGTCCCATTTACATGCCAAAAGGTCTCCACACTCTGAGTAGGAGCATTCTCCAGGATTTCAGGAGACTTGTCTGGCTCTGGCATTGCTCATTGTCTGACACAATAGCTTTCACAGGCCTCCGGAGAGGCAGCTGTGTGTTGCACTAACAGCATGTGGCTGAAATAAACAAAGGGGCCAAGGGTCACAGGGGTGTCAGCAGGGCCTCTGGGATCCTCAAATCTGTTGCCATACTTAAGCAAAGCAATTGTTGTTCTCTTGCCTCTTGGGAGTCATGGCCTTTCTCCCATTCAACAATGACAATAAATAGCATATCACGCTCTGCACATCTGTGTGTACAGAACCACACATACACACACAGACACCCACACACCCAGAACAAGGCGAAATATAGGAAATATTTCACAGTTGTCTGTGAAGTACCAGTTTCAGCCACATAATGACTGCCTTCAAACCATGCAGCAAGATTACTTTAAGTATGTGGTAAGGTTTTCTAAATTATGTGGCAAACAAAAGCAAAGTGCGTGGCACATTCTCTGTCAGTAATCTTTTCATCCATATGAGCCAGAAACAATATTTTTGTGTCATGCTGTAAAATTGGCAAATATGTGGCAAATTATATGGTAAATGTGTTAAATCAATAAATCTAAGTTATAGTGCCGTGGACGCTGAAGGCCAAAGAGGGCACCTGAATGCAACAAAGGGGCTCAGCAAAGACACTGATGGTTTGAGAATGGGATTGCCCAAGTGGTGAGGTGTCATTTTGCCTGAGGCTCTAACAATCCTTGCACAGGAGATGATCACAGATTGATGTAAAAAGGAAATGTCCTAGGGTGGTGGGAGTCCCAAACATCATTTTAAAAAGGTGAGCTCACATGCTGTGCTCCGTCAGTCAGATGGAAGTATTCCATATATGGCATGCCAGATAAAATCATGCCCAATGCACTATGCAAGCAACGGATCCCCTGTATTCTAGCTCCCTCTTTTTTTGTGCAGTTTTATATAGCACAAAGTCGACCTGAAGGTATTGGAGCGCTTTACATGAGCACCAGTTATGTTACGCAAGGATATATTCATTTTATTTGGTAGGCGCGGCGAGATTACGTGATTTGCCCAGAATCCCTGGATGTTGAGCCGACGCCGAGATTCGAACCTGTTCACCAGTTCCAAAGTCAGCAGCTCTGGACCACAACTGGTTGACAAGGGTGAATTTTAGTCTGTGAGTTCTATCCCTGGTAAATTCACTTTTCACCAAACCTGTCAGAACTATTCACCACTGTACGGCAGGTCTTGCGCTGGTTGCAGAGGGGCTTGATCATCGTTGATAAAGAATCCACCATTTTATTGCATGGAACATCTCAGCTGCCCATCGGTGTCTGCCTTAGAGAAAGAGGGAGCAGAGATGACCCAATCCTCAAGGCATGGAGACATCCTCACCCTATTCTCCTGTGGCCAAAGATGCTGGTGCCTCTGTACAACTCTACTAACCATACGCTGGGTAACCCCAGTGGCGGCTCTTCGAGGGAGTGTTGCGGGGACGGTGGGAGGTGTGGGGGAGGGGCAGGGTGGGGGGTAGTAAACTCTGGAATACGGCCGAACGGAGTTGAGTAAATAAATAAATAAAACTAATTACATTGTGCGCACTGCAACGCCAAATCGGCAATGCTGTGCTTTACTCAACTCCGTTCGGCCGTATACCGGAGTTTACTACCCCCACCCTGCCGCACCGCCCCGCAGCACTCCCTCGAGGAGCCGCCACTGGGTAACCCAATATTATACCAAGGGAACTGGGTGAAATAGTTACAACTAACAATGTTCCATGAGGATTGAGTCATACATTTATTTTCGGTTGTTCATCTGATCCAGCAGTGTTTATCAAAAAACACACACACAAAATTCACACAAAAGCGTACTGTTATATGCACGTCGTATTAAATAGATCCACAAACATAGATAAATGCATAGGTGTCAATTTGATCAACAGCATCAACACTGATGCCTCTCATAAGTAATATCCAACATAAACACGGTTCAAACGATGTTGATCCCAGGATGCTATCAAGCATCGAACAACAAGCGCTTGTCGCTTGGAGCTGACGACTGCAGCGTTCCTACTTTTTACGTGCTGATTTCCGGCATGGTCATAGGAGGTGCTGATGATACGTAACTCCCTCCGCGCTTGATTCATTGCCAACACTGAGTCCTGATGATGGTCTCGCTGACCTTTTGGCATTTAGAGACCGAAACGTCGACGGTTCATCCTCCTCCTTAACTATATTGATGTCGTTATGTGCGACTGAGTCCAAAAATGTCAAACAATGGCCGCATAATTTGGAATTGTGAACATACGCAATCTAAGGCGAGTTCACGCCCCTTGAAGATCCTGGGATCAACATAATTTGAACTGTGTGTATGTTGGCTCTTAGTTATGAGGGGCGTCAGTGATGATGTTGTTAACTGAATTGATACATATGTATTTATCTATGTTTGTGGATACAATCACTTTTGTGTGAATCTTGTGTTTGTGTTTTCTGATAAACACTGTTGGATGGAATAACTAACCAAAAAGAAATGTATGAATAAATCCACCAGGAACATTGTTAGCTTTAATGAATTCGTAAAAATCTTGGCACCCGGTCGAAGGTCGGCAATTGAACTAATCCGTAAAACTCTTGGCATCAGGTCAAAGGGTCTGCTATTGAGGTACATGCACCACAAGCTGCAAGAATTGCAATGTGACTTTTGTATACCAGTGTGAAGATAATTAGGCCTGAGTATAAAATGCTGCTCCATACTCAGAGTTTGCGGAATTCAACAACTCCACGTTCCGTTGAGAACGCAGAGTTACTGATAAACTCCGTACACTCTGCAACGGATTATGTTTTTTTCCATTGCCACACTCATCATGTCATTTTGCACACAAGCACAAAAAGACTTGATGGGCGCTCGTGAGCACCTAGGAAACCGTTCATCCTGCAACCAGTAGAGCGTCAGGAGGCCCCTTTGCAGAATGGTTGAGAAAGGGGGTGGGGGCTCTGGCGACGTTTTAGCCATCCGCCTGTGGGGGACTTAGTTGTGGCAACAATAGTAGTCTTGGCCCTCAACGACCCTCAACAGCCAAGGGGACTTCATCCCCAACCAGCAGTGCGCCAAGAGGCCCATTTGCAGAGTGGTTAAGAAAGGGGACAGGCCCCCAACGATGTCTCAGCAATCCGGCTTTGGGGGACCAATCCGGCTGTGGGGGACTTACTTGTGGCAACAATAGGGGCTTTTGGGCCCCAATGACCCTCAGCAGCCAAGGGGACTTCATCCCCCAACCAGTAGTGCACCAGGAGGCCCCTCTGCAGAGTGGTTGAGAAAGGAGGTGGGACCTCCGACGACGTCTCAGCAATTCAGCTGTAGGAGACTTACTTGTCTCAACAATAGTGGTTCTTGGCCCTCAACAGGCAAGAGGACTTCATCCACCAACCAGCAGTGCACCAGGAGGTCCATTTGCAGAGTGGTTGAGAAAGGGGGCGGGGCCTCCAACGATGATCAGCAATCCGGCTGTGGGGGACTTACTTGTTGTAACAATAGTGGTTCTTGGCCCACAACAACCCTCACTAGCCACGGTGACTTCACCCCCCAATCCAAAGTGCACCAGGAGGCTCCTTTGCTGAGTGCTTGAAAAAGGGGGCGTGCCTACGATGACGTGTCAGCAATTCAGCTGTCGGGGACTTGTCTCAAGAATAGTGGTTCTTGGCCCCCAATGACCCTCAGCAGCCAGGGGGATTTCATCCCTCAACGAGTAGTGCGCCAGGAGGCCCCTTTGCTGTGTGGTTGAGAAAGGTGGCGGGGCCTCCAATGATGTCTCAGCAATCTGGCCGTGGGGGATTTACTTGTGGCAACAATAGGTGTTCTTGGCCCCCAACGACCCTCAGCAGCCAAGGGGACCTCATCCCCCTACCACTAGTGCAACAGGAGGGGGTGTGGCTTCCAACTACGTCTCACTAATCCCACTGTGTGGGACTTACTTGTGGCAACAATAGGGGTTCTTGGCCCCTAATGACCCTCACCAGTCAAGGGGTTTTCATTAGGGGTGGCCGAGCAATACTCCACCCGGTCACTGAACTCGGTGGAATTTGGCTGAGTTTTTGGCACCTCCACGGAATTCCGTGCAGTGAAACTCCACGGGCACTGCCCAGGCATAAAGGTCATCAGCGAACATAAGTCACATTATGAGATTTTCCAGTTGGTCTGTACGTGCTTTGGCCTATATTGTCACCGTTGACTTGATGCTCAGGATTGGCCAGAAATGCCAGACAGCTTCTGCATGAAGAAATGGATGGGCTAGATCCTCAGAATTCTCCTGAAAGAGAAATACTGTCTATAGTTAGCTGTGCAATATATGTACTGGTATTATGTGGTGCAAACCTAGCTGTGACACAGCAAAGCCCTCTACATTACTTGAGGGGTCAGGAGACGATCTTCAACATTGCGTACATTGTCAGAATTACACAACTACATTTTAAATGCATGTAGATTAAGTGACTTTTCCGGAATCACACAATGTGAGTCTAGCACAGAGGCTGGGATTCAAACATGTGTGTCAAGGCTCCAAAGGCAGCAGCTCAAGCTTCTAGACCACATCTCCTTCCTCATCCCTCCCGATCCCTCAGTTTACTTGAACCATAACCACTGCTAAACCCTGAGATGCTGAGACTGGGGGAACAGTGGCTTTGAAGTTTTTAATGTTGGCTTTCAGCAGACATTGCTTTTGTCGTTTTGTCGGTGTATTTCCTGCGGTGGGCTGAGAGGGAGGAAGCTGTCTTAGACACATAATAGTCCACTTCAGAGAAGAACGAAACAGGAACATGTGGCTAGTGATGGGTTTCAGTGCAAGGGCCCGATGCCACTTTCAATTCCTCCCCGAGTATGAATTAGAAGAAAAATCCCCTCAACTTTCAACTACTCCCCGCCTTGCAGTCCAGCTCTTACTTAGACTCTCTGAGAAATGTTGTTTCAATGCTTTACCAAATTCACAGTTGACTGGCTGCTGGTGTGATGGGCTTCAGCAAGAGTAGGTGTGAGTAGGTGTGAGCACGCATGGCAAAATCCAAGGCAGTGATTTAGCAGGACAAAGAAAGCAAAACCAAGGGAAGTGCATTAAGGAACACAATCAGGAGTATTTCCATGCAAGGAAGCTTGATGTTTACTTTTCTTTCTCTGACTTCAAAGTGAGAAGATTTATCTGAAAATCTGCGGGTGTGAAAGGAAAGGCTTATTTTCTAGAACACAACAACATGTAAATATCTGTGAATGAACTGTGCAAATATTTCAGAAGATAATCTTTTAGTAATTCTGAAGTGTTGTACACTAAGTTGTCATGTGTCTCAGTTAGGACTAGAAGGAAATGTTGCCGTTTTTACATGAACACGGGTCTTCCCCAAAGTTGCCTTCACTTTTTCACATCGACTTTTGACACACATTTGCATTCGTGACACTTAGTTAGTTTCCCAGAAATGCCATCCTTGCTTACATGAGTCAACTTCGCAAGAATACCATAGTATAGCCTTGATACCATGTACAGGGCCTACACGTACGTTGTGCAAATGCTCTTGTTGTTTTTGTCCATATGGCGCTACAGCTATCTGCAGCGCACAAACAATGGCAGCCTGATCACAATCTCAGCCCAAGGCAAGGATGCCTTTTGTTCTATGTAAGCATCTGTTTCCGGGTGTTGGCAGAGGAGCGCTTCTGCTGTCATCGAGCGGTCTCTACACACTGGTGCTTTCGCCCAGCAGCTGAATGATATCTCCATGAGGGGTGTCCAGCTTGTGACCAAGATGGGGTCCTACACTCTTTTCCTACAGCGCGAGAGGGTGCTGCTCCTTTCTGCCGCTCTAGTAGATGTTCTACTCGAGTGGCAGCTTACACAAAGTGAATGTAAGGTTCCTTAAACATTATGAAATCTCACCGGGAGGTAGTCTGTAGTAAAATTTTCCTCGCTTGCCAACTTAACATTGGCGAGCGCGAGTGATTAAAAATCTCCGCTCTGTTCCGTGGAAATTTTCAGAACTCTGCGCGCCACGCAGGGCGCAGAGTGGGAAAAACTCCACAAACTTCACAAGTGGAGTAGAATTTTACATCCAGTCCAATCCTGGGGGTGGTGCACTAAATCAGTGTGACACCATCTTAACGTTTATGTCATCCACAAACAGGCTGTACCTACTGATTAGTTGAAACTGCATGACTAGGTGATGCCATTTCCACACATTATCAATTGTGCTTTGATTGGCACAATCAGTAAAATTGTAGTCTGTTGAAATTCAATGGCCATTTCAGTTGAAAATGTGTTACATGTAATAGCAGTGCATTATCACACCAGGCATACTCTACTCTCTGCCACTCCACTCTACGACACTCTATTCCACTATATGCAACCCTACACCACTCCACTCTACGCTATGGCACTTTACGCCTCTCCACTTCACAACACTCCGACACTCCACTCTATGTCACTCTATGGCACTCTATGCCTCTCTACGCCACTTTACTCCATTCTACCCCACTCTACTCTGCATCATTCTACAGTCCTCCACTCTGTGCCACTCTACCCCACTTCACTCTATGCCACTCCACTCTATGACACTCCACTCCACTCTACTGCACTGTACTCCACTCTATGCCACTTCACTCTACGATATCCTAGTCTACTCTATGCCACTCTACACTACTCTAAGCCACTCTACTAAACTGCACTCTATGACACTCCACTCTATGGCACTCTACTCTATCCCTCTCCACTCTATTATAATTTGTGACTCTCCACTCTACGCCATTCCAATCTATGACACTCTTCTCCACTCTATGCCACTCTATACCATTCCACTCCATATCACTAACACAGGTTACTTCCTTCATCAGATCTATTAAATCGGCATATCCTAAGGACCCATGCACCCGTCGATTACAATTCAGGCTGCAAGAACAGGGGCAGTGTGCCTAACCAACATCGTAAACTCCATGATGGAAACAGGAGTTTTCCCTCAATATTGAAAGAAGCCTCCATACTGCCCTTGCTGAAAAGGTCTGATCTGAATCATAGTGATCCTATCTCCTGCTTGCCTTTTCCAGCTAGGGTAATAGAAAAGACCATTAATCTTCAGATAACCCAATTCCTGTCTGACCATCAGCTACTTGACACCACCCAATTTGGATTTAGAAGCGGTCATAGTATAGAAACCGCCTGAATCAAAACAACTGAGGAGATCAGGTCCACAGTTGACAGAGGTGGGAACGCTGCGCTAATACTCATCCATTTGTCGGCAGTATTTGACACAGTTGATATTAAGGTCTTGGTCGAGCATCTCCAGGTTGTCGGGATCCAGGAGTTGACAATTGAACTCCTAGAATCCTTCTTGTAGGGGAGATCTTAAGTGGTAGCTCTGGATCAATTTGTGTCCAAACCTTTTTCACTTCCGTGTGTGGTCCCTCTGGGGTCCGCACTTAGCCCTTCATTATTTAACATCTATGTTAAGCACTTTGCCTCACTTATTAGATCATTTGGGTTGGATCTTACTTCTAGTGCAAACTACACCCAAATTGTGGTGGCTTTGCCTGCTTCTAACCACCAAGCTTTCTCCAACTTCCATGACTGCATGTCTGCTGTAGAAAATTGGATGATCTTGATCTGCTTAAAACTAAACGCTGGAAAAACCGAGGTCATCATGTTTGGAAACTCCCCATTCCTATGGACGCTGTCCTGTTGGCCAAAATAATTGGTCTCCCTTCCCATGCTGGTGTGCAAAGCCAGAAATCTTGGAGTGATTATGGATAATAAGTTGACATTTGGATTGCAGGTCAATGCGATCACATCCTCAACGTTTCATGTTTTGAGGATGCTTAAAAAGGTTTTTCCTTTTATTCCAGACAACGCCCAAAAAACTGTTACCTCAGCTCTCATACTTTCCAAAATTGACTACTGCAATGAGTTATATCTTAACATGCAGCAGCAACACCTCAATAAGATTACGGTTCTGCTTAATGCAGTGACAACATTGCTTACCGGAATCCCTAAACATCAGTCGGTCACACAAGTTATTAAATATCTCTATTGGATGCCTGTTAGACAGCCCATTAAATTTAAAGCTCTGTGCCTCGCCCACAAAGCCTGGACCAAAGTTCCTCAAGAAAGCTTTTAACTGGTATACTCCAGGTAGAAACTTATGGTCCACGGGCACCCGGAAAGTAGTTGTCAATAGGTTCAAATGATAAATTTGGGGATTAAGAAGTTTTGTTAACTCTACTGCTGAAGAATGGAATGCACTCCCTTTTTCTATCAGGTCAATCCCAGATCCGTTTCTGTTCAGAAAGAGCCTAAAAACTTGCCATTTCCCTAAATAATTCATATGCACTCCTTCTTCTTATCAGGTCAATTCTAATCCTGCTTCTGTTGAGAAAGAACCTAAAAACATGGTTCTTCCCTATCATAGTCATTGTTGTCTTGCTCCCACTGTGTAGTGTCTCGACTCCTTCGGGCAGTTGTTCTCACTCAATAAATTATTATAACATAACATGATAGTCTGTCACTCTGCGCCACTCTACTCTATGCATTTTATGCCACTCCATTGTATGACACTCTATGCCACTTCACTCTACTCCTCTCTATGCCGCTCCACTCTGTGACACTGCACTCTACAGCACTCTACTCGACTCTATGCTACTCTATGACACTTCACTCCAGGCCACTCCATGCTACTCCTCTCTACACCGCTCCACTCTCCAACTCTACTCCACTCTACGCCACTCCAATTTATGACACTCCACTCTTTGACACTCTACTCTATAACACTCCACTCTATGGTACTCCATGCCACTCTATTCCACTCCACTGTATGCCACTTTACTCCTCTCTACATCACTTCACTCTACTCCACCCTACAACACTTTTCTGTGGTCTGCACTATGCCACACCACTCTTTGACACTTTACTCCATTCTATGCCCCTCCACTCTACACCTCTCCACTGTATGACCCTTCACTCTATGAACCTTCACTCTAAGACACTCCAATCTATGCCACTCTATGCCACTCTCTGACAGTATACAACACTGCCACTCTACGAACCTCAATGATACTCCACTACCACTCCACACCACTCTATGTCCCTCTACTCTACTCCACTATATGCCACTGTGCTTCACAATATGCCACCCTACCCCACTCTACTCATTCTACGCCACGGTACTCAAATTCACTTTACCATACTTTCCTCCATTCTATAACACTTTACTCCACTCTAGGCTACGCCACACCACTCTATGACTCTCCACTCTACGACATTCCACTCTATGACTCTCTGCCACTATATGACACTCTACACCACTCTACGCCACTGTACTCTATTTTACGCCGCTCCATTTTATGCCACTTAACTCTGACACTTTACTTCACTCTACGATACGCCACTCCACTCTATGACACTTTGCTCCACTCTACGCTACGCCGCTCTATGACACTTCACTCTACACCCCTCCACTCTTTGACCCTCTACTTTATGACATTCTCCTCTACTCTGTGCCACTCTATACCACTCTATGCCACTCTACACTACTTAACCCTAGGCCACTCTACTCTACTCAATGCCACTCCACTCTATGCCACTTCACTTCACTCCACGACTCTACTCCACTCTACAACACTCCAATCTATGAGTCCACTGTACAACATTCCACTGTACTACACTCTACACCACTCTATTCTATGCCACTTTATTTCACTTTATGCCAATCCACTCTATGATATTTTACTTCACTCTATGCTATGACACTCCACTCTATGACACTTTACTCCACTCTACGCTACGTTCCTCCTTGACCCTCCACTCAATGCTACTCTACAACTCTCTACAACACTCCACTCTATGCTATTCCACTCTTCTCTACTCTACTCTCCCACACTCCACTCTCTGACACTCTACGATACTCTACTCTATCACACTTCACTCTTAAACAAGGAACTGAGGAGTTAACTGAATTCTCCATATCATTAAGTCGGATGATAGTGGCTGATCCTTACGGAGGATCATAACCTTTGACTGTGCCAGAAGGGTATTTCTTTCATGGGGGGACCCCAGGAGCAAACCTACCTGGAGTAGTGAGGGGAACATCTGATTGGCAGATTGCACTGGAACACAGAGAAATTATTCTGAAACGTGCACAAATTAAACAAGTTATTGATCAATAGCTGAATTTGAATTATATGTTCAGTGTAAATAAACATGGGCCCCCTGCTATACTGTATGAGTGCCTTTAGGCAGGGAAAATATAAATACAAAGACATAAGGCAACTCAAAATACGATCAAAAACTAACAATAGTTCACAATTAAACCTGAAGGCAGAAGACCTAGAAGAGTACAACAATTATATTTTTAATGAAGTAGTACAATACATATTACATATAAATGAGTCCACATACTTACACCAGTCATATCAACATTCATTCAAGCATTATGTAAACTGAAGACAAAAATATATACATGACATACACAATGACAATAAACAAAGAAATGGAATAAATGTGGTATGCATGATTCATTCTTATATGATCATCAATGATTAATTGGCTGGCTTCAATACAGCAACAATGGATGGATCCAAGAACCATTGCAACTGTATGGGACGTCTCCAGCGGGTTGCACTTACACATCGGAAGGAGATCCGAATATGCAAAGGAAACTTCAGATAGCATCTCAATATAACCGACATGGCAGAGTCAGCAGCCAAACGCTCTCTGAGCTGATTCGTTTTTATCTGACTTACCGACCGCCGAATACTGAAGTTTCCTTTACATATTTGGAGCGCCTTGAGACCCTCCAGGTGAGCAGTGCGCTATACAAATGCCTATGATTGATTGATCTCCTTCCGCTGTGCAACCACTTAGGAGTCGTCCCATACAGTTGCATGGTATTATTCGACTTATTCTACCACCTGACATTTGGACCACTCGTTATCCCGTCTGGGGGTTTGAGATATACCCTTCCTTTTCTATATTGTGCCTCAGAGGATTTTCTCCTTCAATCCTTGCATTTTCTCTCAGAGACTCCCACATTTTTGGGGTATCAAGAGATCGTATTGTGTTGCTTTTCCTGATGAAGGCACTTCTTGTGCCAAAATGCGCGTAGACACCATCTGGTTCCTAGCCACGGACTGTTGGCTGAAACGAATGGTTCTTGAATCCATCCATTGTTGCTGTATTGAACCCAGCTAGGTCTTGTTCCTTCAGGTTTAATTATGAACTATTGTTAGTTTTTTAAATCATATTTTAGGTTGCCTTAGGTCTTTGCATTTATATTTGAATTATATGTTGACTGAGTGTAATGTGCAACTATGTTTTCCTAGCAATGTTTCTCTGAATTATATGTGAAATAGTGTATTACTGCATTGGAGAAGTGAACTGTTTTATGTGTGGTCGCTGAGTTGGAAAAAGCTGTTGATTTCTTTCTGTCTAACACTTTGTTACCTTGCAGGGGACCTTTTGTTGTGTTTATCTTTAAAGGTGTAAGTGCACACTGCGAGTAAAAAAGACCTTTCACAGGAGTGGATCTCTGAAGAAATGAGATGGTGGTAAGCCCACTAACAAGTAGTCTAAACAGCTAGCAGGTTAGAAAGGTTTAAACATTGTCACTAGATAGCCCTGCGGATCAAGGAAGGAGGATACGAATTGTCTAAAATGTGTAAAATAGTTTGCATGCTAGTATGGACAGGGAGAGGGAAGGTACAAAGTGTAGCTGTCACCCACACTAGACATGTATTGAAGGCAGAGTGCATGCACACAGAGCTGTAAGAGCAGAGAAATGCCTACATTCTAGAAGGTGCATTTATAAAATAGTAACGTTAAAAATAACTTTACCAGTAAAGACGCACTCAAAATAAGAAGAGTAGGCCTCACAGTAGAAAAGCAAAAAAAAAACAAATGTGTCACTACCAGGACATACTCTACCTTTTTATTTACACAGCGCCCAGTCCTACTAGCTTCCTAGCGCCTACCTTAGGGAGATTTATAGGTAGTAAAAGGGGAGTTTAAAGCTTGTCAAAGTAGCAGTAAACTGCACACACACTGGTCCTGCAATGGCAGGCTATGACAAGTTTGAAAAGCTAGTTGTGTGGGAGGCACAACAAGTGCGGCAGGCCCACTGGTGGCATTTAATTTACAGACCCTGCGCCAGGGACCACTTTTGCCAATGCCTCAAAACATCTCTGACCAACGCTACATATCTATACAAGTCAACCACATTTAAATAGAGTAACAAAGTTTCAACATCGCAAGATTATTACAGCCACTCTGACTGAAAAAAGAATAACTAAAAGTGTATTTGTAGCCATCCTCTCAGTAATGAGTCAATGTTGCATTTAACTTTTAAATGCATTTTTTAGCAATAGGCACCAGACAAATGACCTTCAGTGTTGACCTTTTCGTGCTACAATAAGTACAGTCTCATAAGCTTGCGAAATGACACTAAGATACCTACTCGCTAAAAGTGTTTTTTAAGAAGGCAGTGCCCGATGGGCTGGCCTGACAGATCAGTGTGTGGGCCAGTTTTTACTGTTGCGTTCCCAGACATTACTAGTTTTAGGTATCTGCTTAGCTAATGAGGGTCACTTTTATTGTGGTGCCTGGTCCTATTTTTGTCCCAGTTCGACCCAAAAAAAAAAGATTTGCAAAGACCTTACAAAAATGTATTTGCATCCAGGCAGGCTTCCAGAGAGGTGTGAACACAGGCTGCAACACAGGACACGTGCTAGTGCTTATAATAACCTAAAAGGGAGCAGAATAAGCGACATAAAAATGACTTGTTTACAGGAAGCACAAAGCAAGATGGTGCATTCATGAACAATACTGCTGGGCGAATAACACAGTAGCTCTCAGAAGTCACTTAGAATTGCAAATTTCAGCAATTACCCAGGCACTTGTAGCTCTACTGCACTGGCAGAGTGGACTTTGCATACCCTGACCTGGTAAAGATTAAATAAATAAATAAATAAATAAATAAATAAACACTTTGAGCTAGAAAATATGTACTAAGAGTTCCGAGGTGTTCCGGAAGTGTGAAGTAATTGCAAACTCTACCAACACAGAAAAGATGCAAGACATCAACCAAAGAAGAAGAATACTTTTATTTGATTTCGTAAAAAAACATAAAAGAGTGGAAAAACCACCATGAATAAAACTTACAAGAATTTACATTGTAATTATTTTTGTAAAAAATATAAAAAGTCAACATGTAAGCAGAACTTTCGGATGGTTTCAAAGCCAGATGTTCCAATACTGCATGAGTTGGTTAACAGGTTCTGCGTTGGCCAGGTCCCTTGCCGCGTTTTTTAAAAAGTTTATGGCTCTGCAGGACAATGGGATAGATGAGCCCACGAGACAGTGAATCACTGCAGCTCCACAAGTTCTTATTTGTTCCTTCCTAAAGAGCTCCCGAAGGCCCTTTTTGCGCGTTTCTGCCAAAGCAGGGCAGATGCATAGTAGGTGCAGTAAGGACTCATCCCAAGCTCCACACAAGCGGCATTCCTTTGATTGCCATACATATTTCCATTTTGGGGTCAGGTCCTTTGATGGGTATGACCCAAGCCTTAACAAAGTGAAAAAAAAAAGTCTGGTGCGAAAAGTGATCTAGCAGGTAGGATTGAGGTTGCAACCTCTGGTATGACTGAAACACGGCCCAGGCGTGTTTGTTTGTTGCTAAGGCAGTTTTGTCTAATAGTATGGAATGCCGTTTTATGGCTTTGTTGACCAATAATTTAAAGCCGAAGTAGGTGGGAGCTGTTAGCCATACCTCCTCTAACTTCAGTGCTGAGAGGGAGGCCTTCAGAGCTTTGAAGATTGAATTTTTGAAGCTGGCTTGCTTTTCAATTTCTGCCCAACGATAATGTGCGAGTGTGTTTTCCTCTGCATCCCGCATCCTCCAATAATATTTGACTAGTGTACCTTGTTTGTCAGGGATCTGGTTTTTTAGACCATACTCAAGTCGAATTTGGGCTTGCGGAATGTGGCGGGGGATTGAAAACAGCTTCTTAAAAAGGATTGATTGTTCCAGGTTCAAGCCTTTAGCGGCCTTACCATTCAGGATTTCTGTACCATATGAGTTAGAAGGCAGGAATTTTGCTGCTATAACCTTTAATAGGTGCCCAATAGATCCACCTGCAAGTTTATTTTTAAAAATGTTGAAGGCAAACTGCAGCTGTTTGGATTTCGTATGACCTTGGGACAGCTGAATCTTGAAGATGAGTTTGCGATCAATTTGGAAGCCAAGGTATTTGTATGAATCCACCTCGGTCAAAGGTCGCTTGTCCAAAGTCCAAGTAAATTTGCGGTCGGCTTTATGATGTTTGTTAAAGCACATCACCTTCGTTTTTTTATAGTTGATGGTCAATTGGACCGAGGTGGTATAGGCTCCGAGTTCAGTAATTAATCGTTGCAAACCAATTGGCGTTTGTGCCAGTAAGACAATGTTGTCCGCGTATTGAAGGCTGGGTATGGGTGTTGTTCCAAGTTTCGGAGGGTCACATTGGATAGACCGAAGGTGCTCATCCAGGTCAGCGGTGTAAATATTAAAAAGGCACGGTGACAGCACACACCCTTGTTTTAGCCCGTTGAGTGTGTGGATCTTCTTAGTAATACTGAGTCCATCTCCTTTCCTAATCTGGACCCACGTCTGGGAGTACAGATTGGTTATGGCCTCCAGCAACTTAGCTGGGACACCCCAGTTGCGCATTTTTACCCATAGCTTAGCTCTTGAAACCTTGTCAAAGGCCGCTTTAAGGTCGATAAAACATATGTAGAGAGGTCTTGATTTTCTAAGGGCTTGATTGGCCATGAGTGTTACTGCGGAAATATTCGTCAGGGTGCCCATCCCAGCCTAAATCCGGTGTGCGTTGGGGGAATAAGGTTTGTTCGTGCCACCCAGTCCTCTAAATCTACCAGCAAGTTTGATGCGTAGACTTTAGCCTCCACGTCAATTAACACGATCAATCTGTAATTTGCAGGATCGGAACGAGAACCCGATTTATATATTGGGCTTAGAATGCTTCCCCTCCAAGAGTCAGGGATCATGTTAAAAGTTAGAATGTCCGAGAAAAGAGGAGACAAATGATCTGCCCAGAATGGTGGATTGTGCCGAAACAAGGCATTTGGGAGGCCGTTAGGCCCAGGGGCACCCTCAGATCTTAATTTTTTAAATTATTTTCAGTACTTGTTCTTTAAGGATCCGTGGGGGAAAGTCTGAATCAGAGGTAGAGTCGTTTTTCGTTAAATCTCTAGCGGTAGCTCCGTTACTGAGTTGGAGTCCGCAATCAACAATGCCTGGGGGAAGGATTTCGTTATATAGTGATTCAATGTGGGCTCTCCATGTGTCCTCCATGATGTCCGAGTTATAATGTCGGTTCCTGCCGTGTGTTAGCTGGTTGATGATTTCCCAGAAAAGCTTGGAGTCTCTTTGTTTGCAAGAGTAATGGAGTTTCACCCAGAGATGTTCCTGGAATACTTTCTTGGCCACCATGATGTCTCTTTTAAGATCTTTTCTGGCTTTGCAAATTAAAAGCAATTGGTCTTTAGTAGAAGGTGAGCCCTGTGTTCTTAGTTTGCGGAGGTTTTTGTTCAGTTTTTGTTTTTGAATTCTGAGGCTTTTGGTAAACCATGCTACCCCCAACGGTTTACCTGCTTTTTTGCCAGTAGCCGGTTTATACCATTTTTGATATAATTCAATGGTGAATGACTCCCAGGCCCAAATGCTGGATGGTTCGAGTTTGGATTTCTCCAAGGTGCTAATGCATGTTTCCATAAAGTCGCTTATATTATCCTTTTTCCAAATGAGGCGTTTGAGATTGTAGCAATGGAGTTCTTGAGACTTTGCGTTAGTGAGAATTGGATTTGTATTATTTCTTAGGAGTGTGAAGGATTGCGGTTGATGGTCAATTTCTGCTCTGTCCAAAATTTGAAAGTTTGTAATCTGGGGAGCGAGATTATGATCTATGAAAGAATAGTCAATGATAGAGGCTGACTTTTGGGTGACCCTTGTGTATGCCGCTGGGGTGTCAGTCGGGCTGTGCCCATTGACCATTTGCAGTGAGAGGTCATGCAGGTGAACTACGCATTGCTTGCCGAGAGTGTCATGTCGAATTTTAGCCTGAGTGTGCCGCCTGGTGCCATTTGTTTCTTGCAGTAAAGACATGTTAAAAGTCCCCTGACAGAATGATGTTAGCGTCGGGGTAAGCAAGTTTTAGAGTGGCAAGTGAGGCTAATAAGTGATCAATGCTTGCCCGTTTTTGTTTGGACGCGGGATGAATGTAAATATTTATGATCAGTAGACTGTTCGAAGTCGCAGTATCAAGTTTGACGCATAACAGCCAGGGGGAATCAAGGTCTATAGCAACGGCGAGTCCAGAAATATCGGTTGCAATGAAGGTGGAGAGGCCCCCTTTTGCTCTCCCTTGATTAATCCCCTTTATGGCCAGATTCTGGAATTCCTTATAACCTACTAGGGGATTAGATATTAATAGCCAGGTTTCCTGGAAGAGGAGTATTTTATACTGTATAATAAACTCCATGAAGTCAGGGTCTTCTAATTTCGTCCCGATGCCGAACACGTTCCAGGAGCAGATTTGGTAGCCTTTGATTGAATTTGCGGCAACTTGTGGATTTTTTCATGCCCTGGCTTGGATGGTTCCAGGTTTGTTAAAGTGCCGGGGTCCAGTGGGCTGACTTCAGGGTGAACAAAGGTGATTGTGATTGTCCTGGCCTTGGAGTCTATGCCGGAAAGAGGACTTCAATTATCCGGGCCTTTGGCACATTTTAACAGGCCCACAATGTGACATTTAGTGCACTGGGAGTTAGTTTGTGTTTCTATATTCTCAGCGCACAGCACAGGAATGCCAAAAGAACAACGTTTAGATCCTACCTTTCCAGAGACGCAAATCCATGACGTGGTGGCCTACTCAGTCATGCTTCTGGCCATGCAGAGTTCTGATGGCGTTTTGAAGTAGGACACACGCAAGCCAGGGAAAATGTAAACGCACACTAAACTGCATGGATAACTGTGCTGAGACCGGGGACGTGACATGACACTATAGGACACTGACACTCTATGACATTTCATGACACTCCACTGCTACTCCATGCCACTCTGGACGGAGTACAAGGAATCCATCGAGGAGACAAGAGTAGAGATCAGTGTTATTCTTGCCGATGCCAAGACACTTAGAGGAGAAACAGCGCTACATGAGGGATTCTTGCCGGGAAAAATGATGATCATATTAGGATGCCGTGGAGAGAGAGGGGCGATGACCCTATTTGCAGAACACCCAGCCCAGTGTTTTAAGATGAAGGTATCAGACACACCCGGGGAAAATGCCTTGTTTCCAACTAAGGTAGGAGATAAACGGATCGATTTCTTAGTTTTACAGTTAATGCGCCCATATTTTTTTCAAAAAATTAGATTTACTAAGCAATAGTACTCATCTACTAGTAACTAGACCCACAGGAAGAGAGATTATTTTAAGACCAGTTTCAGAACAGTACGTTTCTATATCTGAAGCACCAGGTTTTTATCCTAAAGATTTGGGCGCCGTGGTCAAATGCCTTCAGGACTTACCAAGAACTAAGGATTTTACATTTCCATTGGGAATTGTGTCTGTTTTGAGAGACGGTGAAGAATGGTGTTGGACATGTGCATGCTCAGAAATGGTTGACTGCAATTTTGATATGGTTGAAGGGAATATGGCTCAACAGATTACTAAAAACAAATGTTCTTTAGCTAATAAACTCAGAAGTGTGAGCAAAACATAAAAATGAAGCAGGATTGTTGAAAACATGCCCTCCACATAAAGTGACACTTACGGAGAATGCAGAATTACCTTCTGCATGTCAGGACAGACTGTCACCTCAGGCAGAAGAGGGAATTAAAGAGTTGATTTAGTCTCTCTTACACCAGGGCATCATTAAACAAAACCACTAGCCCCTGTAATAGTCCTATTATTCAACTGCCCATGGGCAATACAGGGCATACAAGATTTATGCTAGCTAAATAAACTTGTGGTTCCCTGTGCGCCTGTCGTTCCTGACACCAATACTATCATATCTTCTGTACCTGTAAAAGCAGAGTTTTTTTTTCTCCTAAGCATTTTTCAAAATGAGAGTCCTTCTAGAGGGTGAGTTCCTCTTTGTCCTCACTCTAAAAGATACACACTAGACTTCCTTCACTGATAGCCCCACGGTCTATGAGCAAATAGTAAAGAGAGACTTGTACCACCTACACCTGGAAGGTGGTAGCGTCGTCTTGCAGTACGCTGATGACCTGCTTGTGACATCTTCATCACTCGAGGCTTGTGAAAAAGACACTATAGCTTTGCTGAAGAACGTCCAGTAAAGAGGGCACAAAGCCTCATTGTCAAAATTCCAGTGCTGCCAAAAAGAGGTGACTTACCTGGGTTATGTGATATCCCAAGGTGCACGCTGGATGTCACCTGTCAGAATAAAATTGATTCAGGCAATGCAGCCCCCGTCCACAAAGAAAGGAACGACGTCCTTCCTGACAATAATGAACTACTGCTGCCAGTGGATCCCTTCGTACAGATCCCATGAGGCCAGCTTGAGACGGTGTACACTAAAAGATGCACCCAGCAGCATTGTGGGGACTAATGTAGAAATGTTTCAAGAAACTGAAAGAGACATTGTGTACTGCACCAGCATTGGGCTGCCCCGTTAATAACTGCCCTTTAATCTCTATGTGTCAAAGCGAAATGACATTGCAAATGGTGTGTTGGCACAGCTGGATCAAAAAGACCTGTGGGATACTACTCTAAGTAACTAAGTAAAGAGCTTGTAAAGCGCATGAATGCCGAGGTGTCTTGGCGCTGGGGATAGTAGAGATAATGCAGCCCAATCAGGAGGATGTTCGGTCACTCCTGGGAGGGGAAGAGACAGGTTTTAACTGAGTTCCTAAACTGGGATCTGGAGGATTAGAGCCTGATGTTGAGTGGTAGCTCATTCCTGAGCTTGAATACGAGATATGAGAGACATCTGCTGCCCCATCTTGTCTTGTTAATTTTAGGAACGCGACCAAAGCTTCCTTAGCCAAGCTTAGTGTCCGGCGGGGAGTATACCATTGGAATAGTTTATGATAGTCCATTGGCCCTCCTCCATATAGGGCTTTGTGAACCAGACACAGAGCTTTGAACTCTATATGCTGCTTAACTGGAAGGCAGTGGAGATTACTAATAGCACCGGAGTTAGGGTTGTATTTTGGTATATTCAGCAAGGTTCGAGCTGCAGCGTTCTGTACAGATTGCAGTTTTGCCAGTTGACGTTTGTCGATGCCTAGGTATAGGGCGTTGCTGTAGTCTATACGGGACAAGATAAGAGCTACCACAACAGTTTTCTTCAGCTCCAGGGGAAGAAATAGTAAGATTTTACGTGGAATTTTTAAAAGGAAGTAGCAGGCCAATGTCACTTGATTAATCTGCCCTGAAAGGTTGAGCTGGACATAACAAATAATGCCTAGATTTCTCATTTTTCCTACTGGGACCGGACAGACTCCAGCCACTGCCGGCCACCATGTCTTATTCCAAATAAGAGGGCCATTTCCAAATTCCATAACCTCCGTCTTATCCGTATTTAATTTTAGATAGTTCTTGTGCATCCATTCCATTATTTGTCCAAGACAACTGTAGAATCTGGCCGACACTGTATCTGCCATTGAGGAGATGGAAATTATAATTTACGTGTCGTCAGCGTATGATACTAGCGAGAAGCTTTGACCCTTGATTAGTTTGGCCAATGGTGTCGCATAGATGTTGAACAGAGTAGGCGAGAGTGCTGACCCCTGTGGTACTCCACAGGAGAGGCAGATTTTATCAGATTTTAGATTATCCTCAAAAAGGAGGTGAGAAGGGTTAGCGCGGTGTCCCTAATTCCTATTGCCTCCAGCCGTTGCGTAAGTACAGTATGATTGACCGCTTCGAACGTGGCTGATAGGTCGAGCAGGATAAGGACAGCTCTGCCACGCCCGTCAATTTGCCAATGGATTTCCTCGATGGCCATGATTAGAGCAGACTCCGTTGTGTGACTCGATTGAAAGCCGTGTTGGGTGGAGTCTAGAAGATTGTTGGTATTCTTGTAATAATTTTGCTCCGAGTTAATGGCTTTTTCCAAACTTTTGGCTGCCGAGGGCAGGCAGGAGATTGGGCGGCAGTTTGCTACTTCGAGTGGATCAAGGGAAGGTTTCTTTAAGATGGGTCTGATGCAGGCTTTCTTCCAGGAAACCGGGAAGTCACCAGTCCTGATAACATTGCTCAGGAGGGGGGCAAGTAAGACACTAACTTTAATCGAGACACCATGAATGATGCCAGGTGGGCATGGATCGGATGGGGACCCTGGCTTAGTGGCCAGTAACAGGTCATTAACTGAGTCCACTGTCATTGGCGCAAAACTAGTCAAGTGGCTAGTGATAGATAAGACGTCTTCCTTTAGTTGCTCTTGTGAAGTGACATGGTCAGAGCCCTGACCCTCTAATTCCTCAAATATAGTTTGAACTTTTGATTGAAAGAAAGTGCCAATTTTGTTACAGAGAACTTGATCAGGGGCGAATAAACTCCCCTGTTGGAGCTTAGATATGGCAGTGACAGTCTTAAAGAGCTCTCTGGCGGAATTCTTAGCCCCCTCTATTTCAGTAGTGTAATGGATTTTTTGGCACTATTGATGGCTGCTTTATATTCGGTTGGTGCAGAGTTATAGTTATTTTACCCACCATGCTGTAGTCCACCC
This sequence comes from Triturus cristatus, assembly GCF_964204655.1. NCBI lineage: Eukaryota > Metazoa > Chordata > Amphibia > Caudata > Salamandridae > Triturus > Triturus cristatus. The sequence continues at coordinate 1,127,165,719 of NC_140594.1, forward strand.
TCCATGTACGTTCTAAGCGTCTGTATCTGGGTTTTAAGGTTTTTAGCTCAGGGTTGTACCATGGCGCAGAGGGTTTATTCCTTCGTTGTTTGACTATTCTTTCAGGGGCCAATTGATTGATGGCTGACCTAATCCAGTTGTCATAGTTGTGGGCCGCCAAGTCAGAGTCTAGAGCTAAAGTCGGCATGCTGTTGTCCAGCATGTCGATTAGGGCATCTTTCTTGATTTTCTGCCAGGACCGTGCTTTAGTTGGAGGTTGGTGGGATACCGGGGAGGGGGGGGGGGTTGGTTGTGCCCGTCTGGTAGGTTTAAGAAAATTGCCACATGGTCAGTCAATTCAATTTCAAGTCTTTATTTCGATTTTCATCATAAAAGACAACATTAAAATATTATACAATAGTAAAAAAGAAAAAAATACAGAATGGAGGAAAGGAGACCATAATTTCATCATATGTTACAAAAGATGGCATATGTAGCAGCAACAGGTACAGACAACAACTTATTCCTAAAGATCATAAAATATTAAAAATATTAAAAAGTAGCTTAAGAAGTCAAAGTAATTTGTGAGCGCGAATTTCCCAAATCCAATGGAGAAACTTAGCAACAGCAATTATCACAGATTGAGAGGTATTAGTTTTAAGACACCGCAATGCCTCAACACCTGTCTGAAGACCCAATAGCAGACAAATAGGTTTAAGCCAGACCCGCCTTGGAGCTTTATACTCTGGACAGAGAAACAGAATATGTGCAATGTTTTCCCGTTGTGTTGGACAAAAGGGACAATCAGGGTTAGGGCCTCCTCGCCATTTGGCAACAAAAGAGTTGATAGGAAGGGTGCCCACTCTGAATTGATGGTATCTCTTTCTATCCTCCACAACTGTAATATAATCCCAGTAGTTTTCAAACAGGGGCCTGTCCTTTAGAACCATAAAATCCGATGATAAAGATGGCCTATGCTTGAACCAAATCTTCTTTCTGTCACCACCCGCCAATATAAGTTTTTAAAATTTTTCTAGGGGGAAAAATATGTGCTGTAGGATCTTCCCATAGACTTGCTAGGCCCATAGCAAAATAAAGTGCCTTGACCTCCCGCATCCATGAAATCTTTTGCGCCTTATCAACACCCCTAACATCCAAAAATGCCCGGGCGTACTGAGAGAGCTCAGGGGTAACCCAGAGCCGCCTCCAGTAAGCCACAGGTCTATATTGTGCGATATCCTCTAGGCGCATAACCCCTAGATTGTAATAAAGGGGAATCAGGGGGGTGGATGCTGGGAGGCCAGTGATTGTACGCAGAAACTTATTTTGGGCCCTAGTCATCTGAGTAAGGTCGCTATAACCCCACAATTCAGCCCCATAAAGAATTGCCGAGCCTATCTTAGCATCTTATATTTTAAGTGCGGGTATCATAGGTCTAGTATAAGACAAGTGGAGTTCTTTTATTAATGCACAAGTTAACTGAGCATGCTTTGTTATCGACTGGGCTATATGCGGTTTCCATTCTAACTTCGGCGCAAGGGTTATACCCAAATATGAGGAGACCTTAGTCTGCTCTAATTTGGATCCATTCATTTGGACGTTCCCTCTAGCGTGTTTGGACTTATGTAGGTCCATAAACTTTGTTTTATTTACATTAACGATAAGCCCATAATCTTTGCAAAAGACCTCAAACACTTCGATGGCTTTTTGTAGGCCCTGTTGTGTCTTAGAAATTAATAAAGTATCATCTGCAAACATCAGCAGAGGAATCAACTTCCCATCCAACTTTGGGGCATCAGTGGGGGTTTGCTTGAAGTAGTTGATCACTCTGTTGATGTATAAAGAAAAAAGAGTCGGAGCTAGAACGCATCCTTGGCGTACTCCCCTGTCAATTGGGAATTTGTCTGTGACGCTGCCTGATTGATTCCATCTGACTTGGGCAAAATTATCCTCATGTAATTTCATTAAAATAGTTAAAATATCTAGTGGCATGCCTTGATCCTTAAAAACTGCCCACATTTTTGCTCGAGGAACCAAATCAAAAGCTGATTTAAGATCAACAAAAGCTGCAAATAACATACCCTCTCCCAACTGGATCACCCGCCAATATATTAGCAAGAACCTAAATACCTGATCTATAGTAGTTGTGTGGCTACGGAAGCCTGCCTGGAGTGGTGACAAGACTTCCTCCTCCTCAATCCATCCCTGTATTCTTAGTAGAACAAGCCTAGCTACCACCTTCTGGATGCAATCGATCAGGCTTATAGGCCTATAGTTTCCTGGGTCAGAGCGCTCTCCCTTTTTGTAAATCAGGATGATCTGGGCGCCCTTCCAGGTATTAGGTATGGGTAAACCATTAGAAATGCAGTTGGCTAGGCATAGAATATAGGGTGCCCAAAGTTCCTTATCATGCATAAAGAGGTCTGCTGGGACTGAATCTAAACCCGGTGCTCTACCACCGGGAATGGAATTCAGTATCTTACGTACCTCATTTAGCTCAAATTTCAGGGGGGTTATATCCATGGTAGGGGAAGTAATTACTTCACTACACCCCACATAGGCATCAGTAGATGCAAACTGAGATGCATAGTGCGAGACCCACAGGTTAGGTGGCACATAATTGGTTGGTTCTTCTCTTTTTATTCCCCTACCCCACCTGACCAAGTCCCAAAAGTTGCACATTGATCGTTCTTTGCTAGCAGAGTGGAGATCCCTCCAATAACCCTGGTCCCAAGCACGTTTGGCATCATACTGAGCTTTTTTATAGGATGCACGAGCACTCCTGACCCGAGCTATATCTTTTGTTTTTACTGCATTAGAGAGGGCCTGATATGCAGTCCTGCATGTTTTCCCATACCATTGATCCTCTTTTCTAGGTGGCTTGGTGGATTTAACATGAGTCTGTTTAGTAAAAAAGACCCTGAGTTGGTTAAAAAAGTTTGTGTGGATTATATTTGCTTTTCCCATGTCCTCCTTTTGGGCAAAACATTTTTGTAGGGCATTGGTTGCCTTAATAGTTAGATTCCTAATTAATAAAATCTGACTCTCATTCCGTAGACAATTAACCCATTTGACACGCCTGGAATCATTAGATTGGACAATTTCCGTCGTCCTAGAAGGGACATCCTGACAATTGGATTTAAAGAGTTTGAATGATAGAAGTAGGGGATCATGATCGCTTTCCACCCTTTCCACCACTATCATATCCTAATACTAGACCAATGTTCCTTATTGGTAAGTATATAATCAATCCGGCTTTTTGGAAGTCCATTATTGAACGTAAAAGCCCCATGTTTGTCAGAAGCTGATCTACCATTAATCGCACATAGCCCTTGTCCAATACAAAGTACCTTTAGCTGTAATGCAGCCTCAGTCCATTTTTTTATTGGTAAGAGTGTCAAATGGGGAATGTTCCAGGAAAAATCTTCTTCGAGCGTAAGATCAATGTCGTTTGAATCTAGAGGTTCAAAACAACAGTTAAAATCACCCGCTACTATAACATTACCATCTTTACAATATTTATCAAGAAGCAGGTCTAACTCCTCCACCGTATTTGAGGATTTACCCCCCGGCAGTCCTCTGGCATAATTATTAAAAACAAAAAGATCCTTTAATCCGGGACACTGAACATGGATTAGTAGGATATCATTGCTTTTTGAATCCAGTTGAGTTAAATTATACCTACTATCTTGTTTTATCCATGTCAGAAGCCCCCCCTTAGCTCTGCCATGAAGGCTAGGGACAGCTGGAACATAAAAACTAAGATAACCTGGTCTATGATCTAAAACAATCGACCAAGTTTCCTGTAGCAAAATAATGTCCCTACTGTCAAGGAAGTTAGACCAGTCAGATGACACTACTTTATTCCTGAGCCCTGCCACATTCCAGGAGACTAAGGATGTGAAAACATTATCATCGTCCCTACCTTGGGAGCCATATAATGGATCTTCCTGCGTGTCTCCACTAACTTGATCCCCCTGTTGGAAAGCCTCTTGTACAAAATTATTAATGTTAGCTGAACCACTAGTCTGGACTGTGACAGTAGGCTCTGGCCGGATGTCACCAATAAGACCACCTCCAAATGAAACAGTCACTTCAAGGGGGTTGACCGGTAAGGTTCATTGTGAAACTGGATCCTGACTATGTTGAAGTCAGTCATTGCTATGTAGAGAACTCAACACCTCAAATCTATTGCTAACTGGTATAAATCTAGCGTGAGGATCTGGTCGAGAAACCTGTTCTCTCCTTCTTGTAATCGGGCAGGGAGGGTAAAAATACCCTAGGGGCAGGATATTGATATGATCTTGATGAATCCTCAATGATCCTGCCTGCCTTAGGATATGGTCGACCAATTGGGGGGAGGCAAAATTAACAACTACACAGTCTCCCTCCATACCCTTCCTAGTCTCGCCCACCCAGTCCACCCGTCTGACCATCTTAAAATTATTATAGAGGTTTTCACCCAGCACTGTTCTGGTATTCAAATAATGAAGTACTTTGTTCTTTAGTGTAGACCAATGCTCCTCTTTCCCATCCGAAGTTTTAGGGACATTAGCCAAGATGATAGAATATGGGCACGCCTCTGGGGGGAGATGAAGTGATGTATACTTCTGGGGAATAAAATCTGTACAGTTTATACCACCCCTGGGGCCTCCACAATCAGAATTAGTATCTCTCACAGGGGCTGGGATGTTCGGAATAATAATCGATTGGGCTGCTACAGGGTCACTGGATTCAGGCGTTCCAACGTTCAAACTAGTGACTGTTGGTAATTGTGTAAGAGCACTAGCAGGACGTGTTACTATTGATTTGATCTCTGTCAAGGAACACTGTTGGTGTAATACCTGATTTTCTAAAGCCATTAATCTATGGTCAATTAGCTCGAGCTTTTCCATCACTGGATTAATAAGAGCCTTAAGGCGCTCCTCCAGGTTCCCCAGGAATCTCATCACTTGGTCACCCTCTGTAGGTTTGTCAAAAACAGATGGCGTTGAGTTGCTCTCTACATGTAACTTAGGTTGATTATCCTGGGTCATTTGGCTCTCTGCCAAACAACCCAGACCACAGATGGAATTATTTTTCTTAGCTTGTTTAGCATGTGGTCTACTACCCTTACTGGCACTATCTGCCTTCCGCTTCCTCTGCTGAACTTTGGCTCTACTAGTAAGTTCTGCCCGTGCCTGCCTAGTACGTGTGTTAGGAGGGGAAGGTGGCGGGCTTGGTGCAATAGGGCAAAGAGTGTTAGTTGCATTTAACACCTGTGTGGGAGCACCATTTAGAAATGTATCGGGGCTTTGCACTGAATCGATGGGGACCTGAATATTCCCAGTCGAAACAATTGTTGGTATATAACTCATGTTATTAATGATGTTACCAGATGGGTCAAGAGATAGCCTTCTCTCGACAAGCTCTATCTCCTTTGCCACAGCAGTCTCAGCCCGTTTGAGATAAGCATCCAAAGTCCCAGGCCCCCCTTTTGAAATAACCATAGATTTTGCCATTTTTGCAACCCACCATACACTGATAGCAGACTAATACACAGCCCAGAAACCCCCCTCACTAAAGTCACACTTGAGTGAGGGGCAGACAGTCACGTAACAACTTATCTTCTGGTACGGTTCACAGAGTATATCCCAGGGCCGTACGCCAAATGTCAGGGATCTGGTCCAGCCCAGCCTCCTCCGGCCCCGGACGGCCACAGACGGTCCCGCCCTTGTCCCGGGCTTCTCCCGGCGCGTCCCGCGCGCGTCCCACGGGACGAGGTTCCGTCCAGGCCTTTATGCGCCTCCTGGCGCCCGATTACAGCGTCGGGGGCGTGCTCGTTGTCAGCGGGGCTGCTGGGAAATGAAGTCCCGGTGACGCTGCGGTGCCCAGCCACGAGAACAGTCACTCCGGGGGGGGCAGCGACCTCAGGATAGCCTCTCAAGGGAATAGCGGAGCCAAGCCCGGCCGAAAACAAAAAATACTAACAGCGTTCCACTGGGGCCTCGGCCCCGTCCAGGCCTTTATGCGCCTCCTGGCACCCGATTACAGCGTCGGGGGCATGCTCGTTGTGAGGGGGGCTGCTGGGAAATAAAGTCCCGGTCACGCTGCGGTGCCCAGCCACGAGAACAGTCACTCCGGGGGGGGGGGCAGCGACCTCAGGATAGCTTCTCAAGGGAATAGCGGAGCCAAGCCCGGCCGAAAACAAAAAATACTAACAGAGTTCCACTGGGGCCTCGGCCCCGTCCAGGCCTTTATGCGCCTCCTGGCACCCGATTACAGCGTCGGGGGCGTGCTCGTTGTCAGCGGGGCTGCTGGGAAATGAAGTCCCGGTCACGCTGCGGTGCCCAGCCACGAGAACAGTCACTCCGGGGGAGGGGGGGGGGCAGCGACCTCAGGATAGCCTCTCAAGGGAATAGCGGAGCCAAGCCCGGCCGAAAACAAAAAATACTAACAGCGTTCCCATGGTCAGTCCATATCAGCGGCAATATTCTATTTATCCCAATAGCTGGGTTGTTTGTAAAGATCCCATCCAGCGTATGAAGAGCCTTATGTGTGGGTCCTGCACCTATCTGTGTCAGTCCGAAACCTTCCAGATTGTCTAGTAACGTAGAGGTGGAAGAATTTTTTATGAGTTCTAAATGAAAATTGAAACCCCCTAATATTGTGAAGGTGGGTGAGTCCAGGCAGGTCTCCATAAAGGACAGTAAGCCTTGGATGAATAGGGATTTAGGCCTGGGCTGCCTATAGAGGAACAGACCAGGGAAGCATATCACATTCCTTCTTTTTATGTTAAAAGTCATGGCTTCTGCTCCTGGTAGCAGTACGGGCTCAAAATTGACCTTGAACTCAGCCCTGTAAATGATGGCAATCCCGCCACCCATTTGTCTAGACCTGGTCACACAGGCTAACGAGTATCCAACTGGAAGCGCCGTCACCCAGTCCGGTTCAGACGTGACCTTAGCCCATGTTTCTGTGAGAAACACCATGTCAGGGTCTGATGTTTGCAGCAGGCATTCTAGTTCATATTTATGTTTGATAACTGGTCTCGCATTAAGCAGAATCGCAATTAATAAACCTCTCTTTAACTCTGGTACCTTTGTATCCCCTGTAGAGGCAAAGGTTGAAGGGACAGAAGGGGTGTTGCGATTGTTCACATCCAAGGGAATGTTCGCTCGGTACCCAACCTCCTCGGGAGAACCAACGGCTAGGGAGGTGGCTGGGAAGTTACTGGGAAAGAGAGAATAGCTGCGCTGGTAGCAGAACAGGGTGTTATTGATCGTATAGCTGACTACTGATGCGGCGTTGCCACACTTACCATTGTTTAAGGCCACTAGCTGTACCCTGGTGTAGGTAAAATTTAAAAAAACGGACAGGGGTTCAGGCGCAAGGCGCATTCCGAGCGCTGACGGGCACAGACGGGCTTGCCTTTAGCGCCCCTTTGTGTGCCAGTGGCGTGTCCGCTGCGCCTGTCCGCTGCGCGGTCGCATCTGCATTCTATTTTTATCCCCCCTTGTGCGTGAGCCAGTAGCACGCTGACCTGTGTGGAGGCGGGCCCGCTCTTACATACGGGCACTGCAGGTCAGTTACTTTGTCCTCGGCAGTGACTAGGCGTCGACAGCTGTGATGGTAGAGAGGGCGGCTCCCATTGTGTTGGACTACATTTGTATTGTTTCGGTGCCACATTTGGTACTGTTGTCGTCGTCATCTGCAGCGGCACAATAATTTTTGGCTGTCAGGGTCACAGGTTATGAGGTCACCTTGTCGTCTAACCCTAAGATCACCATTAAAAGATGCAAACCTGTTAATTTGGCAACAGTATTACCTGCAATAGGTTTTTCTGATGAGAATCCTAAGCATGTCTGTGTTGAGATTGTAGAAACTTGCACCACACCAAGACCAGATTTACAGCAGACACCATTAGAAAAGGCAGAATACGAGTGGTACACAGATGGTTCCTCTAGCAGACTGATAGACACTAATTACAGAGCAGGGTATGCTATTACAACCATAGTTGAAAATACAGCTCTACCGCCTGGCACGTCAGCCCAGCAAGTTGAGCTGTTGCTGTAACAAGAGCATGCTTCCTAGCTGAGGGAAAAACTGTTGACATTTACACTGACTCATGTTATGCCTTTGGAGTTGTCCATAATTTTGGCCAGCTGTGGCAGTATCGTGGTTTCATAACTGCAGCAGCAAGAGAGAGCATATTACTGTGGTGTAACACAGGCCCCCGCAGCCTCCGCGTTGCGGGGGGCCCCGAAGCTCCTGCAGGTCCCCTCAGCACAGTACTCTTGCTGGAGAGCTCCAGATTGAGTCCGGTGGGGATCCCTCCACGTATCTTGCAGGAGGGCCCCTTCAGTTTCGTTACGCCCGTGGCACCTTACGGCAAGAGGCCTGTGGCCCCACGCAGTATGTTCCTTTCCTATACAAGGTTTGATCATGGACACACTCACATGGCACAATGGGGGATGAATGCATTAATTAAACCGGCATGGGTTTGCACTGGGAATAACAGCTTTCACTGCACAATTCTGCTCCAATGTCTTATTTATGCCCAACATTGTAAAGGTCGGTCCCCTGCAACACGCAATCACTTGCCGGTTCCACAGGGTCCTTTTATCAACTTGCAGATAGATTTTGCTTCATAGAGATTGGATTGAAATATATGCTTCTGTTTGTGGATACGTTTTCAAAATGGATGGATGCACTGCCAACAAAGAAGATTGATGCAGCGACAGTTGTGTGATGCTTGATGTAAGATAGCATACACAGGTTTGAGATTCCCCAGGACATAAATAGCGATGCGGGGGGGGGGGGGGGGGTGGGGGGGGAGGCTTACTTTATGACATTCTTGGGAATAGAGAGGAAGCTGCATACCACAACCCAAAGATCAGGCCACATGGAGAGGATGAACTCCAAAACAAACAAGCATTGAAAATGCAATAGGTCTCGCCTTTTATTAAGTTAAAGCCATTTGCTTTGCTAATGGTATTGTATAGCAAAGCAAATGGCTTTAACTTAATTAAAGGCGAGACCTATTGCATTTTTAATGTCAGTCAGTCAGTCAGTGTCAATCAGTAGTGTCAGTCAGTCAGTGTCAGTCAGTCAGTGTCAGTAAGTCAGTCAGTGTCAGTCAGAGTCAGTCAGTGTCAGTCAGTCAGTGTCAGTCAGTCAGAGGCACTCAGTCAGTAAGTCAGAGTCAGTCAGTGTCAGTCAGTCAGTGTTAATCAGTAGTGTCAGTCAGTCAGTGTCAATCAATGTCAGTCAGTCAGTCATTGTCAGTAGGTCAGTGTCAGTCAGTCAGTGCCCGTCAGTGTCAGTCATTCATTGTCAGTCAGTCATTGTCAGTCAGTGTCAGTCAGTCAGTGTCAGTCAGTCAGTGTCAGTCAATGTCAGTCAGTGTCAGTCAGTCATTGTCAGTCAGTGTCAGTCAGTCAGTGTCAATCAGTCAGTGTCAGTCACTGTCAGTCAGTCAGTGTCAGTCAGTGTCAGTCAGTCAGTGTCAGTCAGTCAGTGTCAGTCAGTGTCAGTCAGTCAGTGTCAGTCAGTCAGTGTCAGTCAGTCAATTTATGCCCAACATTGTAAAGGTCGGTCCCCTGCAACACGCAATCACTTGCCGGTACCACAGGGTCCTTTTATCAACTTGCAGATAGATTTTGCTTCCCAGAGATTGGATTGAAATATATGCTTCTGTTTGTGGATACGTTTTCAAAATGGATGGATGCACTGCCCACAAAGAAGATTGATGCAGCAACAGTTGTGTGATGCTTGATGACAGATAGCATACACAGGTTCCCCAGGGCATAAATAGTGATGGGGGGGGGGGGTTACTTTATGACATTCTTGGGAATAGAGAGGAAGCTGCATACCACAACCCAAAGATCAGGCCACATGGAGAGGATGAACTCCAAAACAAACAAGCATTGAAAATGCAATAGGTCTCGCCTTTTATTAAGTTAAAGCCATTTGCTTTGCTAATGGTATTGTATAGCAACGCAAATGGCTTTCACTTAATTAAAGGCGAGACCTATTGCATTTTTAATGTCAGTCAGTCAGTCAGTGTCAATCAGTAGTGTCAGTCAGTCAGTGTCAGTCAGTCAGTGTCAGTAAGTCAGTCAGTGTCAGTCAGTCAGTCAATCAGAGGCACTCAGTCAGTAAGTCAGAGTCAGTCAGTGTCAGTCAGTCAGTGTTAATCAGTAGTGTCAGTCAGTCAGTGTCAATCAATGTCAGTCAGTCAGTCATTGTCAGTAGGTCAGTGTCAGTCAGTCAGTGTCAGTCAGTGTCAGTCATTCATTGTCAGTCAGTCAATGTCAGTCAGTGTCAGTCAGTCAGTGTCAGTCAGTGTCAGTCAGTCAGTGTCAGTCAATGTCAGCCAGTGTCAGTCATTCATTGTCAGTCAGTCATTGTCAGTCAGTGTCAGTCAGTCAGTGTCAGTCAATGTCAGTCAGTGTCAGTCAGTCATTGTCAGTCAGTGTCAGTCAGTCAGTGTCAATCAGTCAGTGTCAGTCAGTGTCAGTCAGTCAGTGTCAGTCAGTGTCAGTCAGTCAGTGTCAGTCAGCCAGTGTCAGTCAGTCAGTGTCAGTCAGTCAATGTCAGTAAGTCAGTGTCAGTCAGTCAGTGTCAGTCAGTCAGTGTCGTCAGTCAGTGTCAGTCAGACAGTTAGTGTCAGTCAGTCAGTTTCAGTCAGTTTCAGTCATTGTCAGTCAGTCAGTGTCAGTCAGTCAATTTCAGTCAGTGCCAGTCAGTCAGTGCCAGTCAGTCAGTGTCAGTCAGTCAGTGTCAGTCAGTCAGTCAGTGTCAATCACTGTCAGTAAGTGTCAATCAGTCAGTCAGTGTCAGTCAGTCAATGTCAGTCAGTCAGTGTCAGTCAGTCAATGTCAGTCAATCAGTGTCAGCCATTGTCAGTCAGTCAGTGTCAGTCAGTCAGTCAGTGTCAGTCAGTGTCAGTCAGTTTCAGTCAGTGTCAGCCAGTCAGTGTCAGTCAGTCAGTGTCAGTCAGTAAGTCAGTCAGTGTCAGTCAGTGTCAACCAGTCAGTGTCAGTCAGTCAGTGTCAGTCAGTAAGCCAGTCAGTGTCAGTCAGTGTCAGTCGGTCAGTGTCAGTCAGTTTCAGTCAGTGTCAGTCAGTCAGTGTCAGTCAGTGTCAGTCAGTTTCAGTCAGTGTCAGTCAGTCAGTGTCAGTCATGTCAGTCAGTGTCAGTCAGTCAGTCAGTGTCAGTCACTCAGTGTCAGTCACTCAGTGTCAGTCAGTCAGTCAGTGTCAGTCAGTCAATGTCAGTCAGTCAGTGTCAGTCAGTCAGTGTCAGTCAGTCAGTCAGTGTCAGTGAGTTTCAGTGCGTCTCAGTCAGTCTTAGTCAGTTTCAGTCAGTCAGTGTCAGTCAGTGTCCGTCAGTGCCAGTCAGTGTCAGTCAGTCAGTGTCAGTCAGTCAGTGTCAGTCAGGGTCAGTCATTCAGTGTCAGTCATTGTCAGTCAGTGTCAGTCAGTCAGTGTCAGTCAGTCAATGTCAGTCAGTCAGTCATTGTCAGTCAGTGTCAATCAGTGTCAGACAGTCAGTCAGATACTTGGCCCAGAAATTGTGGAACACAATCCCGCGAGAAGCCCGTGGTATCATGAATCATTTGTCTTTTAGAAAGAGAATTAAGACTTGGCTATTTACCACTCTATAGGCCAGGTTTTTCTGTGGTTCCTTCCCTGGCCTGGTTGTTGTGTCTCAGGCTCGTCTGCAAGCGCTGGGACGCCCCGTTGCTGGGGTAGCCATGCGCTATATAAGCTACTTTAACATAACATAACATAACATAACAGTGTCAGTCAGTTTCAGTCATTGTCAGTCAGTCAGTGTCAGTCAGTCAGTTTCAGTCAGTGCCAGTCAGTCAGTGTCAGTCAGTCAGTGTCAGTCAGTGTCAGTCATTGTTAGTCAGTGTCAGTCAGTCAGTGTCAGTCATTCATTGCCAGTCAGTGTCAGTCAGTCAGTGTCAGTCAGTGTCAGTCAATGTCAGTCAGTGTGAGTCAGTCAGTGACAGTCAGTTTCAGTCAGTGTCTGTCAGTCAGTGTCAGTCATGTAAGTCAGTGTCAGTGTCAGTCAGTGTCAGTAAGTCAGTGTCAGTCAGTGTCAGTCATTGTCAGTCAGTCAGTGTCAGTCAGTTTCAATCAGTTTCAGTCAGTGTCAGTCAGTCAGTGTCAGTCAGTCAGTCAGTGTGAGTCAGTGTGAGTCAGTTTCAGTCAGTCAGTGTCAGTCAGTTTCAGTCATTGTCAGTCAGTCAGTGTCAGTCAGTCAGTTTCAGTCAGTGCCAGTCAGTCAGTGTCAGTCAGTCAGTGTCAGTCAGTCAGTCAGCCAGTGTCAGTCAGCCAATGTCAGTCAGTCAGTGTCAGTCAGTCAGTGTCAGTCAGTGTCAGTCATTGTCAGTCAGTCAATGTTAATCAGTGTCAGTCAGTCAGTCAGTGTGAGTCAGTGTCAGTGAGTCAGTGTCAGTGAGCCAGTGTCAGTCAGTGTCAGTGAGTCAGTGTCAGTCAGTCAGTGTCAGTCAGTCAGTGTCAGACAGTCAGTCAGTGTCAGTCAGTGCTGACGGAGCGTTAATGACTTGTCCAGCTGAAGGCGGCCTTCCCCCCCTTCCACAAACACACTGGCTGGTCTGTGATGGATGTCAACCCCCAGCTGAGGCAACGTCCGGTCCCAACCGCCTCCATGGGGGGAGGGGGGAATACCATCCATGAGTGCGGGGGAGTAGGGCAGCAGGCCAGACCCAGTTCTGCTTGGCTGCCTTCCACTCCTCCACAATAAGAGGCGCCCCCACACACCCCACCTCAGGGTCTGCCTCAATGAGATCCTGTGTGCTCCAGAGGGTGGAGGGAAACCCCCGGGGAGAGACGAGGGCACTGCAGGGTGGGGCGGGGCCTGCAGGGACTGCATACCAAACAAACTAGGAAAGGGCGCAGACGGGGTGGAATGTGATCCCAGTCCAGCCCGATGCTTGTTTCAGGGACGTCTGAGCCGGTGCCAGCAGGATCCCGGCCCATGGCGGGGGGCGCCCTGCCCAGAGTGCACGTGGCCTTGGAACAACCACCGGCTGCGACCAGGGTGGTCACCTTTCTAGATTTGCTACGGCTTCAAGAGCCTGCAGAGGGCCGGACGCAATGCTGAATAGGATATTAAAGAAAATGGGAAATATTCATTTGTATCAGACTTTTCTATCTCCGTTCATCAGTCCGGGATCGCGGATCGCGAGCAAGGCTGCAGAACACATGGTGCAGTGCTTTCTATTTATATCGCACTGCAGTTTGAAGTATGGACAGGTAAGGGCTTAACATGCCGGCTTTATGTGATGGGGGGTATCTTTCTACTGGCAGGGACATTAAAACACCGGTGGTGTGGGGAGAAAGCTGGCCTGATGCCAACTCTAGGTACGACTAGTGCACTGTGTACACACTCGCAGCATGGGGGTATCACGCCGGAGTGTGCAGCGGGGAGAGACTCAAGTGGTCAAGCTGCGGCCCGCACTCTCAATGAAAAGGAAAGAGTGTGTCCCAGCTAATGAAGGAGACAGTATCACCCCGCCAGTGAAAGATCCAATCCCGCTGGGCGGGGCTAAAAGGAGACAGGGAGGCAAAAAGTAGGGATTGACATGCCTTCGGTGCAATCATTGCACTGCCTTTGGCATAATTCGTGACGCCAAAAGATGACGCGCATGAATGAATCAAAACTGAAGGCGAAGCTGGGACACGGCTTCTGGAATCGTATCAATTCCAAGAAGCCTCGTATGACAAGGGTAGCGCATGCGCTGCTTACGTCCGGCCAAGACCTAAAAATAAATTAGTAAAGACAACTGAAGCATCAGGCCTAATGCTATGCCTTTACTGCTGCATGCCATAAGGGCAACGCCATCTAGAAAAACTCTTCTGTCCCCCCATGAGGTACTGATGGTGCTGCCTATGTCGGTGGAGGTGAGTTTTTCTCTCACAGTTTCTCAAGCAGCACTAACATTTCTGACTATGCTGTACAGTTTGTCATCAAAGAGAAAGGATCACTTGTACCTGTTATCCAGGGTTTAAATGGTTTTTCAACTGTTCCTTAAAAAACCCTCATTCACGTTTTAGATGGTTCATGTGGCGGTATATCTTGATTCTCTGCCTAAATAACGTGACAGCATCATCATTGGGTTTAGTGTTGTGCTACCTCCACCCGGAGGGAACCACTGGATATTTGCAGTAGTGATCAGAGATAAAAAATTGTATAAAGTGCTTGTGCGTAGTGAATCCGTGTGATTAAAAGGGGATATTCCCTCATGCTACCTAGACTAAAATTTTTATTGTTGTCTGGTGCACGGGAAAAGAATAAAATGGGAGGAAGTTGTACAGAGAGGGCAGTTAGTGTGTCCACTGTACAATCAGTCCATAGGGTGGGTCAACATGTTTCAGCTCCTCATGTGCCCCGTAGGGTCAGGTGAGCTTTCTTCAGGACCTAAGGGTGTTGTTTTAGATAGGGTTATTTCCCACTATCCAGGTGAGGAGTTCAGATATAAGTTCACTAAGCTCCTAGTGGAAGGTTATTACCTTCAGAGCGCTCCATTTGGGGCTTCAAAGGAAGAGTTGCAGCGCAGTTGAGCGGGATTTCCGCTCTGCACGACTTGTGCTGACGGTGTCTTCCTGTACAGTTGTCAGCGGTCTTGAGGCATCACCGTCTCCACGTGAAGGAAGCTTTGCCCCATCCGTCCTCACAGCCCACACACCATTTTAAAGCTGGAGATATGGTCATGATGAGAAAAATAAGAGGTTTCTCTTAGTTCTAGGTGGACAGGATACCACACCGTGCTCATAGTGATGTGGACAGCGGTCAAATATCCCCTCTAAGGATTCATGGAACAAGATGCAGGAGCTGCACACCCAACGCCAGAGACGGAGGTACCAGTATCTGATGAGCATCTGTCACCCGAGGAGCTGCACAACACACCAGACAAGGAGAGGACAGACCCGACCATTCCTAAGGGCCACGATGAAGGCCCATCATCAATTGTCACAAGGACAGTGACACCAACTGATGCTATGGAGTGAAGCATACAGAGAAGTCTCGAAAAAAGGTGATGTCTGCACCTGCAGAAAAATAGACTGAAGAGGACAACACAGGTCAGCTCCATGAAAGTGCCCCTGAACAAGACGACTGCCGACTAGAAGGAGAAGCAGATGACAGCACACTGGGTGCCTTAACATTACTGACACCTAGAGAAAGGAAAGTGCCCTGGAACTGAGTGACTGAAGGACATTAGACCAGTATGCATTGCGTAGTGCAAACAATATTTTTTAGTCCCTTAATTATGTGTGTGCCTGTATTACGACCACCAGCTGATATCATAATACAACAGGAAGTAGAGGAAGCATATCATTAAGAAATATTTGCACTGTGTAATTCCTTCTGAAGATATGTACTTTACTGGTAGATTGGTACTATTATGTTTTTTGACATAAGTATACACATATATACACACACACACACACACATATATACTTCTTTTTACACTGGTGTATGATATAAATACCCTAAAGGGGGGATATTATTTGGAAAAAATAAATATCCATATGTATGCACCACATAGATATGATACTTAGTGTTTGTATTTCACTTCTCCCTATAACAAGCTGCTCGGAGCTGCAGAGGCTTCCAGTCTGACTTTGCCTGGACAAGCTTCAACAGCTGTTCAGAACCAACTTAGAGTTCACTTTGCTTTTCCTGACTTCTATGTTATTTTGCTCATCAGGTTGTTCAGTTGGCTTAAACAGTATGTCTGTATTATATTTGGCACAGTGCCGATCTTGCAAGTTTCTGTTGCCCATCTTTGGCAGCATATCCATTCCCGGTTCTGCTGAGATTGTATTACCGCATTGTATATATGGCCCAAAGACCAGTCATTCTGGGAAGAACCAGACTGAGAGCACCACTGTGTGCACTGACATCTTCCTTACTGGCTAACAAGCATTGGTGCCAACAAATATATTTCATTTTGTTCCCGAGCAAACTACTATGTCTGGTGTGTTTCTTTCGTTGCTCCTAAGAGGGTGTGTAAGTATTTCCCTAACACCCACACCCATTATATTGGAGATAGAGTTTCAGTTGAAGAGAAATGTCATAAAGTGCCCTTAGTTTTTTTTTTTTTAAGTGTAATACCGCTGTGCTTATACGTTTAAGAGAAAATGACTTACCTTCAAGAAAATGAAAGTCAATACCTGGCAGATGTGCCAGGCAGAATCCTCATTCACCTTTTCAAATTCTTAGAGCAAAACAAAGGGTACAGCAGCCAATGGGAGATGTGGTCGACTGAACGCGAGTTGTAAGAGGTAAAGTAACTGAGAGGCTGCCAGTTACAAAAACCTTCTGAGACTGCTTATCTGAAAGTCATAATTTAAACACTATTCCATCTGTGAGCGTTTGATGTCTTTGCAGTTGTATTGGGTTTTTCTGCCCTGAATAATATTTTAAATGACCTAATCAAAGCAACCAAAGAGATGTTTTAAGGAAATTGGAGCTGCAGTCTAGATCTGATTTTCAGAGATAACGCATGCCTGGACTTCTGTCGCATGTGACATCGAGCACTATGAGGCTGGCACCAGCACCAGAACTATTAGCTTTGCTAATTTGTGTCCTAATGTGTAATGGCACAGAGGCTGTAGTGAATAAATGCGTGGCTTTGCTTGACTCAGAACTAACCTACAATTTTACAAATAATCACAACAAAATTGATGTCCCTCTATGTAGGAATCATCGCACGCCTCCTGAAGAGACTACAGACAATACAAACCTCAGCGGCCATACTCTTCCTCGACCTCCCCAGATAGACCCCCATCACACCGCACCTCAAGAAGCTACACTGGCTCTGAGTCCTGATCCAGAAGAGATGTCAGTTCAAGATGTTGACCCATGTGTACAAAGCCCTGCACAAGGAAGGACCAGCGTACATCAACAAACGCATGACCTTCCACCAACCGACCAGACGCCTACGATCTGCCTTGAACTTTCTTGCAGACACGCCTGGATCCGCGTAGGCAACAGCGGAAGACGCTCATTTTCACACTTGGTGTCCAGTGCTTGGAACGACCTTCCTCTGCACCTCAGAACTACCACATCGCTCCAGCAGTTCAGGAAAGGACTCAAGACCTGGATGTTCAAATGAACAGATCACCACGTAGCAGCTATCAACTCGAGCGCCTTGAGACCCTCTCAGGTGATTTGCTGCGCACAAGTCTTTATACAAAACTGACAGTACTGAAGAAAAAAAAAAAGTATATGGAAGTCGTGCACTAAACTATTCAAGAAAGGATATTGGGATGATATTCCATATGCATGTAAGATAGGGAAGAGAAAGAGCTTGGCTTTGTGTCAATACATTCACACCAATCAATAATCTAGTGAAAAAGCCCATTAAAACAGCTGGCATATACCTGCAGATGTGAGCTGTAATCCTGTTCTTATTGCAGTTAAACACGACAAAAGTGGGAAAGATCATTTTTTTTTAGAATACCTTCATATGAAAGAGATCTCCACCCTGACCTCTGGTTAGGAGTTGCCATCTCTAATTGGGCATTTCAGGTGAGGTCACCATGTGGGGTGAAAGTTCACTATGAATACTGAGGCCTTGCAACAAAATGACCAGATCACACCTTAGGTACTCATCTAGACTGTAACACTACTAACCCAATGTTATCTATAGTTCTTTGAAGCTATTGTATACAGTGACAAAACACTAGGATCATGTACCAGACCCGTGAGGCCCCTCTGGTTGACCCCTACATTGCGTAGAATCACACACCTGATGCAATCCAGTGGCAAATCATTGAGGGGGTTTGACTACATCCTCGGAAGGATAATTTACCTAATCTACTAACCCTGAGGGAGATCCAGGGGATAGAGAAACTTGACAAGGTTCCGCCTGGTCTGAATGAATTGAGAGAATGGATTCATGTACCCACCATACAATCGTAATAAGAAAGCTGTGTGAATATTTGATGTAATAGAACAATATGGCACTATGAGTTCAGACCCGGAAGTATATAAGTATAGAGTGTGACACGTTGAAGACAGTACTTACAGATGTTGGATTGCGGGAGTCCAAAATATGTAACTGTTTTGCACAGCTGTTTTTAATTTATGCTAGTTGCTTTAAATATGAATGCACAATTACGGCATACAACATTGCACTGATATTTGAATGAATCCTTGTTTAATATCTATTTTGACCATCGGCAGCTGCCATGCTTCAGGGCTGCGTGTCACTAAGGAGCAAATTATGTGACAAATACCAGAATGGACTTATCTTGAGAGTGGCCTGTTTTTAAACTGCTGGGTCTGGTGGGTTAGTGGACTAATGCATCAACTGTAGGGGCCTGTGTTCGAACTCATGGTCACAGATTCAAATCCCGGTGGGTCCACTCAGCCTTTCATCCTTCTGAGGTCGATAAATGAGTATCATTGAGTTGGGTATCAATAAACATCTGTTATCCAGCTCCAAGATACCCTCGGGTGAACGTGTGCTTTATAAATACACGTTATGTTAATTCTTGTTTATCCCGTGTCAGTTAGTGTAGACCAGAAACAGTAACACATGATGACAAAACTATTGCAAACTGATGTACGACAAATACCCTGCTGGTACCTAAATCTAGTTGGATTTTCGCAACCGCGAGGTGGCATAATTTTTCTTGTATGTGCCTTTTTACGGAAGGCGTAAGCATGCTGAATACCTTTCTCGATTGTTTCTAGTCACAGAGATGCTTGCCCTTATGCAGTGCTTAATTTGAGCCGGTGGCTTATGGTGCTCAGCACCAGTACTTAATTGTCAGCACCGGGGCCTATGACAGCCTGCTACAAGGTGGCACTGTCTGGCAAATTTAGAAATGACCACAATAACAGTTAATTGTTAACTCAATATATTAAAAATGAATATTACCTGCCACACAAGCCATTCTTATAGCTTTGGAGGCCTGAAATAGTCCGAACTGTCACACTTGTAGTAATGCGATGGTTAATAGCTGTGTTTGTACTGTCCCTGGCAGTGCTGGCAGGAGCAATGTGTTGTGCAAGCTGCAGTGGTCTCCTGAGGAGAGCCCTGGCACTTATTTTTTATGCAAACCAAGCACTGCCCTTATGCCGTGACGACAAGTGTTTCCAAGCTCACACCTGTTGATGAGTCTGACCTGCCAGATTGAGTCTGCCATAATCTTTGAACTGGCTTGATCTTGCCTTTCAATAATTTTTGATTTATGCAGCGCTAATTAAATCTTCATTAACAAGAGTTTCTTCAGGTGAAGAAGCCCTGAGCTTATTCTTCAACTAAGCAAGCATGTTTGTCAATGTAATTTATAAATGTAATGTAAATGCAATTTATAAAGTGCTACTCATGCCAGGGGGCGTCTTGGCGCCCCCAGTATGTCATAATGAGAGACAGACTCGTCCTATGCATTGATAGCACTAACTGGATCTTTTGAAATGTTGAATCATTCGATTTTTCAGATAAGTTGCAGGTGTTTTTGTTTTGTTAAGAAAATAAACATTGGGATTTTGTACATTTTTTGACTGACGACCACAATTTTAGACGGTTATCATTTCAACACATTATCATTTATTTATTAAAATACTTATAATCCTCTTTATTTTAATGTTTAGAAGGTGACAGACTGACACATTTTTATGGCCCTGATGAAGACCCACTGATGTGTGCACCGGGTCGAAACTTCATCAGATCCCTTACAGACTGAATTTATAATAAGTCTGTTAAACTTTACTTGCTGGACATTCTAAGGCATATGTTTTTCTGCCGAAATGATATTAGCCTGGGTTTTGTTCTTTTATGCTTTAAGAACCAGGTGAGATGGGCAGGGAACAAGACCCCCCCGATCAGAGTGTGTTTAGAGTATCTGGCTGGAATGCAGGCTTTCAAACTCCTACTCTGCACTGGGTAGTTTGAGGTGAGCTCGGGTTTTTTTGGGTCGTTTTATTTTCCAAGTAGTTGCCTTCCAAAAGGAGCAGTGGGGGGTGGGGTCATTGAACCCTGCATATTTTTTCGCTGCACCAGGTGTATCGCAAAGATTGGTGTATGTTTATAATTTTTGCCCAGAGCCTTTGACAATTCACTCTCCAGTTAGTCAGTGCAAATGTCACGTTTGCTCTGGTTGGTCAGAGCAAACTCCGCTGCAAAACTGCCCTGCAGTGGTGCCAATGTACCTAATCCTGCCTCTTGGGCTCAATTATTACCAGGGAGGTCGTTAACCGACAAGGAAGGCCCGGCAGCCTGCCAGATATGGGCAGCCAAGTGTCCTGTTCCTGGGGGCCTCTGGGGTCGGCCTCGCCCCTCCCTGGAAAGGATGCACTCGGTTAAAGTTTGACTTGGACACAGAGAGAGGTTTCAGGGAAGAGGGGGGAGTTTCACACTTGGCAGCCCTAGAGCAGAGCGAGGCCGGTGCGTGTTCACTGGGAAATCACTGGAGCGCGTCCCCGCGGCCCCTCTGCAATTAGGACACCTTTGATGTGGGGTGGGAAAGGAACGGGTGGGTGGGAAGCATCGAGGTGGAGAGAAAGGGGTGGAGAGGAGGGAAGGCTGGAAGCATTCCTCAAATCAATTCCGCTCTATGTTTGTGTGTTTTAGGACATGACACTATTTCTAGAACCCAAATAATTAACAAAACACTTGTAAAACATACAAGAAAAAGGCGGGAACCTGTGTCAGCGCGTTAAAGCCTCTGTTCTGTGCAGTCACGAGTTCAAAGCCTGGGAGGGCAAACTCAGCTTTTCAGCTTCACGGTGTCGATAAACTGAGCGCCGATAAATTGGGCGACTATGACGCCTTGTTTACAGCACAGTGGAAGGAGCAAACTGAGTTAGTATTAGGTGTCCTTATAAAACGAGTGATTGTCAGACTTCCAGGCGGTGGTGCTCCCTGGCAGACTTTGGCACCAGAGACCCAGATGCGATGCCAGGCTCGTCCACTTGATCAGACTGTGGTCCTCGACAAACCGCTTTTATCTCAGTTTGTGGCGGTCCTGAAAGCTGCCCTCGGAGCGCCAGGTTCTCTCCGTACAATTCCATCTGTAGCTTGGAACATTTCCACAGCTAAGGAAAAAAGAACTCCCTGAGAGGAGGGCGCGCATGCTGGCTCCTGCCACTTTCCCCTGGTAGCACTTACCACGTTTACCTGGAACACGTAGGATATCTACCGTCCTGCGTGCTGGGCTCAATAACATGCACAACAAGCGCCAAGAGGCCATCTCGAGGACGAACTATGCACTAAAGCAGGCCCGGCTCCAGGAATTTGTATTTCGGTGGGCCAAGGGTGCATTTGGGTGGGCCACTGCAGGCTCGATTTGTCGCATATATGTCTAGGCAGGCCTGCTTCAGGGCCCTCCTTTATCTCTTCTTAGTCTTACAAGGCCCAGTAAAACGCACTCTTTTCCAAATCTCTTTCTAAATATTATCACTCTTAAAAAGAGTTTTTTCTATTTAATGTTCCTTTGATGGGAAGAGGAGGTTTCTGAGGTGGGAGTATCAGGCATCTGACACTTCTCGGGCTCCCTCTGTGCGAGTCTTCAGGGAGAATCCCTCTTCATTGCTACCTCCACCTGACCCCGGACCCTGCAACGCACTCCCTTACAGGCTCCCTCTGTGCGAGTCTTCAGGGAGAATCCCTCTTCATTACTACCTCCACCTGACCCCGGACTCTGCAACGCACTCCCTTACAGGCTCCCTCTGTGCGAGTCTTCAGGGAGAATCCCTCTTCATTACTACCTTCACCTGATCCCAGACTCTGCAACGCACCCCCTTACAGGCTCCCTCTGTGCGAGTCTTCAGGGAGAATCCCTCTTCATTGCTACCTCCACCTGACCCCGGACCCTGCAACGCACTCCCTTACAGGCTTCCTCTGTGCGAGTCTTCAGGGAGAATCCCTTTTCATTACTACCACCACCTGACCCCAGACTCTGCAACGCACTCCCTTACAGGCTCCCTCTGTGCGAGTCTTCAGGGAGAATCCCTCTTCATTACTACCTCCACCTGACCCCAGACTCTGCAACGCACTCCCTTACAGGCTCCCTCTGTGCGAGCCTTCAGGGAGAATCCCTCTTCATTACTACCTCCACCTGACCCCGTACTCTGCAACGCACTCCCTTACAGGCTCCCTCTGTGCGAGTCTTCAGGGAGAATCCCTCTTCATTACTACCTCCACCTGACATAGGTACCAAAGGAGAGGGATCAGGGGGGCGTTTTCCGCTCACAAAGAGTGAGTGGGAGGTCCAAACTGGTAAGGTGCCCCGGCAATGAAGTTGTGAGAAAGAAGACTACCAGTAGTTCCTCAGGGAGAGGAAAGAAGTGGAGATGAATCAGTAAATTAAGCCTGGAAGGACTACATATATACTATGTGTAAAGTGGGTAATCCTTTTGTTGGATTGTGATGCCCTCACACACCCTTTCAGGTGTCATGCTTCATCATCTGGGCTGCTCCTCGTCGGGCCGGCGGTGCAATGCCTAACGGGCTCCCTAAAAAGGGGCACTTTATCGGAGTTCTTTTAATCCAACAGCCGTCAGGTGAAGTGCGGGTGTGTGGGCCTAAGTGTTGTAGATACAGGCATTATCGGGCTCCACTTTCATTTTTTCCGGTAAAAACATTAGTAAAATCACCTTCAAACTTAAAACATTGAATATAGCAGTAAATATAATTAGCATGCACTTTAAAGTATGTTCCACAGTAGCCCTTATGACCCGACTGCTAATTAAATAAACAAAAACAGAAAGGCCATGACAGGGCCAGTTTTAGCGCTGATGCAAAAGTCTTTTTTGGCGCAACACCAATAACCTCTTTCTCCGTAAACACCTTTACTACCACCTTCCAACAGTGCCCCTCATCCCTCCATGGCCCCCCATTGACCTCTTCCTCGGATTCCCGCACTGCCACACGCCACAAGTGCCCCTCATCTCCCCATAGCCCCTCCCCCTCATGACCTCCTCCTTGGATTCCCTTACTGCCACCCTCCACCAGTGCCCCTCATCTCTCTGTAGCCCCTCCCCCTCATGACCTCCTCATCAGACTCCCTCACTACCACCCTCCACTAGTGCCCCTCGTCTCTCCCGAGGTCCCCCCTCCACCCCATGACCTCTTACACGGATTCCCTCACTGCCACCCTCCAACAGTGCCCCTCATCACTCCAGAGCCCCTCCCACTACCTCCTCCTCAGATTCCCTCACTGCCACCCTCCAACAGTGCCCCTCATCTTTACGTAGCCCCTCTCTCATATGCATTTCATTTGTTGTATAGCACAACTCATATCAGTGTAGTGTGTGTCAGTACTTTACACCACACACACATTATACAGAGACAATGAATCATACAAGTATATAAATCAGTCTACAGGGAATGTCACATAAACCAATGAGGATTACAAGGTGTATGAATCACGTCATCCATACTGGTGGACATTTTAAGAGGGTTTGGTCTGGGGAAACACAACCTTAGGATTTAAAGAGTATTCCATGGGAGTCAGCTTTACTGATAAACACGTATATCTGCCCAAACATACTCATTTTAGCAACATTGGAATAATGAAAGACTGGGGAAGTTCTAACTATATCACAAAACAAAACAAGCATTTGCAATGCAATAGGTCTCGCATTAGGAAAGTTTGAGCTTTTTGTATTGTAAATTGATTAATTTTTTATTTATGTGTTGGTATTGAAAATATTGAAATTACTAGCTTTCTCATGTACAATGTCAATAGTTTTAACTGTTGCAAATGTGACACCTATAGCATTTGTAATGCAATATGTGTTGTATTTACGTGACTTAGATGTATTGATATTACAAATAACAATGGCTTTTAATTTTTGCAAATAATTAATACTTAAATAAAAGTTAATGTAAATTATAACGGCAATCGTTTAAACTTTTGTTAATAACTCTTGTGAAGATTATGTTTAGTGTATTTAATTACGCCTAAAATCCAAGAACAGAAGTTAAATATTATCATTTTTTTGTGCCATTTGTAATAAAGCCTAAATATTGAGAGAACATATTAGAGCCAGTTGTTGTTGAATGGTTGTACAGATTGATACTGTGGTGGCGGTGTGATGTTGTGGTGGTGTCGAGTGATGCTGTGGCGTTAATTGATGCTGTGGTAGCGCATAGTGATGTAGTGGTGCCCTTGAGTGATGCTGTGGTGGTGCTAAGTGATGCTGTGGTGATGCGATAGATAGATAGATAGAGTGCAATAGTCCGATAGATAGATAGATAGATAGATAGATAAGATAGATAGATTAGATAGATAGATAGATAGATAGATAGATAGATAGATAGATAGATAGATAGATAGATAGATAGATAGATAGATAGATAGATAGATAGATAGATAGATAGATAGATAGAGAGTGAGGGCGATAGATGGATAGAGTGTAATTATGTAGAATATAATTATGTTGTACTAAGTGGTTTTGTGTGGAGTGTATGTTGATTTAATGGCGTGTAATTATGTGGCATTGAGTGTTATTTTGAGTGTATCTTGCATTGTTTGCATTGTAATTAATTGGCACTGAGTGTTATTTGGAGTGCATGTGGCATTAAGTGTAGTGTTATTATGTGGTGTGTAATTATGTGGCGCTGAGTGGTATTTGAAGTGTATGTGGCATTGAGCGCTGTGTAATTATGTGGTGTGTAACTATGTGGCACTGATTGGTTTTTGGAGTGTCTGTTGTATTGAGTGCATTGTAGTTATGTGGCATGTAATTATGTGGCTCTGAGTGGCATTCGGAGTGTATGTTGCATCGAGTGCAATGCAATTATGTGTTGTGTAATTATGTGGCCCTGAGTGGTATTTGGGGTGTATGTTGAATTCAGTGGAGTGTAAATATGTGGCGTGTAATTATGTGGAAGTAAGTGGCATTTGCAGTCTATGTTGCATTGAGTGCAGTGTAATTATTTGGCGTGTAATTATGTGGCACTGAGTTGTATTTGGAGTGTATGTTGCCTCTCGTGAAGTGTAACAATGTGGTGTGTAATTATGTGGCACTGAGTGTTATTTGGAGTGTATGTTACATTTAGTGCAGTGTAATTATGTGGTGTGTAATTATGTGGCACTGTGTGGTATTTGGAGTGTATGTTGCATTGAGTGCAGTGTAATTATGTGGCGTGTAAATATGTTGCACTGAGTGTGATTTGCAGTGTATATTGGATTGAGTGCAGTGTAATTACGTTGTATCTAATTATGTGGCTCTGAGTGGTATTTGGAGTGTATGTTGCATTGAGCGCAGTGTTATTATGTTGCGTGTAATTATGTGGCATTGAGTTGTTTTTGGAGTGTATGTTGCATTGAGCGCAGTGTAATTATGTGGAACTGAGTGCTATTTGGATTGTATGTTGCATTGAGTGTAGGGTAATTATGTCACATGTAAGTAGGTGGCATTTACTGGTATTAAGAGTGTATCTTGCAATTAGTGCAGTGTAATTTTGTGATGTGTAATTATATGGCATTGAGTGTTATTGTTTTGTGGGTTTGTCGTATTGTGTGCATTGTAATTATGTAGCATATAAATATGTGGTGCTGAGTGGTATTGTGTGGAGTGTGTGCTGCCTTTAGTGCAGTGTAAATCTGTGGCGTGCAATTGTGTTGCATTTTGTGGTATATGTAGTGTATGTTTTATATAGTGCAGTGTAAAGGGAGCAGAGAGTAGAGAGGAGTGGATGTAGTGGCAGGTAAGAGTATTCGGTGTGTTTCTAGTGATGTAATATGTATCCCTTTGAAAAATAAAACTAAAGTTTTATTTTCCTTTAAGGTGTTGTTCCGAATATGTAAAAAATATAAATGAATCTTAAATTCAATATTTCCTGTTTTTTTGTTTTCTTTAATGTTGTGGCTGTTTTTTATGCTGTGTAATAAAAAGTGTGCCGGTGTCTTTCGAAAGTGCTGTTGTTAAGAATGCGCTTGTTTGTTACGTACGTAATTGAAGAGCTGGATGGAGCGCGTTCAGGAGCAGAGAGTAGAGCGGAGTGGATGTAGTGTTAGGTAAGAGTATTAGTGTATGTGTTGTAATGTAGTGAATGTATTCTTTGTAGTTGTGTGGTGCGTAATACGTTATATTTCCAGCTGTCCTATTATTGTGTGTTGGTATGTTGCTGGTGTGTGTTTCGTATTAATATATAAGGCAGTTTGCGAAAAATGTAAAAATGGTAAAGGAAAAAGGTATGTATTAATTGTTTTGGTAAATATAGTTGGATAAGTTAGCACTGTGTTTTGTATTGAATCTGCTAACGTGTATTTTGTTTTTGTGTTGCATGTTCCCGTTGGTAGCAGAGAGGCGAAAGGATCATGAAAGCATGCAGACACTAGTGAGCAGTGGAGGTGCTGGAAGGTAAGAATGTGTTTGCTATTAGTGTGTGTGAAGTGTATGTGTTGTAATCGATGGATGGCAATGCGTCCGTGAGACTAGCCCTGTGGTGGGGGAGGGACAGTTGTGAGAGGCGCCATGAGGAAACAATCTCTCGGCATGCTGTGGCGGGGGCGGGGAAGCGCATTCCAGGCGGGGAAGCGGACCCTTTGAAGTATGATGCCGAGGCTGTGGCTACACGTGCACGCGCCAGTGGGCTGAAGCGCTTCCCCAAACGGATTGCATGGCGGCACGATGCACGTGATTGTGCGCGTGCTCGCCATGCAATCCACTTTTGGGAGCACTTTGAAATGCCCCTCTTACTAGGGTCTCGCATTGCAATTGCGTAAACGCAATAGCTAGGCGAGACCTAAAAAGCGAAGTTCTAACTATACCATTCATGTTTGTATGCAGCTCTTTGATGACAGTTCATTGGTCAGTGTCCTATGTTAGGACTGTAACTTCTAAACTGCAAGTAACACAAGGATCTCTGTGACAAAGGCAGTAACCCACTGAGCTTCCACATAAAATACAGTTCATCTGCATTTAAAAACTACTAACAGACAAATGATTGCTCTCCACCAGGATCATTAATCACCAGCGTTATCTGGGCATCTTTTATTGTCTTATTGTTGTCCTGCATCGACCATGATAATGATAAAAACTGTTTAAATGAAGCACACTCGAAGTATGTGTCCTGCTGGTCCTGTGCACATTTTAAACCGAAAAACAAATAGTAACACATTCTCTTACCTACTCCATTAGTCAAACTTTGTGTCATAGCCTGATGTGATAAGCTGCTGCAGGGGTCAGGAAAGGTGAATAGGAATAAACAAACTTCTTTTGCTCCTGCACTGCATAGAAAATGAAATATCCACGCAGCAGAACAGTGGGCAAAGGTCACCTTTGTCAAAGAAAGGATTTGTCCCTTTCGTCATGTGGAGATGAAGGGGTGAAAAAATAAACAAAGCCTCATTAACATGTAAATGGTCTTTTAAAGACCTGTTAAGTACTCAGGTGCAGCTGCGATAATCTCAAAAACTGTCTGTGTGTGTGCGCGCCCAGGAAGCTGTCTCAGCCTGGGCTGACACACACAACTGGGGGTTGAAGCACTCGGAGTCAAATGGTGTTGCGCCCCTGCCTTCAAGTCCTCACTGCGAGGGCCAAGGGTCCTGTTTGGGTGGGCCAGGCTCATGTTTAGGTGGGCCTGGCCCACCCGGCCCACCCGCTAGAACCGGGCCTGCACTAAAGAGAACTACATTGACATCTCAACAACACCGCGCAACAGTCGAGACACCAGCTGTAACTTAAGTAAATGGAGGAAGGACTTTGGACCTGAAGAAGAGTTGGATGTGGCCTAATGACCAGAGCTGCCGACTGATTTGAGGAACCATTTTCGAGTCTCGGTGTCGGCTCAACATCTTGTGATTTTGGGCAAATCACTTAATCTCCTCCGTACCTACCAATGTGTCCTTGTGTAATGTAACTGGTGATCATGTAAAGCGCTCCAATACCTTCGGGTCGAGTTCGCGCTATAAATAACTGCAAACAATTAAATAAAGGAAGCAGATTCTCCGACTTCTGGTTGAAGGGGTAAATCGAGAAGCAAATTCACTAATTGATTTCCCCCACTTTTGAAAAAAAAATTGCAGTTTTTTATTTAGCACAAACTCAACCCAAAAGTATTGGAGAACTTTACTACATGGGCACCAGTTGCCTTACAAACGGACACATTCATTTTTTGTAGGAATGGGGAAGATTAAGGGCCTAATTACGATGTCGGGCGGCACGTCACGGTCCTGGGACCGACCGACCTCTGGGCGGCGGTCCTGACCGCCTAATTAGGATGCGACCAAACACTGTTCTGTCACATTCTTACAATCCACTATGGGAGCATGCATTACGGCCGTAAATCGCCCGTAGTACATGCTTCCATAGGGAAATGGGAGGTGCTGTTCATCCCTGCAGCCTGAGGAACTTCGATTTCTGATCGCGATCGAATCGACCCGCCATTTTGTGCTCCACCGCCATTTTGTGTTGCCATCACTCAGGCAGCACGGCGAACAAAGTCTATTCTGCTTTTTCTGTAGCTTCATGTTAAAAAACAGCCTTTCTGGCGCTATTTACAAAGCTGGTGTTAGGACTGGCCGAGTACCATAATCCCTGTCTGGCTTTTCTAATCCCCTTCTCAACTATTTGTTGGTTCACACTATTCTTTTCTGACTTTATCTTATCATCTGGCATTCACTGTCTCCTGATAGCATTCTCTCGTTTCGCAACTGTCCTCCAACACACACAAACGTATCTCGCCACCTGCAAGTTAGTTGCAATTCTGTTAATGAATTAGATTGAGGGAGGGGTGACAAACATAGTTGGAGGAGAGGTTTCTTCGAGTCATCTGACACTTTGTTTTCGAATCTCCCCTATTGGTTCTGTCCTGTTTTCCAACTTTCCTTATTGGCTCTTTCTTGTATACTCTGGGTGTGTATTTGGTTAATGTATATGTTTCCATATAGTACTTAAGATTGTGCGCCACAGAGTGAAGTGGCAGTCTCCTGAGAACCTACCTTGTGTACTTCTGGGATAACTGTACTAGCTGCAGCTAAATAAATCTGATCTTCTAACGCCGACAGAGTGTCCCGTGTCTCCGTGTAGCTGAGCAGGAGAACTCCGGAGACTAGGGCGTGCCCTGCGCCGCCAGGCCCAAAAGGTTCTGGTTCTTCAAGCCCGTGGCAGGCACCTCAAGGTGCCTCCCACGGGGTGCAGGGATCAACAGAGGGCCCCCAACAGGAGGACGAACACACAAGGGGGCACTGATGGGGGGCCCCCGAACACGCTTTCCGACATGGTGTCCATGTTGGACAGGCCGGCATGGAAACAATGCTGGAAACCGTGCATCGTAATCCCAAGGGCGGAAAGGCCCGTCCTTTGGGATTACGAGACGGTTCCGACTGGCCGATGGGCTCCTTTAGCCCATCGAAAGCCAGCTAGAATGACCAGCCAGTTTAGTTTCCAACCACCAGCATTGTTATGCGGAGGACAGAAATTAAACTGAGAGGCCGATTACAATGCAGCCCCTAAGTGATTTGCACAGAATCACAGGATGTTGAGCCAACGCCGAGACTTGAAACTGATTCCCCAGCTCCGAAGCCAGCAGCTCTGGCCGTCACACCACATCCCAATTCCTGCTGCAAAGGGGTGTTGGTGCAAGCTGCAAGCACGGTGCAGTGATGCTCATGCAACCTGAGAGCAGGATTCAGAACTTCTGGCCTCTACTGACTCCTGAACCCTGTGCCATATACTTGTGCACCCTGCTGTGCTCCTGCCAATGTGGCCCCTTACCCAGTGCTACTGCTGGGTCTCATGTCTATGGCACCCATCTGGTGCCCATGTGGTGCTTCGGCTCAGCGGTAGCACAGGGAGGTGACTGCTCGTCACCAGGGCTGTACCCGGGATATCAGGTGAGGCCTGGGAGGTCTTCCTCCTCTATGTCTGCTCCCCCCCTGTGCCGTGACCAGGCCCACAGACTTCTGCACAACTCTACATTTTTCGATGCAGAGTGCTACATTTGTAGTTTAAGATGTGTCTATGTGTGCTGCCAGGCTGCATGTTTTGGGGAACCCAAATGTTCCCCATCCTTAGGCTGGTCGCGTAGATTCAGTATTTGTTGTATCTTTGTGAAGAAACCGGCATTCTGCTGCTTGTCAGTAGCGGCTGCTACTGGACGAGAATGCTGGGGTGAAAAAAAAACACTTACCTAGGCCAGCCGGCTGCCGCCTCTCCTCCGTCCTCTTCTTTCTGTCTCTGCCGGTAGCAGAAAGCAGCAGGCAGGAAGCACCTGGGCTTCCAGGCTCCCCATAGATAGCCTGCTTGCTGACTCCAGGAAGCTTGCTAAGGAGGTGGACCTCTGGGTCAGCAAGAGAGTGTCTAAGAAGCAGTCTGAGGGGGAGTCCCAAAAGGGCGGTCAGTGTTCCCAACAGAAGAAAGAAGGGGGAGATAAAAAATAAAACCAAGGAGTTCTCTCAAGACCCTCAAAACAGTTCACATGGGGAAAGGTCCAAATCTGGCCACCAGAAGAAAGGCTTCACAGATCATAAGTAAAAGCCAAATCCCCTCTTTGGCAAAGTCAATCAGTTCATTTACAACCACACAGTCTATCCATATCGCATCATCGGAACATAAATGCACAAAATCTCAAATGCTAAAAAGCAGTATTTATTAATTTATAAAAACAATTTATAGCAATAGATTAAAACATTTTATATATAAAAACTTTGAGAAAATTATTACATTCTCTATACACAGTCAGAAAGAGGACAAAGAATACATATACTGTGTTAAAAGAAAAACGCGTAATAAAACGCATACAATTTCACAATTTCAGCACACAAAAGTGGGAGAGAACAAAAGACAAAACGTTCATATCATTGTACAAAAACACCAGTGGCTATTGGATTATCTGTCACAGTCAAAATACTTTGCATAATATTATTTCATTGATTCGCAAACATTCTAGCAATCTAGTGTCTATACAAACAAGCATTTGCAATGCAATAGGTCCCGCATTTACACAGTTGAAGCTATTGGCATTGTAAATGACAATGCCTTTTATTTATGTTTTAAAAACTAAAACATAAATAAAATGCATTGGCATTTATAATGCCAATAGCTCAAACTTGCATAAATGCCAGACCTATTGCATTGCAAATGCTTCTTTTGTTTACTTTCCCTGGCTGCACGCATTGGCGTCCGTCTATGGTGTTCAGCCTGTCACTGTTTACTGCAGGTCACTTCTCTTGTCAGCTAACAAGCCACTTTGCCACAACCCCAGTCGCCGGAATAGTCTGAAATCAGAAATTGTACAGAAATGCTTTAAAGGTTGAAAGTTAAAGTAGATCGCCATCCTTCTTTCTGCACATTTGCGGCTCTGCTCACCCTCTCCCCCCATCCTTACCTTGGGTACGGTGGCCTGTGGCTTCCACTGCTCGCATGAGCATCACACCCAGCTCTACCCAGGAGGTTGGATTTTTGTGCTCGTACTTTCTGCAGGAGTCTTTGTCCCCAGACTTTGTTGTTTTAGCGTCCCTGCAGTATTGTGCGCAACAGAAAACTGACCGAAAACCCCCAAACATCTCTGAAAATTCATGTCAGCAGAGCACACTTCACTTCATTATAGTTCGGGTTTAACTGGACGATTCGACATCTTGTAGGTGGGGGCACGTGGAGGAGGGTTGGGGGGGGGTTACTGGAGGGGAGGTGTCAAATGTGGACTCTAACCACAGATTGAATGGTTTTGTTGAGCAGGAATGCCCGCTGTGGAATTTAGTTGCTTCTGCGAGCAATAAATGATGCTGAATATAGGCGACCACTTAAGTTTAACTCGAGTTTCACGGGCACATTCTGAGCTAGTCCTGGTTTTACCTAGGGGTGGGCGGAATTTGTGAAATCCACTTTCGCAAATTATCGCGAAAATGTAAAAAATTATCGCAAACACGGAAATATCGCGAAGATGCGGAAGTTTTTTTCCCGCATGTTCGCGAGATTTTTTGCATGGTTGCGGCTCGCCAACTTACCCATGTGGTTGCTCGCGGGCGCGGCCATCTTGTTTTCAGTTGTCTCGCGGTGCATGATCGCGAGAAGAAAGACGTGATCGCGCGACGCATGACGTCACTGCGGGCGCGAACTGTCGCGAGACAGCACAAGTGGCTTAAAACAATACAACATCTCATGGAGAACGCGACCGGATCAAGAAAACTTGTCGGCGAACGCAGGGATTCAGGTAAGGCGATCGCGCGCGCGCGAGAATGTATTATTTTACAGCGCGAGCAAGAAACAAATTATCGCCAAGCTGCGGAATGCGGAAATTTTGACATTTTCGCGCTTTCCGCGGAACGCGAAAATGTCAAATTTTCGCAATTTCCGCGAACGGAACGAAATTTTAGCCCAGGCCTAGTTTTACAGACAGCATTGCACAACTTCCTGGTGCTTGGAATCGTATCTGTTTTTTGTTGAAGGGAAAACAGAACGCAAATAATATGATCCATGTCCGTGAAACCGATACAGTCTGTGGCCCCCGCCGCGCCTTCTCTTACACGGTACTTATGCGGAATGGGCCCCAGAGAAGGGCCGAGCGTGACCATGCAAGGAAAACCTATCGGTAGATATTCACCTGCGACGCATTCACACTTTTAATACCAACTAAAACGCTTGTATGCTATGGTTTAAACCTTAGTTACGATAAAGTAATCTTCTCTCATTTTCGGTGCTGACTTACGTTTTCAGCGTTGCTCCCCGTTGTTTTGTGAGAGTTGATTGACAGAAACCAGCATGCCAGATTGCCTGTCAGTCATTGCTGATTTGTACTTCTTCTTGTCTTGATTAACAATAGGTGTGATTATTGTATACTAAGTGCCACAAGATCACCTATGCATGCACACTTTGACACCCATGCTTATAGACCTACAGAAAAAAACAAAAGCCATGACAAAAACAAAAACAAGCGCTGCCCCGCGGCTTCAAACATTAAAGTCCATCGATAATGTTTACCTTACGGAAACGAGCAGCGGCAGGCAAGATAATTGCAAACAGATGGTGCCACTGCTCGCTCCCGCAAGGTAAACGCCGTACATGCACGAGGGCTCATTGGAAACAGTGCAGAACATGCACTAGTTTCCAAAAAAGTATGGAGTGATTCCAAAAGGTCACTCCAATCAGTGCTTGCGCGCTGCGTAGGCAAGATCTAAAAAGAGCATTGATGCGTTTCGGTGGGTATAAGTCTATTAGGACCACCTTTTTCAGGAATGTTTATATCTCCCGCCTACAAGTTGTATTATCTTTCCAGGTTTCTTTTTATCAAGCACAGACTCCTGAGTATTTTCTATGTACTCGAGGACTTTCAGAAACATGAAACCGAATTAATTCTGGTCCAATGTCCCAATATGGATCTAAAATGATCTGTATATCACAAAAAGCCACACTATGTCAATGGTGATAAAAGTGAAGGGGTCAACACCTCTCTTCCAAATAACCAGATCGATGAACTACGATCTTTTAACCATAATGCAGACGGTTACGGTTCTCATAAATCTGTCATTATGTCCCTTCTGGTTTCGGGATAATTTCACCAGGATTCCTCTTTCTTTTCAGAATAACACGGGGACCGCACCTCCGTTTGAGATTCACAGATCATAAAAATGGAAAGTTTGTCCCTAAGTACGAGTGCTATGAGTGTGGGCATATGAAGGGAGATGCCAAGCGCTGCAAGGTCTTACTTTAAATTACTGTGCCCGCTGCTATGCATGTGAAATGTCTGTTAGGGATTGACTTGGAGCATAGTACCTGGAAGGAAGTGGAGCTCACATCACACCTGGAAATGTTAGGGTTGCCTGAGTAGATCTGTGGGACCACCTGATCCACGGCTGCCCAGATGGAGAGTCAAGAAGATCTGAAGCCTGGAAGAATGCAACAGACAGCTGCCAGGAAAGGGATGGGCAAGGGGTGTGGAAGCCAGCCCAGAATGTCCCTCAGCACGGGTGGCTGGGGCACCGGAGGAGGTTGCCCCAGAGCGCACTGGAGAGGACTCTGACTGAGGAGGCAAGCCGAAGCCCAGGCAGCTGGTGACATCTCATATATGTTTTCTGGACAAATTCTTGTAGGATAGTATAACATAACACGCTATTCAAAACCCAAACAGTATTTAGGAGTATATCATACTGGACTTTACTTTATAACACAATACACAATGATATGCTTTATCAAGAAGGTCAGACCATAACACCATGTATTTCACATCACTCTAGAACATCCTACGTAGTCCAACACTATTCCATGCAACACGGCATAACCACAACACTGTAGATAATACTAACACCAAATGAAATCCACAATACAAAATCACACCTTAACATACAGTACAACCTCATACCGCAAGACAGCCTATGCAAAAATATGCACCACCATTTCATCCTGCTGCCATTTCATAATGCTTCATGTCACCACATACCTCTTAATGCCATTTTTGAACTACCTCACACTTAACTCTACAATACCCTAGAATTTCCCAGGCCACCATCCGCAATGCTATAACACCACAAACCTCTGTCTACATCACCTCTCACCACTCCATACATCACAATTCTTACCCATGTTCAGCACCCACACCATAAACACACCACCACCTTTTACATCATAACTTACTGGACCACTGCCCACACCAAAAAGCATGCACAGCACCCCCCTTGACGATGCTGTCCTATGGATGACCCAGAATCATTCTTGATTGCTTTACTCGAATTAGAGCTCCAAGGAATGCAATGAGAAGAGGCCAAAGATCCTAACAAAACTTCAACTGAGATAGAGCCCTAAAAGTAAATAAAGCATTGGCAAGGTCAGTATGTCTGGATTGCTTTAGCTAATGGTTGTTTGGATTCGTCAATGTTTGTTTTTCTCATAGTTTTTGCAAAACTTTATTGCTGTGGAAGCTGCCAGGCCCTCATCATTTAAAGAAAAAAAATCAATTAGCTAAAAACAAAGGTATTTTTTATATCAAAAAGCACTCATTCCCATAGTAGTGTCTGGCACTGATAATAATTATTTCATGTGCCTGTGTGCTCTTTGTGAAAGATCAGAATGTTGCCACACACACTGAGGCTAGCCAATGGCTATAGTGGGATCACCTACTGCCCCATGCTGTATGCTGTAGTGGGTGGAATAAAATATGAATGAAACAATAATAGACACATTGATGAAGAGGGCTGGCTGAAAGCCCCTATATGTATTTAACAATTATCATTTTAGTCAGGTCAAAAGGCCTTGGCTAATGCAGGCCTAAGAAAGAGCCTTAAGGTAGGGAGTCCACAGTGGCAGGTGCCACTGAACTAGCAGACTTGTGACAGGGAGACATGGGAACTGACACGTCCATCCACAAAGACCACAGGCAGCAACTTCAGCCCTCAAACAAATTACGAATATCAATCAGTGTCACGTTTAATAAACAAAACAACCTCTCAGAATCATCACTGGTCCTACTGGCACCAGCTCTGCTGCAGAACACCCACATCCAGCAAACCCACCAGAAATAGAGCAGCATGTTTACTCTAAACACGCTGAAAACACCTGAGGGCAGGACTGTCTTCAGACATATCTATCAGCTGAGACGTGCAAAGATGCAAAAAATGAAACAAGCCACCTCCATAGGTGACAATGGTGGCGTAGAAGGTTTGCAATAGTCAAACCTCTGCTGAGAAACATCCCGTAGGCCTCTGTAACTTACAGAACACCCATGCAATTCTAGATGGCAAATCCCAAACTCCTGCTCTACTAGGGAGCACATCCCGGGGGACAACCCCTGCTCTCCCGCCCACAGCACAGGCAGTAACTCGGGTCAGGACTGGTCATCTGTTAATTCAGGGCCAAATCAAAGCCGCAGACGGGACCCTTTGCAACCACAAGCGCTAAGAGGCCAAGTAATCCGTGAATGTGTTCCATATAAATATTGCATAACATAATCTAATAGATTATATGGTCGTAGCAGGGTAACAACTGGTGTCTCTTCCTGCATTTCCTGCCCTCTTGCCGCAGTTGATGTAGGCTGTGATGCTATGTTATGTTATGTGTATTTTAATAGCGCTCTATCACTTGTGCGGATATTCTGGCGCTTTTCAGGTTTGCGGGGCTAGTTTCAAAGGGGACTTACTGGAAGAGTCATGTCTTCAGTTTCTTGGGGAATGTAAGAAGAGTTGAGGAGGCTCTAATGTGTTGTAGAAGATCTTTCCACGCCTTAGGGGTGATGCATGAGAAGGCGCAACCTCCATAACCGCTTTAGCATGTGCTTGGGGTGTGTGCTGGTGAAAGGTCGGCTGAGCGGATGTGCCTGGAGGGCTGGTAGAACTATACGCAGCTCTTCAGACAGGCTGCACGTAGTGCTTCGTACGTGTGGGTCATAAGCTTGAACTATGCTCGCTTTCATTTTGGGAGCCAGTGAAGTTCCTTAAAGTGTGGTGTGATCTGAGATCAGCGTGGAAGGTTGAGGACCAGTTTAGCTGCTGCGATCTGGAAGGTCTTGAGTCTTTTTGTAAGTTGGTTGGCCATTACCATGTAAAGTGTAAAGTGAATATCCGTAGTCCAGTCTGCTGGTAAAGAGAGCTTTGGCGATAGTCCTCTTGGTGTTGCTAGGTAGCACTTGCATATCATTTTCATCATCCTTAGGATGCAACTGCATTGATCTCGCCGGCCATGTCTAGCTTACTGTCGATAATGATCCCCAGGTTTCTTGCTCGTCTGCTGGTGGTGGAAATGAACCCAGGATTTCTGCAATGGGCCCCATGGGGAGGCATCTTTACTGAAAGATCACTACTTCGGTCTTTTCCACATTTAGAGTAAGACTAAATATGGACAGTTGAACTTCTCCCAGGTGGCCACTTCGTCATGCACAAGTTGAAGCTGTTTCTCGTGCTGTGTGTTTTGTCCAAGAAGAACAATATTAGTTGCATGTCGTTGGTGTAGGTGAGTATGCCGCTGGTGTGTGAGCAGATAACATCTGCCAGCAGAGTGATGCAGATGTTGAAAAGAGTCTAGCTGAGTGAGGAACCTTGCGTTGCTCTGCAAATGAGTTGCTGGGCTTCTAAAGAGTAAGGTGGTATGATGACTGTTTCCGGTCGTCTGGTGAGAAAGGTGCAGATCCATTGAAGGGCAGGTCCTTGGATGTGAGCCTTGTGAAGACATCTGATCAGGATTGGATGGGAGACTGTGTGGAAGGCTGACAACAGGTTAAGTAGAATGAGGGCTGCAATTGGTCCTCTGTCAGGGATACTTTGGATGTGGTCTCTTGCTGTGATGAGGGCTGTCAGTGCGCTGTGGTTTGATCTGAATCCTGATTGCATGCTGTTGAGCAGTAGGTGGTTGGCTAGGGGATTGGCGAAGCATCTGTTAGTGGCTTTTTTCTAGGACCTTGGCTGGGTACGGAAGGAGAGAGATGGGTTGGTACTTTGCAAGCTTGGCTAGGCCTGCTTAGGGCTTCTTCAGGAAGGCATTGGCAGTTGCATGGTTCTGGTTTCTGGGAAACTGTCCTGGAGTGGATGGTCTTTGTAATGGCTATGGTTTCAACAGATGTGATGGTGTTCAAAGCAGTAGTTGCATTGATCCCATACCGGGAGACTTATTACAAATTTAAATAGTCTGGTTGTGGGTCAAATTTGATGTATATGGCTGTGATTTTTCTGCAGAAAAAGCCTGAGAGGTCATTGCACAGTTGTAGAGTTGGCGTGACGTTGCTGGTGGTTGTTGCTGGTGGGGTGAAGGGCTGTATGATTGAGAAGGTTTACGAGCTGTTGTTGATGCAATCGGCTAGGGCCTTCCTCTTGGCTTCCAGGATTTGTTGATGGTATCATGTGTGCTTCACCAGAGTATGTTGTAGTGTTATTCAGTATGGCTCTATGTCGGCCAGCTAGCTTTTACAGTAAATCACCATTTTTAGCTTCTTCCATGTAGCAAGACATTGACCATTTGCATATCAAACACGGCTTGATTACAGACATTGCTAATTACCCATTCAAATGAATATTATGCCCGTGCAAGGATTATAGGCTGACTCTCCAGCGCTTACATCAAAACCTTTGATCTTCCAGTTATGCTTTGATTGTATTTGTTCCCTGGTGTAGTTGACTAGAAACCCTAAGTGTTTATCTCTGCGCTTAGCTTCTGTGGTAAGGAAATGTGTTGTTTTCCCAGATGTTTCTTGTAATTTGCTGGGATACAGTTTTGGTTCGACAGTGCTACATAAATATTTAAAGATATAAAAAGTAAATATTGTTGGTGCAAAACACCATCCCCTGAACAAGTTAGGATGTGGGTTTCCTTAACTGGCATGTTTTAGTTAATTCTTAGCGGTACAAAAGGGGGTGGTGATGGACGGAGCATCAGAACCAATCAAAGACTCACAGTTAATTCTTAGGCACCGGGCTCCACTTGGAGTCCGAGAGAATTCTATCTGGCAAAACACAAACTAGAACATTTCTAGGGAGAGCTTTATGATTTAAATAGTTTATGAAATGAAGAACCAGGAGTTCAAGTTGAGGCACAGAAGTCTTTTTTCACTGTTAATTTCTGCACCGAGGCGTGATGGGTGAGAAGTGTTACTGATACTTGTGTACAAAGGGAGCTTTATTGTTTAATAAAAAATAACCTTACAATACTGGACTGGTACAGGGTTTCCTCTGTTTACATTAAACAACACAGGGGCAGAGTGGTGGCATGAATGATGATTCCAATACAGTATGAAGTCATCAGTCAACCAATCAGTAGATTTGTAGAGCGCTTCTTGTCACCCATGAGGGTATCCAGGCGCTGGCGGAGTCCAGTTGATGAGCCGAATGGTTAAATCTTCAAGGACTTTCGGAACTCTGGAAGAGATGGGGAGGTTCGTAGATGAAAGGGTAGCTTGTTCCATGTCTTCGCTGCTAGGTAGGAGAAGGAGTGACCTCCACATCTGCTACATGGGATGCTGAGGGATGAGAATTAAAGAGAGGGACGCAGAGCTGAGGTGTCTGGTGGGCTGATGGAAGTTCAGGAGGTGGTTCACGTCGGTGGATCCGCATTTGTGTAGGGCCTTGTGTGCATGGGTCTGGAGCATGAACTGGCATCTTTTCTATACAGTGTGCCAGTGGAGTTCCCTGAGGGAGGGGGTGATGTGGGTTCTTCTAGAGAGATCCTTGAGGAGTCATGACCCTTTCAGGACCTTTGAGGACCTGAGGATCATACTGAGTGAGTTAACTGCATAACATATATATCTCTGGGTCTGCATATACAGGCACGGGCTCAGGCTAACGGAATAACTTTGGACTGGCTAAAAGAGAGAAAACCCCTCTACTGCATATACATCACGTTATTATGTTGACATTAAAGGGGAAAACACATATTACCAGATATCTAGGTAAGCAGAATCAGGAGGTAGAGGTATTCAACAGTATGTTGCATTCTCTGGCTTGTAGTTTCCCTTTGCCCATTGTCACTAAAGGCCTACAAGTACCAGCATCCAACGTTTTTGGGACTAGAAACCAGGTCTTTCTTATGGTGTTGCCCCATACATCATTATCTTTGCTGCTATGAGATGTCAACCCCTTATTCTCCCAACCAAATCTCTACTGTAGGTTAGCCATGTACTTTTTATTTTTGGATGGGGGCATGTTTTTGGAACATTTGCAACACGGAAGCGAGACATTTATACAATCTTGTTTCCTTGCTTCCAAATTTAGACTTTCTCTTCAGTTTGTATATTTTTGGCTGAAAACCTCTGCCAAATCTACTCTTGACCTTGGTACATCTGGCTCAGTTTTACAGAAACACAAAAACTAATATTTATTGTTCCACAGGCTGTGGTTTTCCAAAGGAGACTGTTTCCTTCCTGGTACCTTGCAAGGTCAGCGCGGCCTTCCAATCCCCTCCTCAATTGACTTCACTGACTCTTTGTTGATCCCTCGTTGCCTATGCGCCTGATTTATATTTCAGCAGAATAGTTACTCACAACGGGGATGGATATCCCATCCGCTGAAATATAAATCACATAGGATATTATATAAATATAAATCCCATACGATATTATATAAATAGAAATCCCATAGGATATTATATAAATAGAAATCCCATAGGGTATTATATAAATATAAATCCCATAGGGTATTATATAAATATAAATCCCACAGGAAGTTATATAAATATAAATCCAATTGGGTATTATATAAATATAAATCCCATAGGAAATTATATAAATATAAATCCCATAGGGTATTATGGGATTTATACTTCGGCGGACGAGAGTAACCCATCAGCCTTAACCTAAATCAGGCCCTATATCTTTGCCATTGACCTTGTACAGCACTGTGCTGCCTCTTAGCTAGGTTTGTGCTATGCACATACCACATACATGCCTATGTCTAGGTATGGAACAAAAGCAGCCAGCCCAATGCAAGACAAGAAATCCCCAAGCCTAGCTGTCAACCAGACACGTCAAGGATGACAACTTCAGACAGCCCTGTGTTTTTTGGGCATCTTTATATTCTGGGGTCTGTTTTTGTCACCATTGTATGAATGGGCGTACACAGCTGATGAATTCGATTTGATTCGATTCAATTCAATAAACTTTATTTCGATTCATAAGTAGAATCATAAAAGTATACACAGATTTAAAAAGATTACATAAAATTGTAAAAACAAAAAAAAAAACACGTAATATATCCATATTAAAATTGCAATACACTTAGACTAAAGGGGTCACATATATAAACATATTGTAAAGTGCTTGTGCATTCCATTAAAATACAAATCCACATAATAGTCTATTACAATAGGTTTCCAATAATAATACTGTTCAATATCGATTTCTAATATTGAGTGCCAATCTAATAAAACTAAGCACAGCACTGCATATAGCTGGAGATGACAAGGAGGGTAAATACTCATAACCCTCTTTATAGTAACGGGATCCAAGGGTTAACAAAACAGGCTTAATAAACCGGTTTCTTGGATCTTTGTACAAAGCACAAAAGAGGATGAGGTGCACTGTGCTTTGTGAGGCCTTATCATTACAAGGGCAAGGGGGTAGTCTCTCACACCACCCCCCTTGTTTTGGGAAAGCAAAAGGAAAGTGCAAAGAGCTGAGACAGAACCTTGTCAAGTAAAAAAGCCATTGGGTATGCATGATATCCGATAGGTAAAACTGCTGCTGCAGCTTGCCCCTATTATATAGTGCATGCTCACTATTTCTTACCATGCCTAACCTGGTACAATAAGCGTTTTTAATCATTAACTTAGACTCCTTGCCAACCATTTCGGGATTTTGGAATATATGTCCCAACCCAATCTTATAAAGGGTTTCCCTTACATATAACAGCCATGGGATCTCCATTGAATAATCAAGTTTAAGGCAGTCTTGTAAAATTTCCTTTGTGAGTTTCAATTCTTCAGACCGCCAAACCTTGCTCCATAGCAGCAGAGGAGAGACATGAATAACATCACTCACAAAATCAATACCCACCTCAGTATGGCAGAAACTATTTGAAGTACCAGATGGGACAGATAAAAGGCGCTTTATAAATTTATTTCCATAACTTGGATCTTGTCACAATTTTGTATCCCCCACACTCCTGCACCATATGTGGCAACAGGGAGGCAATTTGCTTTATATAAAGTTTTTAGTTCTGCAATCGGCTTTTGACCCAATTTACTAGAAAATCGAAAAAGGGCCTCTATAGATTGTGTAGCCTTTTGGGCGCGAGCTGATATTAAAAAGTCCCAACTCAGCGTTTTATTGAATAAATTCCCCAGATAATTAAAATTGTCCACTTTCGCAATAATTGAGTCTTTCACCATAAACCTGCGAGAATGTACCCCTTTGGGGCCACAGGTCATGGCAAAAGACTTTGTGAAGTTGACCCTAAGATCTAATCCTTCCATGAAAGTATCAAAGGCATTCAGACAAATTTGCATACTGTTGGCAGTGAGGGTCATTAGCACCGTGTCATCTGCATAAGATAACATCGGTACCCGTTTGCCACATACCTGGGGGAAATCTGCACCGCTGTCCAACAGAAAACTTTCCAGACCATTGGTGTACACCAAGAATAAAAAAGGAGCCAGAATACATCCCTGGCGAACACCTTCAGTGGATGGGATGGATTTTGTCTTCTCACCACCTGGTCCAAAACTAATCCTCACTGTTGTGGCAGCATGGAGCCTACGAAGCAGGATGACCAACGGTTCTTCAAACCCCATGGTCTCCATCATTTGCCACAACTTTCCTCTGCACACAGTGTTAAAGGCACTGGATAAGTCCATAAAGGCCAGGTGAATACAACTACACCTGGCCCTCATGTACTTACCCATAATTAAAGCCAAATTAAGACATCGCTCTGTGGTTCCTTTGCCTCTCCTGAACCCATACTGGGAATCCACGATAATACCTGATGACTCAGCCCATGTTTCCAGGCGTGCCAGTATCACTCTTCCCATCAACTTACAAGACGCATCTATTAATGATATCGGTCTGTAGCAGCACGGATCACCCTTGTCACCATTTTTAAAG
The DNA here is from genome assembly GCF_964204655.1 of Triturus cristatus. Classification (NCBI taxonomy): domain Eukaryota; kingdom Metazoa; phylum Chordata; class Amphibia; order Caudata; family Salamandridae; genus Triturus; species Triturus cristatus. The sequence continues at coordinate 1,127,208,137 of NC_140594.1, forward strand.
ATCGGTACCACTACCGCCTCTTGCCAGGAAGTTGGAATACGCCCTACCACAATAGCTCTAAATACATTTAATAAAAGTGGTGCCCACACCTCAACATTGTGTTTAAAAAGGTCTAAAGGGACTGCATCGGGCCCTGGGGCCTTTAGTATGGTGCCCTTCCTTAAAGCAGCCTCTACCTCTGAGAGAGTAAGTGATAGGCTAAGCGTTTGGGCTGACTCCAAATGGAAATCGCCGACCCTCTCATTCGGAGTAGACAACGTCACCTCATTCGGATTAAAAAATTCTTCAATAATGTGCCTCCCAGGTATCCCCCGGTATATGCACTAGCATATTGCCCTTTTCTTTACTCTGTAAAAATGGGCGGTTTATAACCTCCCAAAATAGCCTGCTATCCCTTAGTTCTGATGCTTTATTTAAGTCTTCCCATGCCTTTGTCCTTAAATCTGATTTTCGCCTATTGATAGCATCTCTGTACATTTTCCTAGAGTTTCTAACAAGCTCCCTATCCCGTGGCACTTGATGTAATGCCTTCGTTAATCTTGATTGTGCTGCGGAACATTCAGCATCAAACCATTTGTATCCAATTTCTTCCCCCCCCCCCCCCCACGGTTTTTATGAGGTGGGATGCCACATTGCCTAGAAGAGCCTCAAAGTTCTTAATTATTAAATCTGGCTCAGTGGTGGGGGTTAAGCAAGCATCTATCCCTGCCTTATTTGTCTTAAAAATCTCCACCTCCAATTGTCTTGCGTCTACCTTATCCCATTTTAAGGAGACCCCTTGATTCTGGCTGTATTTTATTGGCTGTTCCAGGGTCTGAACTCTCTCAAGGACAGTGTTCAGACTTAAGATTAAGGGGTTATGGTCACTAGCAGGATTCACTTTAATCTGAAAATCATTAACAAGGTGGGTATACCTGCTAGAGACCATAGTGAAATCAATTACACTCATTTGGCCCCCTGTACCTTGGAAGGTGGGTATACCCGATGGTCTAGAAAAACTAGGCATGTCCAGGATACAAAGTTCATTAATCGTGATGATAATATTCAAAGCATCCCCTTGTTTTGAGTGCTTAAAATGTGCCAAAGGCTGATCACTTAAATCTACCAAGCCACAGACTCTAGTCCCGCTAAACTTGCACAAAGCACAGTTAAAATCACCTATCCACATAATAAAAAGGGGAAATACGCTATTGGTCACTTTAACAATCTCATCCTGTAATTTTTCAATAACCGATGTAGCATGGGCATCAAATATATTGTAGTACCAATTTATTAGAAGCAAGGGTACTGGAAATAAATTCTTGATCATAAGCATTTGGTACCAGGGAGATTCCACCAATGAAACCGTTTTTATCGTATTATACTTCACCGAAATAGCTGTCATGAGGCCACCCTTAGCTCTTCCAGCATGTGAGGGCTCAGCATGAACATTAAACATTTGATATCCGTCCAAGCTATGGTCCACTCTACTCCAGGTTTCTTGAACGCAAATTATATCAAAGGATTCGATGAATTTTAACCACACCGAGTCCTCCAGCCTCCGAGAAAGCCCAGCTATATTCCATGAGATCAGGCGGAAAGGGCATCCCTCGGCCAGAATATCTTCTTTCCCCAAGAATATTGTTACTTTCGGCTGGTTCACATCACTCTCACCCTGAGTTATTCCTATGGGATTAATTGCTACATCAGGAGGTGCCAATTTTGACTGTCTGGTGTTGTCTCTCCCAATCTGGTTTACTGCCATATAAGTATTTTCTACGGCTAAGGGTGCCTTTGCTATTTGTTCTACCTCTCCTCTCCCTCCTTTGTAGACCATTATGGGGACAATCAACGGATTACAAGATGGAGTTATATTGCTAACTGTCTCTACCCAAGGACCAACTGCTTCATCGGAGTTTATCCTCCTGGGGCTAACAGCCGTATCCCTAGCCGTGTCTTTAACCCCGCTATTAGAGATGCAATCGTTCCGGAGTCAATCCACCCCCTCCAATCCCATGAGTGGGTCAAACCTATTTCTTATCGGTAAATACTGGGGTACCCAATCCAATCTGTTGTTACCAAAAGGTCTGCCCCTACCAGAATTCTGTGACAAATGTGGCAGGCCAGGATTCACATAGGGGTAGAAATAATGTAGGCCTATTGACTGGATATCACCTAATCGGCCAAACCTTGGTTCCCTACGTATATAGTCTACAGCCCAAGGATCTCTAAGGTTAACAATTATACAATCTCCCTCGAGATCCTTAGTACTATGGCCTAACCAAGCCACTCTCCTCACACCTAAAATTTCTGTTTTAGAACCCAGGGGTAATCTCCTATTCTTAGTAAGCCAGAAAATGACTTTATTCTTAAGTTCCCTATCTGATTCGTGGGATTCTGGACTAAGTTCTGGTACCCCTGTTAAAATAATAGTGAAAGGCATAGATTCCGGGGGGAGATTTACACATGGGAGCCTCTTTCTTGGCACTTCTCTGCCCTGGGGTGCATCAATCAGAGACTGTCTAACCACTTGCTTTGGGTTAAGAGCCTGTTTAGAGGCAACCACCATGGCCCTGTGTTTTTTGGGCATCTTTATATTCTGGGGTCTGTTTTTGTCACCATTGTATGAATGGGCGTACACAGCTGATGGATGAAAAGCCAGGACTACAATAATACTTACTCAAAACATTGAGCCATTTAGCAGCTATGCCTAGTGGCAACAATTGTAAGAGCTGCATGTAAACAAGAGAAAATTCCCACTACAGGTTGTCACACTTAAAGTTCTTATACTGGGTCATTATCATAGCCTGCCATAGCGGGCTCTACCGGCTATTAAAGGCCCGCTCCAGCGTTAAAAGCCTGAGCCGAAGTCGAGGGCCTTTAACAAGAGAGCGGGCTTTAATGGCCGGTAGAGCCCAGCTAGGAAGGGCTCTAAAGCTATTAGAACATTCCACCCCTAGAGGGGAGAAAGTTCAAATTTGTAAAACAAAGGCCTCACGGAGCCCGAGGGGATTGCTCCTTGGGACCTGATGTTCCCAGCTGTGAACAAACATTAGAATGTTGGAGATCTGGGCTTCTACCGGCCATTAGAAGCCCGGAGCACTCCCCTGTTTTCCTTGAGCTCCCAACATTCCAGTGTTCTAATAAAGAATAAACTCTGAGCTGAATAGGTTAAATCCGTGCAAAACTGACTGCGTGCACACGACTGTAGGCACATTAAAGTGGACCGGATGAGGATGAGGTGAGGGAAATCCATAGGACAGTTCTCTTTCGGCACAGTTCATTTAACCCAATCTGCCTATGTCTAAGATAGCAGGATGGCTCAGTGAGTTAACCGCTCCCAATAAGTTATGCTCTATGGCTCAGCAGCGAATGTCTACAATTGAAATAGGGTGGCAAGCGTCCTATTGTTTGTAGGTTTGTCGTACGGTTTGGCGGATGCTTAGCCAGCATGCCATGGGCCCTGGTGGAATCAGGTCAAATGGCCCTTTTGGCTGTATTTAGGATAGTAACATACAGCAATATCAGGGTTTAATGGGTCACTCAAGGCTGTGGGCCCTGGTGTCACTGCAACTGCTGCACCTATGGTAAGTAAGATGCTTAATTTGGGTGGACGCAGAAGGTGTGGGATGACAATTGTCTTGATTTTTGCTGCGCAGTAGTAGTTGCCTGGTGTTACACCTGGGAGGGTGTACACATTTCATGATTGTAGCCATGTATGAGCTGTGAAGGAGGTGCCTGCCTCTGGCTGGGAGGGATGGGCTGCAGAACAGGAGGGGTCCTGCACAGTGCAGGGTCAGGCAAACCTTCATCTTTAGTGATGCTAACAGGGAGTGTGAGCGCCTGAAGTCACACAACTGTGAATGTGTGAAGGAGAACCACGCCAGAGTCATATGCTGGGAGAATGCCCCCGGTGTTGACTTTTTCCATTAAGCCTCAAGGTGCACACACGATGTCTGAGCGAGGGGCAGAGGCACAGGGAGAGCAGGAGCGGCCGGGGCAGGTAAGAGCGGTGAGGTAGTGGGGCGGGAGGGGGCAAGCAGGGGAGAAGTCGATAGACGTTGGAATAGGTAAAGTAAAATAAATAAAACCACTTACCATGCACTCGCCGCATCGCCGGCTCGGCAATGCGGCGAGCGCAAGGTAAGTGGTTTTATTTATTTTACTTTACCTATTCCAACGTCTATCGAGCCGCATCGCCGAGCCGGCGAAGCGGCGAGCGCAAGGTAAGTGGTTTTATTTATTTTACTTTACCTATTCCAACGTCTATCGAGCCGCATCGCCGAGCCGGCGATGCGGCGAGCGCAAGGTAAGTGGTTTTATTTATTTTACTTTACCTATTCCAACGTCTATCGAGCCGCATCGCCGAGCCGGCGATGCGGCGAGCGCAAGGTAAGTGGTTTTATTTATTTTACTTTACCTATTCCAACGTCTATCGAGCCGCATCGCCGAGCCGGCGATGCAGCGAGCGCAAGGTAAGTGGTTTTATTTATTTTACTTTACCTATTCCAACGTCTATCGAGCCGCATCGCCGAGCCGGCGATGCAGCGAGCGCAAGGTAAGTGGTTTTATTTATTTTACTTTACCTATTCCAACGTCTATCGAGCCGCATCGCCGAGCCGGCGATGCGGCGAGCGCAAGGTAAGTGGTTTTATTAGTTTTTTTAATTTTATTTCACCTATTCTGTCATCTGTTGACTTACCTCCCCCCCGGATCCGCCCTACCGCTCTTACCTGAACCGGCAGTGCCTGAGGGAGAGTACGATTTGCCACAGATCAAACAATTTAGTTAAGGTGCAGACCCATGATTTTAATGAAGTAAGGCTTGCTCCAAATGCTATTATCTTAGCATCGTATTACATTTTGGTAAATAGACCATGATGGTGGGTGCTGTCTACTCACCCTCCCCAGTCCAGGTGTTTTGGGGTATTTTCTTCACCACAAACTTCCTAGCACTTTTACTTTGATTCTAAACACTCTCAGTCTTGTAAAAAATTAGACCAGTGGGATAATTTTAAGAGGTGAGTGCCCAAGAGCACATGATGCGGTCAAGTGAGATTAAAACCATGGGGCATATTATCAAGCACGGCGTTAAAATTGTCGCCGCTTTAGCGGCAGAAAACTGCAGCTAAAGCGGCGATAATGGGCTTGATAATATGCCCTGGAGAATTCCAATAGAAGCCCATGTTGACACTAGAATATGGGCTTCTATGGGAATTCTCAAGGGCATATTATCAAGCCCATTATCGCCGCTTGAGCTGCAGTTTTCTGCGGCTAATTCGGCGATAATTCTAACGCCGTTTCTTGATACTATGCCCCCATGTTTTCAACTAACCCACACAAGGGATTAAGGTGAATTCTGATGAAAGGCTGTGGAGTACCTCCCTGGAGAAATGTCTCTGCATGGTGGGCCTTGCCCAGGATTATAACTCATTGTTTATTTACAGTATATTTAATTAAACCTGTAAAGCCGGGCTTAGATGTTAAGTCTAGTGGTGATTTTTGCCCGCCTCTGTGAGATGCCCACCTTCTTAGGGGTGCTGTTAAGATGCTTATTTCTAATAGCACTTGCCATCTGTAGCGCACCTATTTCTAAGCACCCTGTTTACAAAATACCAGGCACTGTATTTTGCCATTTATACTCTATTTGAATGACTATGATGTATCACTGTTTTTCTCTCTTTTTTGCCTTATTTATTGAAATGTGGCCATGATTGACTTTTCTGGAAACTGAACCCTCTATTAGCTTTCTGAATTTATTGATGACTGTATGTGCATGTCTTGATTTCTTCTGTACCTTTGAAAAATTAATAAAGAAAGTTTGACAAAAAAAAAATGTAATGACGTGCCATCTTTGCCAATCAATATGTTATAGCACTGCACTGAGAGGTTGTTATAAAAAGTGTTAATTTCAACACATGAACCATTAGTGAATTAAGAGGCAAGATATTTGTCATATAAACTCTGTGTGTGACCCATATTATTATACAGCAATGTTGTAGTCTATTAAATCAAATACAAATGTTTTTTATACAACTGGGGCTGTAATATAGGAAGTGCACGGGGGCACAATGGGCGTGTGCACCTCCTTTGTGCGCCTCTGGGGCACTTTGGTTATAAAGATAACGCTGGCGCATATGTAGCCGCAACGAGATCTCAAAGAGGGCGTTCCCTCATTTGCATTGGGGCGTGGTCCCATGCAAATGAGGGAATCACTTTGCCTCTGTGCCCACGACATATTACCAACTTTAGCCCAGAGGCAAACATGCCTTTCGGAGGTGCACTAAGGCAGGTGAAAGGGGTCCCATGGATGCCCCAGACATCCCCCTGTGCGAGGGTGCAGTCACTCACTACACCCACCTGCAACGGGATCTCTAACCCCCCTTGAAAGTGCAGGCAGGTTGCCACCTGCACAGAGAAACGCAGAGCAGCTTTTGAACAGCTGCTATGCATTTTACTTGAGTGCCCTGCCCCGGGGCAGCGCATTCTTTGTAATATGGCACACTTTCCTTCTTTGTGCACGATGCACCTTCTAAAAGGTGCGCCATGGCGCAAACAAGCAAAGTGCGTCCTATTCATAATATGGCCAGGGTGTCCTAAATTCACATATTTGAAAATGTTTTCATTTGCGAAAATGAAGAAAAAGGGGTACTTGCCTAAGATCACACAATTTATGTGGGTAAGCAACTATGTATCCAGGTTTTTGGGTTTCACTTTGTACAAATCAGAACTAAATGGGTATATAAATGTATTTCCTTTTTTATGTTAACACTTTTTTTTTTACCTGTTTGTGCTCTTTTCTGTAGTTTCTGCATAACGTGCACCCCACCAGAAGGCATTTTGAGCACTTTACATGAGCACCAGTTACATTCCACAAGGCCGCATTTATTTTTTAAGGGAGTGCGTTACATGAGCACGTGTTTCATTACACAAGGCTGCAGTCATATTTTAAAGGCATGAGGACATTACATGATTTTTCCAGATTCAAGGGATGTTGAACTGACGCCAAGTTCCAAAGTTGACAGCCCTGGCCATATCGCCACATCCTGAGTAGAGGGAGAAGCCACTTGAAAGCTCGGCTCGTTATGGGCTCGAGGTTGCATCAGGACCTCGACCCGAGCCAGAGCTGGGCTCCAGGCTTACGCACACAGTGGCTCGCGGCCGCTTCTAGGCACTATCCATGACGGATACTGTTGTTTACCTATGAGGTTGCAGGCCATAAGGCTATTTCATTCTATTTGTATTACTCTGTAAACGTGTTTCTCCAAAAGTACCAGCAGCCAACAGCCATGGCTTACCCCAGGAAGTGGTAATAGGGTTGAGGCTCAAATACAGTACGACACAGTAACAAGACTTGATCAAATTAACTTCCGGCTGACTTTTATCTCTTAAAACGGCGTGATTTAGAGGAGGGAGGGGGATGGGGGGAGAATTTAAATACCAAAGGCATGCTCAGCATCCCATAATCACCCACAATCCCCAGTAAACATCTTCTGACAAGTCGTGCATGCAAAGTGTCTCTCCGCACAGAAACGGTCCTACCCTGGAAGTGACAACGGAAAATTGACCAGACTAAGGAACGACTGACTCAGCTTGTCATCCTTTTGAGGTTGATAAAATGCGTGCCATCAAACTGATTTATGGAAATACCTATTGCTTAAACCCACTACAAATTGCAATAGATACGGTAGGAGTCAGACTCGCTGGACTAAAAAATAAATACAGGCAACTCGCTGCCTCATTTCGATATCAAATGCATATTTCGGGTAAAAAGTTATCCAATTGGTGCCAGAGTTAAAGTAGCCATTTCATAACAATGGGGTGACCCAAAATAACCCGAAAGACCTAGGCAGCTTACGATATACAGACAACAGTGGTTCAATCGGAGAGTTAGAACAGCGGGAGCTCACACAAAACAGGTATTTGTGTTACTTTTGTGCGTGGGTACATACAGAATGCACACCTAAACAAACACAGACCCAGTGCTGCATTCTGCCATCTGTTCCTCGTCCTCTCTGCCTCTCACCCACCCCTGCCTTGTATTGCCACACGCCCCTCCTGCTGCTCCCCCTCTTCTTCTCCAGGGAGAAGGCGGGGTCTCTCCCAGCGCTGCAGCCCCTGGACCCGAGGGCAGGAGGGCAGCCAGCCCGACGCCGGGCAGGTGGCTGGTCTCCAGGCGAAGCCACCTTCAAAGGCCTGGCTCCGATGTGCCCGCCCTATCACCGGGCGCCGGACCTCGGGGGGAGGGGCCAGCTATAAATAGATTCAGCGCCCCTCCCTCTCAGCGACTTCCCACAATGCAGCTCTCTGGCGAGCTTAGAGTGGGGGTGACTGGGAAAGTACCGAATACTCTTAAGTCACCTCTCTGTCGGTGTCGGGCATAGAGAAAGGAGGAGACGCGAAACAGTAACGGGGCACGTGCGAACAGAAAAAAAACGGATATTTAACGCTTATTGCGTAGAAAAATAATCTACAACTCTTGCTGCATTTGTAATTATTCATTTTCGTTCTGCCATAACACTCCCTGTCTCAACGAGCCTTATTTTACAGCTCTTGGCTACTACCCATTAACAAACAAGTGCCCTCTGGGAGTTGTAGTCTTCTCTTGCTTTCATTGGACATCTCTGCCTCATGACAATGATTTATAAAAATGATATCCTGGGCTAGAAATATGGAGCCGTGCCAAGATGGAGTGACCTGGCAACTCTCTCTCTCCATCTATTACTTTTTGTGTTTTATATATTTTTATTTTTGTCAGTTTGCAACGTTTTGCTCCAAATATGCATCAGGGAATCTCTTGCTTATTAACACGTTTTGTATAAGCCTGGCCTAGGGAGAAAACTAAGCTGTATTTAAATGGGTCTCACTTTTCTTACAGAAATCATTTTCTGGTGTATTCGCAAAATTAGATGAGTTTAACTCAACCAAGAATGAAACTCTCCAGAATACAGATTTATTTATATAAAGCCAAATTCCTGGACCGCAAAGATGCACAAGCTTTTTTTTTCAGCCCACGCAACATTTCTCCCTATGGTCAATGCAAGTGGTAACTAGGCTTCCCTACGACCTGTGAGAACAGATGAGATGTCTGGCCCCTTCTGGCAGTTCATAGTCACTGCACTTTTGGTGTCATGCTCTTAGTATAAAGAACAATTGATGGACAGAATGCAGAATAATGTCATACATTCAGCCCAGTACAGAGATCTGGGCCTACATCCATCATTTATTTGCTCCCCCGCCATTCCAGTATGAACACAGCAATATGCAAAACAGTCTTGACCCTGCTACCCCGAAACCGATCCCAGGATGCTCGTTTCCTGTCCAGGGAAGACCAGGCTTGGCAGTTCGGCTGGTCTGTTCCCATAAGGCACAGGGTCAAGATTGATTTGCATATAGCTGGGTCTGAATTTGGGTGGCGAAGTGAGCTAAAGAACGATGATGGATTCAACCCACATCTGTGACTGGGGGTGAGTGTCTGAAAAGTTTCAGCGCTCCGTCCATCATCTCCTTGTGTTTGCTTTGTTTGCCCTAAGTTGGCAGGGCATGCCAAGATGTGGGTCCCTTGTGCACTTTGCCACTGGATTCAAGCTAGCCTGGCTGATGAGGGGTGTTACCCCAAAACCAATCCCAAGATGCTTGTTTCCGGTCCAGGGAAGACCAGGCTTGGCAGTTCGGGCTGGACTGTTCCCATGAGGAATAGGGGCAAGACTGATTTGCATATCACTGGGTATGAACTGGGGTGGCTAAGTGATCTAAAGAACGATGATGGATTCAACCCAGATCTGTAACTGGGGGTGAGTGTCTGAAACGTTTCAGCACTAAGTCCATTGGCAGGGTATGCCCAGACTTAGGTCCCTTGCTCGTTTTGCAACTGAATCAAGCTAGCCTGGCTGATGAGGGGTGCCACCCTGTGACTGGGGGTGAGTGTCTGAAATGTTACAGTGCTCCGTCCATTGGCAGGGTATGCCCAGCCGTAGGTCCCTTGCTCGCTTTGCAACTAAATCAAGCTAGCCTGGCTGATGAGGGGTGCCACCTCAAAACCAGTCCCAGGAGGCTTTTTCCCGGTCCAGGGAAGACCTGGCTTGGCAGTTCGGACTGGACTATTCCCACGAGGAATAGGGTAAGACTGATTTCCATATGGCTGGGTCTGAATTTGGGTGGCAAAGTGAGCTAAAGAACGATGATTGATTCAACCCAGATCTGTGACTGGGGGTGAGTGTCTGAAATGGTTCAGCACTAAGTCCATTGGCAGGGTATGCCCAGACGTAGGTCTCTTGCTCGTTTTGCAACTGAATCAAGCTAGCCTGGCTGATGAGGGGTGCCACCCTGTGACTGGGGGTGAATGTCTGAAACGTTTCAGCGCTCCGTCCATCATCTCCTTGTGTTTGCTTTGTTTGCCCTAAGTTGGCAGGGCATGCCCAGATGTGGGTCTCTTGTGCACTTTGCCACTGGATTCAAGCTAGCCTGGCTGATGAGGGGTGTTACCCCGAAACCAATCCCAGGATGCTTCTTTCTGGTCCAGGGAAGACCAGGCTTGGCAGTTCGGGCTGGACTGTTCCCATGAGGAATAGGGGCAAGACTGATTTGCATATCACTGGGTCTGAACTGGGGTGGCGAAGTGATCTAAAGAACGATGATGGATTCAACCCAGATCTGTAACTGGGGGTGAGTGTCTGATATGGGTCAGCACTAAGTCCATGGGCAGGGTATGCCCAGACGTAGGTCTCTTGCTCGTTTTGCAACTGAATCAAGCTAGCCTGGCTGATGAGGGGTGCCACCCTGTGACTGGGGGTGAGTGTCTGAAATGGGTCAGCACTAAGTCCATTGGCACGGTATGCCCAGACGTAGGTCTCTTGCTCGTTTTGCAACTGAATCAAGCTAGCCTGGCTGATGAGGGGTGCCACCCTGTGACTGGGGGTGAGTGTCTGAAACGTTTCAGTGCTCCGTCCATTGGCAGGGTATGCCCAGACGTAGGTCCCTTGCTCGCTTTGCAACTGAATCAAGTTAGCATGGCTGATGAGGGGTGCCACCTCAAAACCAGTCCCAGGATGCTTTTTCCCGGTCCAGGGAAGACCTGGCTTGGCAGTTCGGACTGGAGTATTCCCACGAGGAATAGGGTAAGACTGATTTGCATATGGCTGGGTCTGAACTGCGGTGGCGAAGTGAGCTAAGGACCAGTGATGGATTCAACCCAGATCTGTGACTGGGGGTGAGTGTCTAAAAAGTTTCAGCGCTCCGTCCATCATCTCCTTGTGTTTGCTTTGTTCGTCCTAGGTTGGCAGGGTATGCCCAGATGTGGGTCCCTTGCGCACTTTGCCACTGGATTCAAGCTAGCCCGGCTGATGAGGGGTGTTACCCAGAAACCGGTCCCAGGATGCTTGTTTCCGGTCCAGGAAAGACCTGGCGTGGCAATTCGGGCTGGACTGTTCCCATGAGGCACAGGGTTAAGACTGATTTGCATATGGCTAGGTCTGAACTCAGGTAGCGAAGAACGATGATGGATTCAACCCAGATCTGTGACTGGGGGTGGGTGTCTGAAAAGTTTCAGTGCTCCGTGTTTGCTCTGTTCTTAGTCTAATCAGAAACACTGGAATTCTGCAGCAGGAGAAGGCCAAATTATGCTCCTGCTCACTCTCCATGTCATTTGACTCAGGGATCTTTCCATCTGCAGCTGAGACTTTGACATTTTGACTGATGCCCGGTGGAGCTACCTCGCGAGCTAAAGGGAAGATGGGCTATGGATTTCCCTCCTTGACCATCACCTACCCAGCCGGTCTTTAGGCAAACTCTCCTGCGTCTCTCTACTGGACTTTTCTCCCTTCTCTTCTCCATACCCCCTACCCCCTCCTCTCTACTCTTCTCCTCTTTCCAGCTATTGACCTTTGGCCTCACCCGTCCTTGCTCATAGTTCCCACCCTGTCTATCCACTGGACTTTCTTCTGTGAACTTTCCCTCATCAGTTGAGACCTAGCTATCTGACTGATGCCCGATGGAGCTACCTGTTTAGCTATTAGGGAGACGGGCTGTGGATTCCCTCGTCGGAAGTCGCCTATTCAGTCGGTCTTTGGGCAGACTTCCTTTCGTCTCTCCTGCCATCTTTTCCCTTATCCTCCCCCTTCCCCCCTCCTCTCTATTTGTCTCACCTTTCTTTCCTCTACCAATTTGTTGCTTAATTTTTGACGCAATGTGTTTTTGTTTTCATTCTCTGAAACTGTGCAGCCTAATGTAAAGTGCTCTGATACCGACGGGTGTAGTCAGCACTATATATAACTCATAATAACGTTCCTCTGAACTTCTGATGGACTTCTGACAACGCCCCCTGGGCAGTTACCAAAACTGTTTATACTCACCTCGATGCACGAGCAACCTTGGCCGATGCCCGGTGGAGCTGTCATATGCAGCTAAAGAGGAGTCTGGCCCTGGTTTCACCCCCTCGGCCGTCACTTACCCAGCCGGACATCTGAAATTATTTCCCTAATTTTTCCTGTTGTGTATTCCCCCCTGGTGCTCTTTTTTCTTCCTAATTATGGATTTTTGCCCTGGCCTCATAATCCACCACCTGCTGTTTAATTTGCAGGTTTCTAAAGTGTTTTCTTGCTCAAACGGATAAGACATTGCTAAGCATACTACACATGGGTGCAAGGCAGGGCCAGACACTTGGCAGAAGTTAGTCAACTTTCGTGGGGTGAATATTGCATTCAGGAAATACAGATTTGATCATTTTTACCTAGATGGTGTTAATAACTTAAAGTAATGGATGGTAGCAAGGCTTCTCTCTGAAACAGGAAACACAAAAGGTGTTTATGTACATGTAAAGGCGAAGCCCATCTTTGTCTTGAAAATGTTTTGTTTTAACATTCATGCAACGTATACATTATAGATACCACTTCCAAAGCGGCCGTCACTGCTGGACGGCGTCCAGACTTTAGAAGAGTTCAGAATACCGTAAAGTGCCTTGCGTCTCTTTCTAAGATTTGATGCCTTCCGCTTGAAAGTAGTGAGTTGTAACACATATACCTATTAAATATTTGCACTATTCCACAGTGGTAGGTACTTGTGATGAAAGTACTTACTAGTGAGACATATACCTATTAAATATTTGCGCTATTCCGCAGTGGTAGGTACTTGGGATGAAAGTACTTACTAGTAACACATATACCTATTAATTATTTGCGCTGTTCTGCAGTGGTAGGTACTTGGGATGAAAGTACTTACTAATAAGACATATACCTATTAAATATTTGCGCTATTCCGCAGTGGTAGGTACTTCGGATAAAAGTACTTACTAGTCACACATATACCTATTAAATATTTGCGCTGTTCCGCAGTGGTAGGTACTTCGGATAAAAGTACTTACTAGTCACACATATACCTATTAAATATTTGCGCTGTTCCGCAGTGGTAGGTACTTGGGATAAGAGTACTTACTAGTAACACATACACCTACTAAATATATTCACTCTATTCCACAGGGAGAGAGTGCTTCATGTTCAGTTTTGAAACATAAGTGGGGGCACAGGATAAAGGAGGCGCACCCTGTACACATGGGCTTGTTCTCTGCTGAGTACAACATTGTGTATGTTTGAGGTAGAAACCACAGTTTTGATAAAAACATACGTCTGACCTCCAATGCAAGATAAAATCATGATGTTATGTTATATTGATTTGTATAGCACACTAATCACAGAGAGGGCATCCAGTCGCTTGGGCAGGTGTGTGGGTATGTGGTCCCCAACGTGCTTATTTGTTGGTGACTACATTTTGAGTAGATCTACTGCATGTGTATCTGTCCCTTTCTTAGGAAATCCTTGTGTTTTACATTGCTTGGTTCTCTTTTGTATTAGTGATTGTTAAAATGGCAATGCGTAAAATAATAACGCCAACGCACATGCTGTATAATTTGTCTCTAATTGCATAACATGCCACAGAATTTGCATTTCTTTGCTGATCTTATTGACTTTCCTTTGACACATTCTGTAGTCAAGCCACACTCATAATTAGCACTCCCTGTTTTATGGTATTTATATTTTGACATTTCCAACTGAAATGTTGACAATTTTATCCATGTTTATCCATATATGTTTTGGGTTTTGTGAATAAATGAGGCAAAAACTAGTATATTTTGACTTCTTTTAATGATAAATGTACACTCATGCTTGAATGCCTTGTAGGATTCAATGATATGAATCCCCTTAGACATTTTAGCATCAATCTGGCGCAGGTCTACAGCTGATTAAGCTTCATTAAGAAACTTTCTCTCTTGTTTAACTCCCTACCCTGTCGATCTGCACATATATTTGCCTGGTAGTCAAGAATGCCAGAATTTAGGAACACTCAAAAAGAGAAGCTAATTTTCATTTTTATCCATTTAAAAACACTTAATACAGGAACATACAAGGTTTTCTGTCTATAGTTATCTGTAAAAATCAGTAAAAACACAAAACTGGGAGCCTAACTCTTAATTTAGGGTTTTCTTGTGGTATCATTGCTGCGGCCGCGGTTTAGGACTGCCAGGTGGTTCCATTTGTTCCTGGCACTGGACTTTCCTCGAATAAATCATTGTGATATAGTGGTTCAGTGGAGAGAGTATCTCTTATGTCAACTAAGACTCTATCTCCCAGAATGCAGCAGGTTGGCAGATGAGAGCCCAGCAATGGAAACAGCATCCTTCCAAAAAGAATCCATCTGCTAATCCTAACTACATGAGTAAATGAGGAGAGTTAGAGCCCAAACAAAATGTGTATTTGGGTATAATGCTGAAATGTTGTAGTGTAATATTGGAGCTTCGCTGTAGTGCTTTTATGTAGGCGGAAGAATCTGTCAATGCAAAAAAAAGGCATTTTAGTTTTTGTTGACTTGGGAACGGTAGATCCCACCCGTATGGTAAGCGAGAAAGCATTCCACACTCTTGTTCCTCCGGTAACACTCACACGCTTTTTTTGCAGTTTTATGTAGCGCAAACTCAACCTGAAGGTGTTGGAACACTTTATATGAACAACAGTTCCATTACACATTCATTTTTGGTAGGCACAAGGAGATTAAGTGATTTGCCCAGGATCACAGGATGATGAGTCGACGCCGAGAGTCAAACCTGGTTCCCCAGCTCCACAGTCGGCAGCTCTGGCAGTAATACAGTCTAACACACAGACTTTCTTTTGGATTCAAGAGAGCATGTCAGACAGGAATGGTGCAAGGAAGTCCAATGCTCCAGGCCAATTGGAGTTTTGCCAACTTACAAGAAGCAGATCTGGCCTTATTTGCAGAACTGTGATGTCACCACTAGGAGGTGCACTAAGGACCTTGCCCTATAGAAGTACTGTCCCTTACCTCACAACAGAATGCGCTACATTATTGGTTACACAGAAATGTAAAGATCATTGCTTAGAGTTAGATAGTGTGTTGTGTTTTTTCGTGTTTGCATTATTTAATGGTTCTAACCCTTTTATGGATCAGGAAATCTTTTATATTTTTGCCGCATAGGCACATACCTTACCAGATATAGTTCTCAGTCGATGGCAGATGCATAGCAGTGTGGATAAATGTGTGCAGAAAAACTGTTTACACATATGTTTATAAGAGCTATGTTTTGTGCTGGTCAACTGTGAGTAGAATTTTTTTTAATGATGTTTTATCAGCACATTATTTTATAAGATATTGTTTATGTGAATGGAGATATCTGAGCTCTAAACTCTTGTGTAGTTTATAATCCTGGGCTTAAATGTAACAACCTAATGTATCCTGGTAGTTGTAGCTTTGGCTTGCTTTCATCTGAGTAATGCGCCACGTAACAATAACTTGCACATCTCAACATAAGGGACATGGATTGTAGGTGGCCAACATTCCATTACCAACTACTGCCACGGGGCCCAAGGCAAAGGCCTCACAAACTACATTTGCCTTTTTTCAACTTTAAGAAAATGTGGGGGGGACCCAGAAACAGCCTCAGTACAGGTAGTGCGTGCTATATTCAAACCTGTACAGGACCGCTAACAAGGTGGACAAGTCACAGCGGTGGGCAGGCAGCAGACATACATGTGTAGCCAGTGGGTTTAGTTTAGCCAGAAAACTAGAACAATTTACTTCCGAGCTTGGCTTCACCCCTTCACCTAAATATGCTGAAAATAAACGCTACATTACAAATCTGGGCATGATCCTCAAAGAGGGACATTCCCTTGGGCTTTGCCATCAGGATCACTGCCTCGCTTGTGATCTAGTGAACTGGTTAAAAACTGTAGAACCAAGAAGCATGGGGCATATTATCAAGGACGGCATTAAAAATGATCGCCGGTTTTGCGGCAGAAAACTGTTGCTAAAGCGGCGATAATGGGCTTGATAATATGCCGCAGAGAATTCCAATAGAACCCCAGGTTCTGGTGTGAACATGCGCTTCTATTGGAATTCTCTGCGGCATATTATCAAGCCCATTATCGCCGCTTTAGCAACAGTTTTCTGCCGCAAAACCGGCGATCATTTTTAATGCCGTCCTTGATAATATGACCCTATGTTCTTTAAAATTCTGACCTCCCCATTTGGCCAAATTGTGTGCTCTTGGGCAATCATTTTAGAAATGATTTGTCTACTCACTTTTTACAAGCTTGGGAGTATTTAGAAAATAATGAAGGTGTTAGCTAGTGTGCCGTTAAAAACCGGTCTGGCTACTCCCTGGGGGAAGAGGGCAGTGTCCAGTCTCATGGTATATTCACCCAAATGTACTGAACAATATAGAGTCTTTGAAACAAGGAGTAATGCAGTCTGGGCATTCCCGCTCTTACAATATGTTTGATCCTGGACAAATCGTACTCTGTCTGCTAATTTGACAATATGTGAACTCTTTCGAACTGGTGTAATGAATCAAAGAAACACCAACAATCATACCCCCCCCCCCACCCCCTCCATGGTTTTCATTCACACATTCAAGACTGTTTAAAATGACGTGGTTGTGTCAATATCTCTACAACCGAAGGTGCCCCTTAAGGTGCATTGTGCGGGGCCCTCCTGTGTTGTAGGTCGGGGTCCTTCATACCTGGCACCGAGAGTCTCCTCTTTTATAGTTAATAAGGGATAAAAGTTTGAGCGTTGCACGCCCTGCCGAGCCCCCCATGTCTGCTGTTGCCAGCTCCAATCCTCCTCTCTTGCAGGTGTTGGCAGGGGGTGGGAGTGGCAGGACAGTTTGCACCCGGCAGTGCCCCTGTAGGGCAGGGTTGCAGGCAAAGCTGCAAAATGCAGGACATTTGGCCCCTCTACTGGAAGGGCGTTTACTGATGTGCGATTATTATGGCAGTGTCGCCAAACCAAATGGTGTCTGGGCCCTTAATATGAGATGTTAATGAGGGCATTCAACATAGACCTCTGATGGATGAAAGGCTGAGTCTGCCCGTCTACCGGCGCCTGCTGTTCTCTGCAGTGGGAGGTGGTCGACACGCTCAGTCTCGCAGGTGTTCCCTGTGTTGGGCTGCTCTCCGCCAGTTGTTGTTGTCCCGTGTGGCAGATGCAGTCTAAAAGGAGCCTCTCTCATCCAGTGAGAGCGAAGAGCGTTGTGTTGTGTGTCTCTGTGTCCACTTGGCACACATTGTGCCTGCCTGCACCACTTTTGTAAGCTTCTGGAATACAAACACACTCTATTGGGCTGTTTGTACTTAAATACTGAAGACCCTTCTCCGCCAACCGCAAACTTACCGACACTTTCCTCTCAGCTCCGACCCGAACTGCTCCCTCCAGAGTTATTTGAAGCTTTGCCTTCAACAGCAGGGCATTTTAGGGCATTCACTGTATTCATTTGTAGTACCAGCCCCGTGTCCAAACTACGCACCTACCTACACACACACACACACACACGCACACACGCACGCACGCACACGCACGCACGCACACACAATGTAACTATCTAGCGAGGGGTGAAGGGGCAGAGAGACAGAGAGATAGAGAGAAAGAGAGATAGAGTGAGGTGGTGAGGGAGAGAGACAGAGAGAGGGAGAGATAAAGAGAAAGAGAGAGAGGGACAGAGAGAGAGATGGGGTGGTGAGGGAGAGAGACAGAGAGAGAGTGAGGTAGTGAGAGAGAGAGCGAGGTGGTGAGGGAGACAGAGAAAGAGAGAAGGGAGAGAGGGTGAGTGAGAGAAAGAGAGAGTGTAAGGTGGTGAAGGGGAGAGAGAGAGAGGTGGTAAGAGAGAGAAGGAGAGAGAAAGAGAGAGAGGGGTGGAGAGGCAGAGAGAGAGAAAGAGAGAGAGAGAGAGGAGAGAGAGTGAGGTGATGAGGGAGAGAGAGACTGTGGGAAGTTGGCCTGGTATATGCTGTTCACTAGTTCTAGTGACCACCTTGTACCATGCCAAGCAACCCTTATGGTGTGGTTGTAAGTCAACCTTTTCGGACTAGCTGCCCTAGTGGTAGCGTAGGCTAAGCAGTCTTTGAGGCTAAACTCGTGAAGCGTGTTAAGCAAGCTGTTTTACCAATAGTAACCCCCTTTTATACCAATGAAAGGACACCACACAGATATATATTCAAAATATATATATATTTATTTCTCAAAGTAACCCCTAGTCTCTTTATGAGCACAGGAGCACAAATCGTCAAACAAGATTATCACAGAATACACAGAAGTTGCACTTTATATGGATAGGCCCTGGTGGCCACTCGAACCATATACTAAAATAGTGGTATAAGTACCACGAACAGAAAAGGGAAAAGGCCTAGGGCCTCTAGAATCGCTGGGCCTACACGGAGCTAACTTCAGTTAGTGACCAGGAGGTCCACGGGTCGCGTGTGCAGAGCAAATAGTCACACGCGTGCTCCCATAGGTTTCAATGGGTGCGTAAAAAGTACAAAGTTACTGCAAAGGAGATCTTCCGGGTTGACTAGGAACTTAAGATTTGGAACACAGGCACTAGAGATGTATTACTACACATGGGCACCGGAGTACCAGCTTTACCTCACCCACAGGAAGCGGGTGCATAGGCCTCAAAGTGCGTCGGGTTTCTTCTATCTGTTCCGTTGAGCCTGGGACAAAGATGCTGCAGGCTGTCGGTCCGGGAGAGATGCAGTGGATCCAAGAGTGGATCGGAGATGTTGAAGACCTGTAAGCAGAGGGGACAGTGTTCACAGTCACTAGCCAGTGACCAGCGTGGCACCAGGTGGGTACCAGGCGATGTCGGGTGCAAACAGGTGGTGAGGGGTAGCTTGTCTCCGCAGCCACGTGGTCCCTGAAGGTCGACGACGTCCAGGAGTCGGCTCACGAGCTGTCCCACGCAGGCTCTCGCTGTCGGCGGTGTCGGCGACTTGGTCGAAGCAAACAAGCCTTGGCAAAAGCAATTGTAGGAGGATTCGGAAATCAGCTGTTGGTTCTGACCAGCAAGGTCAGAGGGATTGCTCCTTTGGAGGGGAGCAAGGGCCAGTCTGGAGCAACCAGACCAGCGGTGTTTTTCATAGAGTTCGTCGCCAAGATGGCTACTAGCCAGCGGGCCAGCAACCGGTTAGGCGCGTCGAGTGGCAAAATGCAGAAGGGCCCCACGCAGATCGTGGAGATGCTGGAGGGCTCACCTTTGGTGCAGATGCTGCTCGGGTGTTGGGCTTCTCAGATCCCAAAGCACAACTTGGAGGGAGCCTCGGTTGTTGCACTTGTCAGCTTGTCGTAGTCGATCCAAGATGGCTGGCTCCACGTGTCTCGGTGCCTCCACGGGTCTCCTCTTTTCAGGGACTGTGGATCGGGCGGTGAGAGGTCTGGAGGTCCAGGTCTTGTCAGTCTCTGGGCTCGGGCTCCGGCGGGAGGCGGCGGCAAAGCAGACGTTGATTCGCTGGATGGTGCTTGCGTTAGCAAGGTGGTCACTCCCTGACCACAGGGGAGATTGGCTTCAGTCCTCTGTGCAGCAGAGCGTCGAAGTTCCCGTCTTCTTCTTAGTTTCAAGTTGATTCCAGGATGTCTGAAGTCTTAGGACACAGCTCCTACCTTTAAGCGGATTCTAGGGGCCGGACTACCTGCTAGGTCCCTCCCTATGGGTGGGACCAGGAAGGGGGGTGGTTACACCCCCAATCCTTTGTCCAGCTCGCCCCAGGCCCGGGACTGGTGTGCCCCAGGACCGGTTTGAACTGGCATATGCACCGAGGCTCCTTGTGAGCCTCAGGCATGTCTGGTTTCTTTCAAGCCCTACCTGACCAATACACAAAATCCTGTCTGGGGTGGTGCACGCACCTCCCCTGGCAGGAAACCCTTTGTCCACACCTCCCAAGCTGGAAGGACTCCCAGCAGCAGGAGGGCAGACTTGTGTCTGTGGTGGCAGCATCCATTTTGTGGAGCTGAGGCTATGTCTGATTTTACCCGGGTTTCAGGTACTGTACATGTCGTGTCCCTCTAGAAGGGTGGAATGCTAACCCCGTCGCCAGAATTGGCGAGGGGTTAGTATTCCAATTCGTATGACACCTTACTCGACATGTTTTGATAAAGCCAAACCAAAGTTAGCATTTAACCGCGAGGTTCATAATGCACTTAAGAGTATATGGTATGACGATATCTGGAAACAGTAGAAGGAAGTTGTTCCGACCACTGCAGACAGGCTCAGCTCATGCCAGAGCACCATCTCACATGGAACCAAGCACTCTGCCTTCAGGATTGTTAAGGCCTGCCATAGGAGTGACTTATAGGTTACCAGGTGTCCCATTTAAGGTTAGGTATAGGTATACTACACCTAAGTAAGAGGTGGTTACACCAACTTACCCCAGCTGAGGGTTCAGCCAGTTGTGTCAGATTTGTTAGGCCAAGCCTGGGGTGGCATAATACATGCTTCAGCCCCGGGCAGGCCTTGGGTACACCAATGCCCTGGGTACCTAGTGTACACTGGTACAGGGGCTGACAGGGTGATCCACTTCCAATTGGGTATGTACCTAGGGTACATGGAGTCCATTTTAAAGAGAGAGCAGATGGGCTGAGGTCCTGAATGGCAGGATCTCAGGCCAACTAAGTCGAAAAACCAGCTAGACACTAGGCAAAAATTTGGGGGTAACCATAGTCAGATATCCACCTTCCTACAGAGACAGAGAGAGAGAGTGAGTGAGGTGGTGAGAGAGAGTGAGAGGTGGTGAGGAAGACAGAGAGAGAGGGAGGGTGGTGAGGGAGAGAGAAAGACAGAGAACAGAGAAGGACTAGAACAAAAGAGCGGGAAAGAGTAGGATGCCGGTGCCCATGCCAATTATAACACTGGAGAGATAAGAGACGAGAGTTGATGAGACAGCGGGAAAGAGGAAAGGCGGGAAGATGTGCAGAGAGCCCTATGGAAGAGTTTGTAAAGGGGGGAAAACAGCGACTTACCATGCTTAATACAACACTTAATAAAGCTGCAATCATGTGGAATGTGTATATATTTAACAATATTTGATTAAATTGATAATAAAGCATTATTTAAGCAACAGAGGGAAGCGAGAGAGAAGAAAAGAATGTGAAAACAAACGAGGTAAGTGGAGATTGAGAAAGGTGAACACAGACAGCAAGGTAACACAGAGCTGCCCACTTTGGAACTGGGGAACCAGGTTCGAGTCTCGGCGCTGGCTCAACATCCTGTGATTCTGCGCACATCACTAAATCTCCCCTGCCAACCAAGAAATGAATGTGTCCTTGTGTAATGTAACTGGTGCGCCTCTACCTTGGCGCTAGAAAAACAAAGCGGAAGGGATGGGGGAAGCGAGGGAGCTGGAGTGTGAGATAAAAAGTGAGAGGCTGTGAGAAAGTATGGGTGTGAAGGGTGGGGTGAGCGCCCGAAAGAGAAAGCTCGCAAAAGGAGAAAGGGAGAGAGCGCCAAGGGTGTGTCAAGCTGGACACCCTTTACACACCCAGAGCACAGGGATCTCCACGAAATCCTTTTACACGCCCTGAGCTCTCAGCAGCAGCAGCTTTCCCCTCCCCCACAGTCTGCTGAGGGCTCTGTGCAGAGAGATTAGGGCAGGGCAGCGCTGGCAGGCACCGCTGGGAGTTTCTACAACATGTCATGTTTGTATTCATAGCAGCCAGTGATATTCAGCCCAGAGTCAGGTTTCCCGCCCAGTCCATCCCTCTCCCTTTCCTGTTTGTAATCTTGTTTACACTCCTGCCATGGGCGTGGTTTGTGAGAGAGCGGGAGGCTGAGAGGAGTGGTAGAACAAAGTAAAGCAGTCTGTCAGGTTTACAGCTCTCTGGCAATGCAGGCAACGCGCAGTGTGTCATGTTTACAGCTGCCTATCATCAGGGAGGGTACTGTTCAGTGTGTCATGTTTACAGCTGCCCATCATCAGGGAGGGTACTGTTCAGTGTGTCATGTTTACAGCTCCTCATCATCAGGGAGGGTACTGTTCAGTGTGTCATGTTTACAGCTGCCCATCATCAGGGAGGGTACTGTTCAGTGTGTCATGTTTACAGCTGCCCATCATCAGGGAGGGTACTGTTCAGTGTGTCATGTTTACAGCTGCCCATCATCAGGGAGGGTACTGTTCAGTGTGTCATGTTTACAGCTGCCCATCATCAGGGAGGGTACTGTTCAGTGTGTCATGTTTACAGCTGCCCATCATCAGGGAGGGTACTGTTCAGTGTGTCATGTTTACAGCTGCCCATCATCAGGGAGGGTACTGTTCAGTGTGTCATGTTTACAGCTGCCCATCATCAGGGAGGGTACTGTTCAGTGTGTCATGTTTACAGCTGCCCATCATCAGGGAGGGTACTGTTCAGTGTGTCATGTTTACAGCTGCCCATCATCAGGGAGGGTACTGTTCAGTGTGTCATGTTTACAGCTGCCCATCATCAGGGAGGGTACTGTTCAGTGTGTCATGTTTACAGCTTCTCATTACCTCCTCGTTAGTCTTCCTCGCCACCAGTGCTTTAAATGGGCAGGTACTCACCGGTGCTGAGTACCGGCACTTCTTAAATTCATCACTCTGAGTACCGGCACTTCTCTACTTCCCAGGAGAGTACCGGTACTCACGAAAAGGTAGGCTCAAAGGCTGAGACTGCTAATTAGCAGGAGTGGAGTGTGTTTGGCAGCGAAGGCGCCGCTTTTGTATCCCCGATCTGAGCCCTAGCTGAGCTAGTCAGCAGGGCTCATTTGAATATTGTCCAGGTGCTCACCATCACGCTGTGCTTGACAGAGCAGGGTCCATTCAGGCCCTGTGCTGTCAACCACATTCACACTATCCTCTGCATTTGCGCAAACACAGGAATCATGGCAGTCCCCTTGCAGTGGCAATTAAAAAAGCCAAGGTGAAGAGTATAACATGGCTTTTAACATACTGGAGGCTTTTGTGTGTCTGCTTATGTTTGTGTGTTTGCCTGCATTTGTATGCCTGTTTTTTGTAAGAAAAAAGCGAGAGAGAGAATCAAGACACTCTCACGAGGTATTTTAAAGAAAATGGGTGGCACTTGTTGTGTACGTTTGCTCGGTGACACAGGTTCATAAATAACATAGTAGGGAGGGTTGGTTGGTGGGTGGGTGAGTGAGTGAGTGGATGGATGAGTGAGCAAGGGTGGATGTATAGATGGATGAATGTATGGATGAGTGGATGGATGGATGAGTGAATGGATGGGTGAAAGAGTGGATGATTGGAAAATAGGGTGGATGATGGGTGGATATGTGAAAGATTGGATGGATGGATGAATGAATGGGAGGGAGGATGGATGAAAAGGTGGATGATGGATGAGTGAAAGGAGGGATTGAGTGAAAGGGTGGATGGAATGAAGGGTGGATGGTATAAAGGAGTGAAAGGGTTGATGGATAGATGGGCAAAAGGATTGATGGATGAGTGAAAGGGAGGATAAAGAGATGGATGAGTGAAAGGATGAATGGATAGGTTTACAGATGGACAGATGGATATGTTTGAATATGAAGGGTGGACAGACGGAACGGTGAAAAACTGAATGATGGATGAAAAACTGAATAGACAACAGAATGCAAATGGTAAATGGTGGACATTAGCAGGTAAATGGTAGGATGAAAGGGTGAATGGATAGATTGATGGAAGAGACAAGAGACATCTTCTTGGGAGGGTCATGATGATTTGCTTCATTTGCTTGGTGCCATAAGGGCTTTGGTTCGAAGTGGGGGTATTTTCAGTCTCTTCCTACTCACATGCTCAAAAATATATAGTATTGTGCCAAACAACAGCAATTAACAGTATGGCATTAAGAAGGTGCAACTATTGCAAATAAAGGAAATGTTACCATATTTTCGCATTTCTCTTTCATTTTGTGTAATGAGTTAACCTGCTTTGTTTATATAAACACATTTATCATGTGTTTTGGTGTGCGCTGCAACTATTAAAGAAGTCGTTAAGTATCATCATTTCTTGCCCTTAGCCCCGCCCACTCACTACACCTCTAGCTCATTTTAATGAGTACCTGCACTTATTTTTTCCCATTTAAAGCACTGCTCGCCACATGACTAACAAAGTGAGCTTCAGCTCCACAACAGAACCCTCCAAAGCAAAAAGTCAGCATCCCATGCCTCCTATCCCTTCCCAATATGGCCGACCCAGTACACCCATGACCTCTATAAGAGGCGGGCCGGCCCAACCCATCAGCCTGTTTTTTTTGTTCTGCACTCTCTCCAGAGCGCATCAGGTGAGTGGTGCCTGCTGTAGCGGGTACGTGGGTCTCAGGTTGGAGGTCCTGCTCTAGCGGACCCTAGGGGCTTGGACTCTGTTTGTTTCCCTCTGCTGTTAGCCCCTGGTATGGAGGTTGGGTTTGAGTTTCCTTTACTTCCTCCATATGCCGGTTTGGCTCTGCTTTAGCGAGCCGTGGGTTTTTCAGGGGGGGCGGGGATGCGTGGGGGCAGTAGTTTACATGCCCTTTTCTGTGTTTCCCTGGGCTTCGTGCCTTCTGTGCTCGCCTGCGACAGCCCCTTATGCGGGCGATCCCTTTGTGCTTTTTTCAGGTATCCGCCGCCCGCCTTTCCTTGAGGTGCGGGCGGCGTCTGTAGGGCATTGTCCGTGCCTCCCCCGGGTCTCTTGATCGGGCGGGGGGTTCTCGTGACTGATTTCGGCCGTGATAGCGCACGGTACTTATACAGCAGTACTTGCACTGAGCCATGAAACGCGATTTGCGGCGTGCGCCTCCCGCTTCGGCGCGGGAGGCGGCTCTGCAAGTCGAGATCCGAGTTCTGGTGCCTCTGAGCCCAGTCTGTGTTGCAGCTGCGGAGTAAGATGGTTTGACTCCGATGGTTCTCTCTCGGGTTATGTTTTCTACTGCGGCTAAACACCCGACTTTACACTGTGTTTTTGTTTTTGAAACGCTGCGTGGCAGGCGGGGGCTAGGGGACCTGGCTTACTGTATTTCGAGGGTTCGAGTGTTTGACTTTCCTCCCTTGATCCGTGCAGGTCCCCCATGAGTTTCCACTCTCACATGGCGATTCTTGGTGGTGAGTGCTCTGCCCCGGCCCGTCTCCGTTGCGGTTGCTGCATGCTGCCTGGCGGTGATTCCCTGCGCTTTCCCCGCTTCCCTGGGGTTCCCTAGGATTCGCTGCATTTGCGCGCGTCCGCACTCCCGTTTCCCGGTCTCCCCCCACTTACCTTCAGGTGCAGGGGCTGGTGCATTCCTCGGTTGGCCGATCCTACCAGGGTCGGCTCGGGAGTTTCGCGGGTTTCCTTACTTCGTGGCTCCGTTGATTGGGGCTTCTCCTCCTGGTTTACGGCAGGCGTCCTCTGGTCCGCCTCTGAGGGGCGGGGCCTGGCTCCCGCGACTTCGGTCTCTGTGCGCGCTTTGTCCTCGGGTATGTGTAGGGCCTCTCTTATTTGCACTGCTGTTCTCTGCTGGTATTTTGCGTGTTGGGACCTCCTTGTCTGCATGTATGCGCCAATTTTGGGTCCGCTTTTGTTTTCTCCTGTCTTTCCAGGGTTTCCGGACCTGGTCCTCGCTCTCTTCTTGACAGGTGGATGTCGCTCTGCCCTCATGGATGCTGTTTGTCTCCTACTAGGTGGATTACTTGCATTCGTTGGTCGTCCTTGTCGCTGTGTGCCTCGGTTTGCCTGTCGGCTCCGTCTCTCCTGAGTGCGTCAGGTTCGTGGTGCCTGCTGTTGCGGGTACGTGGGTCTCGGGTTGGAGGTCCTGCTCTAGCGGACCCTTGGGGCTTGGATCTTGTTTGTTTCCCCTGCTTGTTGCCCCCGGTGTATGTGGCGGTTACTTCCTTGGTGCCGGTGAGGCTCTGCTTTAGCGAGCCGTGGGTTTTCGGGGTGGGGGGGGTTGCGTGGGGGCCGGTCTCTCCGGTCCCTTTCTTCCCTGGACCCGGTGCCGGGTCACCGCGTCTTTTTTACCTTCGCCGCCCCGCCTTTCTTTGTTTGCGTGCAGGCGGCGGGGATTAGTTTCCCCTGGCCCCTGCGCGGGGTTGTCTCGCGACCGTCTTGACCATGTGCTATAGCTCTAGGGTACGTCTTGTGCCGGTGGTTGTGATGGTTCTCACAGGTGGTGGGTTCGTGTCCCGCTGCCGCTGTCTACAACCAGGAGCTTTAGCTCACTGGTATGTCTTGTGCCTGTGGTTATATAGGATCTCACAGGACAGGGGTTCGAGTCCCACAAGCGCTGTCACGGTGTCATAAGTTGGCGAACTTTCGGTTTCTTCTTTAAAGTCTTTGTGTCATATGTTGACTGTACATTCGGTCTCTTCTTTCTGTGATTTTATGTGGCAGCGCCTCCCATTTGGCTCATCGAGTTCCTGGGTTCTCTTCTTGTCGCGTTGGTCCTGCGGCCGTTCCTCCCTGTAGTCCCTGCTCTCGTGTTTTCTCGGGTGCAGGCTGGTTGGTTCCTGGTTGGCGGGCCACCTGACTGTAGTTGCTCAGTTGGGAGTGCTCGCTTCGGCAGCACGTTTCTTATTTTGGTTCGATGCAGAGGTTTATTTTGGCCCCTGCGCAAGGTGACATGACACCTCCGCGATGCGTTCCCTATGTCTATGAGCGTTGTCTGCAGGTCCCTGGTTCGGTCCCTGGTGCTTTCTGGGGTTTCGGCACAGTTTCTTCTTCTGCCTTGAACGTGCCTGGGGCTGTGGCCCTGGTGCTGGGCGGTTCGCCGGGGGGACCCGTTCCCGCGTTTCGCCTTCCTTCCTGGGTTCCCCTGTACCTGCCAGCTCCCCGCTGTTGCCCCTGGTCTGTACTGGTTGATGTGGCCTTCGGGGTTTTAGGGTGCTGTGGCCGCCGGCTTGACTGCTGGGACTCTGTTTGCCTGTTCTGCTCCGGTTGTTGCCGGTTGGCTTGCCTTCCTCGGGCTGCTGCGGTGGTGTTCCATCCTCCTCCTGCTCTTTGACTTGGTGCGCGTCCCTTGCACCTTCCTCCTCTTTTTTGCGTGTTCACTTCTCCTGAGTCCTTCCATGGGCTCTGGTGTGGGTGTTTTTTTACGCTGGTGTGGTGTGGGGTGCTTTGGTGTCCGGTGGTTTTGGACCCTGTTCCCTTGTGCCGGCCTCATCCGTACGTTACTTGCCACACTGCTGTGTTGCTCGTCACCTTGTAACTGGGCTTTTGCTTGCTTGTTCTTCCCGTCGGCCTCTGGTGCCTGGAGTACCTGGCAGGTGCTTGTTTGCACTTCGCAGCTGTGGTTTCTTGTCCTTGCTGCTTGCTTCCTTGTGGGGGGTGATTGACCTGAGTGGTTCCATTGGGCTCTTCTGCTCATATTTTTGTTCTGCCAGGTTGGTTGTTCCGTTTTGGCGGTGTGTCGTCGGCCTTCTGTTGGCCGTTTTCCTGGCTTGGTTTTACCCCTGCCTCGCGGGGGCTTCTTGGGGCTCTTGCCTCGGTCATTCTCTGCCAGGGTCCCTGGGCTGTTTCGCGCCTGGGCATGTTGGTTCGGCCGGGATACTTCTCCTGTTGATGGGGCTCACCTGGGCTTATGGTTTTCCCGGTTCTCTTTCCTGTTGGGGCTCGACGCTCCCTGTGCGGATTGGCTCCTGTTCTTCTTTGCCCCTGGTGTGCTCGCTTCAGGCGGCTCATCTCCTAACGTTGGATCACTTCTGTATGGTTTGGTGTGGCCCCTGCGCGGGGTTGTCACGCATTCTTTGTGCAGTGTTCCTTCTTTTGGAGGGGGTGCGGGGGCCTTCCGGCTCGGGTTTGTTTCCCTGGGTTTTCTCGGACTCGTTCCGTCCGGCTCTTCTGTATTTCTCGCCTTTGGTGGCTTGCGCCCTGTGACCTTGCCCCTGTGTTCGCTCCGATCCCTGTTGGTTCTCCGTTTTTCGGCTGGGCCGGTCCTGGGGGTTGGTTTGCGTTGCTGTTGGCCTTGTGTCCCGGGGTTAGTTGGTTTTGCCTCCCGTGTGCTTGCCTCGTCGGCTCCCTTGTGGTCTGTTGCTGGGGCGTTCTGCTTGTCCTCTGCACTGGGCTGGGTTGCTCGTACGTTCCACTTCCCCTCCCTTCCGGGTCCGTGGTGCTTCTGTGCTTGGGTCCCCTGGTGGGTGGTTGCTTTCCTGTTTGGGGCTTGGCCTTGGTCTTCTTCGGTGGCCTTGCTGACGGGGGCGCTTGGCCTTGCTCCGGTCTGGGTTCTCTCGTTGCTCTTGCGTTCCCGTCCGGGGTTCCTTTGGGCGGCTGTGGTCCATGTCCCTCCTGTCTCTCATTGCTGGTAGGTCTTGGGTGCCTTTCGTTTTGTTGTTCGTGTGGGGTGCTGTTTCCTTTTCTGTGCCTCCTCCCGTTCTTGCGGCTCCTGTCGGTCCTTTTGCATCTGCCCCTGTTGGCCTCCGGCTCTGGTGGCTTTTGGTTTTCTCCTCCCCTCCGTTCCTTGGTTTGGGGGTGGCTTGTCTCTCTCGCTGTTGGTGGTCCACCGTGCGCGTGGCTGGGCTTTGGTCGGCCTGGGTCTCTTGCTGCTGTGGCCTTTTTTTTGTTGGGTCTCTGTGGTGTGGCTGCCTTCTGTTTCTTCTTTTCCTGTGGGGCTCCGGTGGCTCCTGGGCCGTTTGGGTCCCCCCTCGCTTTGGGCTGTCCGTTGGCCGGTCTTGGCGTTTTGACCCGGCTTGCTGCTTTTTGATGTGGGCCTATTTTCGGTTGCCTTTTGGTACCGTATGGTCTGGTGCCTTGCTTTCTCTGTCCTCCTTTTTTACTTGGTGGGCGGATTCCCTGGCGGCACTTCTTGTCTGGGGGGGTCCGCGTTTTCGGCCCTTCCGGTGTTTTTCTGTCCCGGGCTGGTTCCTCCTGCCCGTGGGTGCCTCTCTCCTGGGTGGTTTCTCCGCTCGTTGGGCTGTTGGGTTTGCCCTCTTTCGTGGGTTTCCCTTCTGGTCCTTTGGTTCATTGTGAGTTTCCATGAAGCCGCTTGGCTTTGGTATGTGCTCACTTTGTTAGTCATGTGGCGAGGAAGACTAACGAGGAGGTAATGCCCCGATTACTTACCGGTAATCTTCATTACTCCGAGTATAGTCTTCCTCGCCACATGACTTCCCATCCCTCCCTCCCTGTCTGGCTATCGGCTTCATGTTTATGCTTGGTAGTTTCAGGCTGATGGGTTGGGCCAGCCCGCCTCTTATAGAGGTCATGGGTGTACTGGGTCGGCCATATTGGGAAGGGATAGGAGGCATGGGATGCTGACTTTTTGCTTTGGAGGGTTCTGTTGTGGAGCTGAAGCTCACTTTGTTAGTCATGTGGCGAGGAAGACTATACTCGGAGTAATGAAGATTACCGGTAAGTAATCGGGGCATCATCAGGGAGGGTACTGTTCAGTGTGTCATGTTTACAGCTGTCCATCATCAGGGAGGGTACTGTTCAGTGTGTTATGTTTACAGCTGTCCACCAGGGAGGGTACGGTTCAGTGTGTCATTTTTATAGCTGCTCATCATCAGGGAGGGTACTGTTCAGTGTGTCATGTTTACAGCTGTCCATCATCAGGGAGGGTACTGTTCAGTGTGTTATGTTTACAGCTATCCACCAGGGAGGGTACTATTCAGTGTGTCATGTTTATAGCTGTCCATCCTCAGGGAGGGTACTGTTTAGTGGGTCATGTTTACAGCTGTCCATTAGGAAAGGTACTGTTCAGTGTCCCATGTTTACATCTGTCCACCAGGGAGGGTACTGTTCAGTGTGTCATGTTTACAGCTGTCCATCATGAGGGAGGGTACTGTTCAGTTTGTCATGTTTACAACTGTCCACCAGGGAGGGTACTGTTCAGTGTGTCGTGTTTACAGCTGTCCACCAGGAAGGGTACTGTTCAGTGTGTCATGTTTACAGCTGTCCATCTGGGCGGGTAGTGTTCAGTGTCTCATGTTTACAGCTGTCCATCCGAGAGGGTACCGTTCAGTGTGTCATGTTTACAGCTGTCCATCTGGGAGGGTACTGTTCAGTGTGTCATGTTTACAGCTGTCCATCATGAGGGAGGGTACTGTTCTTTTTGTCATGTTTACAACTGTCCACTAGGGAGGGTACTATTCAGTGTGTCGTGTTTACAGCTGTCCACCAGGAAGGATACTGTTCAGTGTGTCATGTTTACAGCTGTCCATCTGGGAGGGTACCGTTCAGTGTGTCATGTTTACAGCTGTCCATCAGAGAGGGTGCCATTCAGTGTGTTACAGCTATCCATCAGGGAGGGTACTGTTCAGTGTCTTATGTTTACAGCTGTCTACCTGGGAGGGTGCTGTTCAGTGTGTCATGTTTACAGCTGTCCATCAGGGAGGGTACATTTTCAGCGTGTCATGCTTACAGCTATCCATCACGGAGGCCACTGTTCAGTGTGTTATGTTTACAACTGTCCACCAGGGAGGGTACTGTTCAGTGTGTCATGTTTACAACTGCCCATCTGGGAGGGTACTGTTTAGTGTGTCATGTTTACAGCTGTCCATCAGGGAAGGTACTTTTCAGTGTGTCATGTTTATTTACAGCTGTCCATTTGAGAAGACAATGTATAGTTTCAAGTTTACAGCTCTGAAAGGCAATAGTTTGACGTGCAGGAAGGGCAATGTATAGTGTCTCTTTTTTACAACTGACAGCTGTGTACAGCGTGTCATGTTTAAAGCTGTCATGTTTGCAGCTGACCTGCAGAGAGGACAATGTACAGTCTGTGACCTTTACAGCTGTCCCAAAGGGAGGGCAATGTAAAGTGTGTCTTTTCTTACCACTGTCCAGTAGAGAAGGCAATGTATAGTGTTCTATGTTTACACTTGTCATGTTTACAGCTGTCCAGCAGAGAGGACAATGTAAAGCCCAACTAGTTAATTGCTGTCCAGCGGGGAAGGAAACGTAACGTTTTTCATGACTGCACCTGCCTAACAACTTAGGCGGTGTAATGTCTGCTATGTTAACATCTGCCCGCCAGGATGGATAAGGTTAATGATAGAAATGTTTACAGTGCTCAATTTGTAACAATATAAGTGCCAGGGCTCTCGTAAGGAGGCCACTGCAGCTTGCGCCACACCTTGCCCCTGCCATGCCCCCAATGATAGTGACAACACAACTACAAACCATCACTCTCCTACAAGTGTGACAGTTCGACTATTTCAGACCTCCAAAGCTATAACAATGGCTTGGGCGGCAGGTATCAGTCATTTTAAATGTACGTTAAATTAATAATTACCTGTTGTTGTGTTCATCTCTAAATTAGCCAGACAGCGCCACCTTGTGGCAAACTGTCACAAGCACCTGTGTTGACAATTAAGTGCCAGTGCCGAGCACCGGAAACCACCGGCTCAAATTAAGCACTGGTTGGTACATATGTGAGGGGAAATAGTCTGCAGTGTATTGACATGGCTGAACAGTGCTGGCAGAAAACCAGTCCATTGTCCATGAAGGAAGGAGTATGCTGGTGATTACTCCTGTACTTATATCCACCACAGCGGTGACAAAACCAGCAAGAAGACCACGAGTCGTGGGAAGCCTGGCTGGTGGTGGCGGGTCAGAACGGGCAGGTTAGCTGAGTCAAAAGAAGGCACGCATTTCAGAAGTACATTACAGACTCACCGCAACTTCTGACTTTGAGGTAGTCGTTTTCCAGTCTATGGGGTAGCAACAGAAACTGTCACAGGGATGAGCAGCGTGCATGAAATGGTCGACCTACACCTCTCTGGTGACCAGTAGGTTCAGAAGTTAATAGATTTCCACTAGTTGAAATCAGCCATCAGGATGGTAGTTATGGAGGAAAAAGTTTGGCAAGCTAGTTCATTAAGCAGCTGTGAAGCACTGCTGAGAAGGGAATGTCTCCTGCATGGCAATACAGATGTGCAACCCCTGCTCTGATTAACCCAGCTGCCTGATACCTGGTAACCTGTTTTTTTTCTCTTTCTCTTTTGGCGTAGAGCGCACCGCAATCATGCATGCATGCGATGGCCTAAATTAATCTGTAATCTGTGAGACCCAGAGCCTGACTGAGTGAAGCAGAGGGGTGTACCAAGGGTAACCTTGAGTTCACAGAGGACTACTGTCTGTGTCATGGGACAAAATATTAGGCAGTGGTGGTAGCATAGCTTGAGTTTTCGAATTGATAGTCATAAGCAGCCTTCTTCCTGTTTAAGAAAGAGTCTGGTGCCCACCCGTCTCATTAAAGTGAGGTCTGATTGAATGTAATGCTGATATCATTTAGGGGTGGGCGGAAATTGCCAAATTCACTTTCGCAAATTATCGCGAAAATGTTAAAAATCTCCGCAAACACGCGGAAATATCGCGAAGATGCGGAAGTTTTTTTCCCGCCCGTTCGCGGTATTTTCTGCGTGGTCGCAGCTCGCCAACTTACCCATGCGGTTGCTCGCGGGCGCGGCCATCTTGTTTTCACTTGTCTCGCGGTGCATGTTCGCGAGAAGAAAGACGTGATCGCGCGACACATGACGTTACTGCGGGCGCGAACTATCGTGAGACAGCGCAAATGGCTACCAACAATCCAACATCTCGTGGAGAACGCGACCGGATCGGGAAAACTTGTCGGCGAACGCGGGGATTCAGCACGCGAGAATGTATTATTTTACAGCGCGAGCAAGAAACCGAAATTTTGACATTTTCGCGCTTTCTGCGGAACGTGAAAATGCCAAATTATCGCAATTTCCATGAACGGAACGGAATTTTGGCCCAGGCCTAATATAATTACAAGTATACTGTATGTGATGCTGTTTGCAGGGTCCTTTGTTACATGTGGATGTATGCTTGACCAGACTAGTCGGATCCATTTTGGATGGCCCCTTGTACAACACAGCATAAGATGAAGGTTCTGGCTTAGACTCCACAAACAAGGAAGTGTCCTGCTGGCCTTCCTGGGATGGAGGGAACAGGTTCAGATACTAAGGTGAGGGAAGAGTGAGACAGAGATGCTTCAGAAATGCATCAGTAGCAATCTAGTGGAGGGCCTTTGGGTTATCTCTCCCAGACCCTGCTGTCAGGGCTTATAGAGGGCACCGAAGGCGACTCAGCAGATCATTTCCAGTTGCAAATGGAGTATTTCAGGCAGGGTCTGCCTTTTTGTTTTCTCCTTAGTACTACTCCCAAAAGAGCTGGAGACAGCCAGGTACAGAACTTCACACTTGAGTGTGATGCTGTGGTAGGTGCTTCAGATGGACACACCCTCTAGATCTACTAAGAAAAGCCTCACCAGAGACAAAGACTATGTCTGCTTCAAAGATTTGTAATACACTAAGAATGGAACTTCCCCCAACCAACTCCAAGCCCTTGAATTAAGGTCAACCTCCTCTGTCTGGAAAATGACCATAATAGTGCGACACCAACTTTCCCACTTGATTCCAGTTTCTTCGTTGACCAAGAACGGGTGAACGCCTTGGAGTACTCAAAGACATCCTGAGGCTCCAGAGCTGGTATCTTGTACGGTCAGTTTCTGAGAGGTAAGGGGACATCACGTGAAGTCTACACATGGAAACACCCATCTCTGATCCCTACTTCTCTACAAACAAGGGGCATATAACCACGGATATCATATTTTACACTCAACGAAGAGCACAATGGAGGAAAACATTCCTAGATATATTCGCGATCTCCTCCACCAGAAAAACCGCACATGGTCTCATTATCTCTATCTCACCCTCCCAAATTTTCAAAGCGGCAGCAACCATCACTATCTATAATAACGGAACTATTCTAATACAATAAACAGATCATAGCTTAAACCTGTTGGATAACATTGTTCCCATTATCAAAGAACAAGTAATAACACCCCCAACCCTGCCCCAGATTACTCCCAACACCAGTACACACCCTATCACACCGCCAAATTCTGCCTCTAGTCACGCTCCTCTATTATCCCGACCAACATCCGAGCTCTATGCTACCACCCCTTCCACACTCGACGCATAATTCAGACACTCCCCACTTCCTACTACACCAGCATTTACACCCATCATGGACTCACACACTGCCACACTGTTATCACGACCATTAGCTACAATTAAGCTCCTCTCCCCACGAGATTCCACCATAAGACACTCCCCCCTTAATACTGCACCAGCATTTACACACTTAACAGTCTCAGCATCCTCCCCGGGAACTAATATTCCCCCCCCATAGGCATCACTACCCCGTGCAAATCCACCATTCCCACGATCACATCGCCACCGCATACTTCCACGCATCCTGCATCCACTCCCCATTCCAGTCCACCCCTCCCTGATCTGGAGAAGGAACTAGACAGGACGCACCATAACAACCTTGAAGACGTGCCTCCCTCTTACCACCCACGGGATGCAAACATACCTCTCACACCCATATCACATCCACCTATATTGCTCCCATCCGCACCAGAGGCTAGACTTGAAGAGATCATACTCTCGTTACGGCAAATCAAAGAGGAAATACAAGCTTTATCTGATGTTCTTCTGAGTCAACCTTAGAACAGCAGATTTGCACGACAGACTAAATAAAACGTTCACCTGACCCACACAGTAGTTACGTCAAAATATTTGACCCCAAGATGGAAATCAGTCCCTTTTCACAATAAATCATCCTGCCCAATCCGTAGGACTAATCCCCTATCTGAGAAAGATTTACTCTCTCTACTGCTTTCTTACGAACCCCCACACCGGAATCACAACACTTTACACCCAGATAACACACCCAAAATGGATCTAATCCCAACCATTCCCCCTGATACTCACAGGCCCACTAAACACAACCCTAGAGGCATCATCGAAAAAAACCTTAGCCAAGTTCCCCTAATTCAGGTACCCATTACATCCCACATTACGCCCCGCCTTAAGTGTATACTACTAAATTGTAGATCGGCCTCAAGACACGCAGTCGACATAGCTGACCTCATTCTCACACAAGAACCGGACTTAATCATCTTAACCGGACCTTGGCTAAAGGAATCCTCTACACACATCATCGACATACTAGTACCCCAAAATATGACATCATCAGGTTGGATAGAATTGATAAGATAGGGGGGGTATTGCGTGCATACATCGGAATAATATCTCAGTAAACAGATCCATGTCCCCTGTATTCCCTTCTTGTGAATACATTTGCCTTGACATCACTAGCACTGGCAAACCAATTTCCACTCTACACACCTTCTATCATCCCCCAGGTGACAACCTCACCTTTACCGAACATTTTATGGACCTAGTTTCCACTAATGCCGGTCATCATAACACCCAAATATTTCTCGGAGACCTCAATCTCCACTGGAATGATCCCAATTATGTAGTTGTCAATAGTCTCAAAAACTTCCTCGCTGATCTCGACCTCACCCAAATTTGCAACAGCTCTACACATGATAAAGGATCCATCCTTGATTTAGTAATCTCTAAAGTTGATTCCATCCAGCTAGACACGATCCTGCCATGTGACTGGTCTGATCATTATATTATCACCTTCTTCATCAATGAAACAGTGAAACTTAATCTGGGTCAACCCACAAGGCCTAAAGTATGGAAGAGGGATCTGAAAAACATTGACCCTAACACAATCACAACTTCCAACTACAATTTACTTCTTCCCCCTGAAGAGATATCCGATGTCCATGATCTCACCAACTACTACTTCAATTCCATGAACATGATACTAACCGAGGTAGCCCCCCTCCAGATAAAGAGAGTCTCCACAAAAGATTCTAAGCCTTGGCACGATGGAAGACTCAATGAGGACAGAAGATCCCTCAGATTATCTGAACGCAGATGGAGATCAGCTCCATCCGCTAATCACCTCAAGATACTAAGAAAGAGAAGAAACGCATACTATAGAAAGATCAAGCGTGCTAAAGCAGACTTCTTTAGCCACCAATTAGACAAGGCAAAAAACCGTCCCCAAAAACTTTTTGAGTTAATCAAAACTCAATCTAAGGATGCACCTCACCGACCCCAAGATAAATTAGGACCACGACCTAACGGTGATGAATTTGCTTCCTTCTTCACTCAGAAGACCGATACCATAAAGAAGGAGCTTCTTAACGATCTTATCACACACTCTGCCGCACATACGAACCCCTCATCTTCCCCTCTAAATTCCCCACATCGAATCTCTTCAAAGTTTGACCTAAAAAATAAGGCATCTTGGTCATCCTTCAATACCTACAATGAGGAATCAATTCTCAAAATGCTTACAACCTTAAATCCTGCCAATCACTTCGCTGACCCTCTTCCAGCAAACTTTGTAAAAGACTTCACCCTGCTGTTGCTGCCTCTCTGGACCAAGATCATAAATAACTCCTTACGCCATGGTTGCATCCCTGACACCCTCAAGGCTGGGCAGGTATCTCCCATTCTAAAGAAAACTATGGCTGCCACTGCGGACATAACCAATTACCGTTCTATATCCAACATCCCTACCTTGGCCAAACTCCTAGAAAAATGTGGTCACCTCCAGCTGCTAAGACATATTGATCAGTTTAACCTACTCAACAAGTACCAATCAGGTTTCTGTGCAGGTCACAGCACTGAATCGGCCATGACCCACATAATTGCGATGCCCTACAAATCCTAGATCAAAATGGAGCATGCCTACTCATCTTGCTAGACCTGTCCTCGGCCTTTGAAACTGTCAAACACGATAACCTGATTGATCTTCTGAAACACAGAATGGGATTAGCCGGTTCAGTTCTAAGCTGGTTTGCTTCATTCCTCCAAGACAGATCACAACGATTAAAGGTCAATCACTCCCTATCCAAACCCGTCCCAGTCACTTTCGGAGTCCCACAAGCATCTGCATTATCCCCGACACTGTTCAACCCTTTCATGGAACCCCTCACTGAAATTCTCTACTCGTCTAACGTGCAATATCACATGTACGCAGACGACACACAACTATATCTCAAGATCCATTCCCTAGAAGACATCAAATCGTTCAACACCACTCTCAGGAAAACTCAAACATGGCTGGCAGAAAATCATCTAAAACTGCATGCCCATAAAACCGAATTCCTCCTCATCGCTCCCCCTGCCCAAGTACGCATAATGCAAGACTGGATCAAACACCTTACCGCACTCAACTGTCAACCTCTCATCGTTTATTCAGCAAAATCGTTGGGAATATCACTGGACAGAAACCTCAATATGCAAAAACACATCAGCAATGCAACAAAGGGAGCAAACTTTCAGATAAATACTTTGAAAAAATTGAAACCTTTCCTGCCGGAAAAGTTCTTCAAGCTGGCAGTACAAGCTCTAGTCATCCCAAGAGTGGATTACGGAAGTGTTTCTCTCTGTGGCCTACCCAGAGCTGCAACGGCCCCTCTGAGAGCCTCAATCAACACCGCAGCGAGACTTATCACTGGCTCCAAAAGAAGCTCCCATATATCCCCTGACCTAAAATCCCTTAATTGGCTACCCTTTGAAGCCAGAATTCATCTGAAAATAGCTTGTATGACTCATAAAACCATTCATCACAATACACCCAGCTATCTGGCACAGAAATGGGTGCCCTCTTGTGGTGTCAGATCCTCAAGAAGTTCTATCAACCTTCTACTGAAACCGCAAAGATTCAACAAGAAGAAAACATACAACTGAACCTTTTCAGGGATGGCGCCCAGAATTTGGAATGCTCTACCCCCAGAAACCGGACTTAATCCCTCTACTGCATCTTTCAAAAAAGAAGTGAAGGCGCTTCTCATGGCCAAACTCACTTGAGCAGGGACTACTGTTATTCTGTGACCCAACGTATCCTTTACTCGGAACTTTACAATGTCCACTGCCCAGCCAGATATCCTAGATATTTATCTATATTATGCG
Source organism: Triturus cristatus (assembly GCF_964204655.1). Classification (NCBI taxonomy): domain Eukaryota; kingdom Metazoa; phylum Chordata; class Amphibia; order Caudata; family Salamandridae; genus Triturus; species Triturus cristatus. The sequence continues at coordinate 1,127,246,156 of NC_140594.1, forward strand.
TGAAACTCATTGAACGTTGTTATGTATCATATACCGTGTATCAACGATAGAATGATTATACTAGCACTGTCTATCTGTGAACTCTATGCTATTTACCTTGTTTCTATGTAACTAAGACTCTTACCCTGTAAAGCGCTCTGATACCCGCAAGGGTCAGGTTCGTGCTGTATAAAACTCTCAAAATAAATATATAAAATAAAATAAATAAGTCTGCAATATTGCTTAGAGGAGCTGGGAGTCTGTCTGTGACCTTGGAGTTGCCATCCTACTGAGAGAGGTGACTGAGTGCCTGACCCCTACAGGGAGATATCTGCAAAGAAGGAGAAGCCCAGCTGATGTATCCAGGAGCATTAGGGCAGCTTGAGAAATCGCACAGTGACCGCAACCAGAGGTACCCGCAGCGCGACCAGAGGTATCCGCGGAGCGACCAGAGGTACCCGCAGCTAGGATCGACTGCAGCTACAAGTGACAGTTCTGATCCCGGCAAAATACCCCACTAATCATCAAAGTTACTGGTGGTGACTCTTCTGTCTGGTGCGGTCTTCATTCAACGCATCCGCATTCCAGCTGGGTCGCCAGGTATATATATGTGCTTTCAACCATCAAGAGAGCCTGAAGATGATGGGATGACTCTTATCTATAACTGAAGAATGCTGGATGCTCACTCATTAGATCCAAGCATCAATATGAAGGTAAAGCTGGGAGCTGTTGAACCCAGATGTGAGCCTCACGCTTTGAACTAAAGTGGGTTGGGACAACACCATAACTTTAAAGAGTCAGTGCTGGGACATGTTAAGGACTGACGTATGGATCACAGAATCAGAGAAGTTGCTTGCACATTCTATAGTAAGCATGTAACTCCACTTACATTAAATTCAAGTAGTTTCTGTGTAAATACCTGTCATGCATGTGTAGAAAATCAAGCTTTTGTTATATCTGTTTGCAGAAGTGCGCTTTGGAGCGTATTAAAGTGCTTGTCTTTTTCACAAAAAGGGAGCCTTGGGCTAGAAAATAATCATTGTATCTGCCGAATCACTGAAGTTCTGAGTCTCCACCCTTACACCACTTCCGTGAGATGCATTGGACTACTTGTCTTGCGCCCGCTGAGAGTCAAGTGCTGAAGGGGGCACTTGGAGTTCCGTTTGCAGATCGTAGTAGGTCAAGCCCCAGGACAACACAAGTACAAGCATTTGCAATGCAATAGGTCTCGCATTTATGAGAGTTTGAGCTATTGGCATTTTAAATGACAATGCCTTTAATTCATGTATTGTTTTAAAAACTCACAAATAAAAGGCTTTGTCACTTACAAAGCCAATAGCTTGAACTCTGGCAAATGCGAGACTTATTGCATTGCAATTGTGTTAAGAGAGAGGGTGTCCTGCCTTTTCCTGCTGGCAACAGCAGGCAGGAAAAAGCTCTTTAAGAAAATAGTGCTCGGAGGCTGTAATTAAAGCCTACCGGGCAACAACACCACGTAAAAGGGAATATCCTCATGGGAGGTTACAAAATGGGAAAAAGTGGGTACTAAGGAGGGACTACTAAGCCTATTGACTAATGAAAATCCACAGTTTACAATGGCCAATGACACAAGCCGATGAAAAAACTGGGCGGAGCTTCACATCCATACCTTAATACAGCATGCCTCACAGAGCAGCGCATGCGCTGCCCAGGCTCGACCTAAAAAGTAACTAAAACACCCCCAAAAATGGTTCTGACAAGCACTTTGTGGACAACATAAAAGAATTTGAAGAGTAATTGTTCTTTTACTGGAGTGAGTGAAAGGACTTCCATGCCAGCCTCAGATGAGCATATTTTCTCAAGTCAAAGAGAGGGAGAGGTGTGGCACAGCGGCCAGAACAGCTGTCTCTGGAGAATGGGGTTCATGGTTTGATCCCCGGCGGCAGCTCAACTCAGCACCCGGTGACTCTGGGCAATAGCTCACATAATCTCTCCGACACCCCCTGCGCCTTGAAACCTTAAGGGGTGATATGTTTGCGCTTTACAAATATGGATTATAAACAGCTTGCTAGCACCATGATTCTGCAATTTTCTGAGTTTTAAGAGAGATTTGTTGGGTCGAACAAAGCAAAGTCGAGGCCAGCGTCCTAGACTTTGCATGGCTTTTGATGCGGAACAGCTGCAGAGCCTGTAACATGCCTTCCCCACGGCACAGCTGTAAACATGGCACGAATTGCAAACATGCACTATCCTCTCAGATGGACAGCTCCAGCCTCCTCCGAAAGTGATTTGCCTTTGCTACTGGGCAGCTGTAAATATGACGTGATATATTGTCCTCCTGGCCGGACACTGTGAACTTGTCACACTGAGGCTTGCTTCCCTGCCGGACACTTGTAAGCATGATAGCGGATATATGGCCTTCCCTGTTAGACAACTGTAAACATATCAAACTGTACACTGCCTCCCCTGCTGCACAGCTGTAAACATTCAGGGGCAGATTTACAAGCCCCTTGCGTGACTTTTGCCCCGCCATTGCGTCCAGCCGCGTAATAAATGTTGCGGCCCATTTACAATGTGACGCATCTAGGGAGATGCGTCACGTTGTAAAGCCCTGCATCACATTATACCTGCGCCAGGTATAATGTATGCAGGAGGGGCGTTCCCACACAAAAAGCAATGTAGAAATGACGCAGTGAAATCTTCAAGATTTCACTGCGTCACTCTACGCCTTCACTGCGTCAAAATCCCTACGCCTGCTCAGACCAGGCATAAGGAATGACGCAAGGCTTTTTGAACGAGACTCACCCATCTGTTGTGGCGCATTGCTGAAGTTGCGTCACTTTCATGAGCAACTACAGCAATGCGTCACTTTTGCACCAACATATGCGTCAGAATTTTTGACGCATCTGTTAATCCTTGCACCATGGAGCACTGTATTGTAAATACAGCGCATCCATAGTGGCACAAGGACATTCGGCGCTAACGCAAGGAAACTGACACATCTATGCAGATGCGTCAGTTCCTTGTAAATCTGCCCCTCAGTGCATAATTTGAGCCGGTGGTTTCCGGTGCTCGGCACCGGCACTAAATTGTCAACACCGGTGCTTGTGACAGTCTGCTAAAAGGTGGTGCTGTCTGGCTACTTTAGAGATGACCATAACAGTTACTTATTAATGCAATACACATTAAAAATTGCTATTCCCTGCCATCCAAGCCATTTGTGAAGCTTTGGGGGCCTGAACCAGTCCGCATTGTCACTCTTGTAGGAGTGTGATGGTTGGTAGTTGTGATGGTACAATAATTGTAAGTGCTGGCAGGGCCAATGTGCGGTGCAGGCTGCAGTGGCCTCCTGACGAGAGCCCTGGCACTTATTGTTTTACAAATTAAGTACTGCTGGGAAGTCTGTGCATGGTAACCTTCCACGTGCTTCCATCAAGGAAGCCTCACGGTGCAAGCTCCTGGGTCTCCTCCGGAAGGGCCTCCGTGCAGACCATCGTTCTCCTCCCGTCCATACAAGCAGTCGTCTGGTGTCGGGGGCCTAATGTCATCTCACCATCCAGCCAGCCTGAGTTCAGAGCCTGGAGGAAGGCTCTGCCAAACGGCGCGCCTGCCACGCACATCTCGCGAGACTTCCTCAAGAGGCATGGAGGACTGAAGGTTCTCTCCGGGCTGCCGCCCTCCGTGGTGCACCGACCCCTGCGCTGCACAACACGCCTTCCAAGGAAAACCTGGTACTGCCATATCTGAACCCCCAACTCCCCACAGTGGCACGAGGTAACTCCTCTCCTCGGCCTTTAAACCATTTGAAGCGGCTTCCAGATCGGTGTAGTAAACTATAACACATGACCCTGACAGCACTCAGCGCCAAGGGGTCACACCTAGGGCTTTGGCAGACAGTTAGTTTTATAGTTGCCAACAAGTAAAGATACTATAAGTTGTTTCCTGGAAGGGAGACGTGGGAGAAAGGAAGGAGAAATGGAGAGGGAGGGAGAGCCCAAGGGTGAGAGATGAGGTGGGAAGGAGTGCTGAGGAAGGACATAGGACGAGGAAGAGAGAAAGATGGAGGGTGAGAGACAGATGATTACAGCAGGATTGGAGAAAGAGAAACAAAGTGTTTGAAACAGTCATCGAGGAGAGACGGAGGAACGTGAAGAGTGTGTCTCTCTCTCTCGCTCTCCCTAGCTCTGTCTCTTTCTCCATCTCTCTCTCTCTGTCTCTCTCCCACCCTCTCTCTTTTTCTTCCTCTCTCTCTCCTCTGTCTCTGTCTGTCTGCCTCTCTCCGCCTCTCTCCTCTCTCTGTCTCCCTCTCTTGCTCTCTCTCTCTTTCTCTCTCCCCTCTCTCTCTGTCTCTCTCCCTCTCTTCCTCTCTCTCCCTATCTCTACCCCCTCTCTCTCTCTCTAGATCTCCTTCTCTCTCTCTCGCTCTCTCCTTCTCTCTCGCCTTCTCTTTCCTCCCTCTCTCTCTCTCCCTCTCTCTCCCTGTCTGTGTCTCTCTCTCCTCCTCTCTCCCCCTCTCTCTCTCGCTCTCTCTCTCTCCTTCTCTCTCCCCCCCTCTCTCTCTGTCTGTATGTCTCTCTCTCTCTCGCTCCCCATGTAAAAGAGAGAGAGAACGCAAGCGGTGAGAGAGTTCAAGTGTGTGTTTGTATCTTCTCACTGTGTGTGTGTGTGTCTAACAGTATGAGGGGCGCCGAGTTCACCGGGACCCGGTGCTTCGGCCCCCTAGATTTACTTTGCTGAGGTCACAGTCCCTGGAAAGAATGCCCCCGCCCCCCCTCCCTCCCCTGTACACTTGCCGAGGTGCTGGAGAGATGGGTCCGGGTGCTCCAGACTTGCAGACAATCACCTCCTCCCACGTGTCTGCAAAAATGAAAGCACATTCCATTCAGGGTGTTTTTTATATATTTTTTTACATTTGTGCCTCCCACTGACATGGGTGTTGGAGGCTCGAGGGGGTGAGAGGGACGAGGTGCTCCAGCCATGGCGAGCAACAGATGCGTGTGGCCACCGCTGGCATCTGTGCTTGTGGCGAGGGAAGGCTCGGTGGCCACAGGTGGTGTACAGGATGAGTTAACCCTATCCTTCCGTTCACCGCTTACCTGGAACAACTTGCAATGTATGCATGCATTATGTTTTGAATGAATGAATGAGGGTATATTCTATAGCGCACAGCTACTGGTAAGAGTGTCTTGGCGCTTTATAGGCCTGCCAAGGAGGCTTAGACAGCGGTTCGCTCTCCCCCATTCACCACTAAAGTCTAAATAAGAACGTTTTCAATTCCTTTTCGAATTTGTCTTGCTCAGGTACAAGTCTCAGATATTCAGGTAGTTTATTCCAACAGCTTGCTGCTTTAACAGTGAAGGAGGAGTTTCAGGGTGTTTTTTTCACAGACAATATCACTAGCTGCCGAGTGGGCCCACCTCAAGTGAGACACCTGTGGCAAACCCTGGCTTTTAAACAAACAGCATTTGGCGTGATTCCATTTTCGAACCAATTCTTAAAATGCTAAAAGCAAAACTACATGTCCCACAATGCAGCATGCTTTGTAGAAAAAGCCAGGACAGCTTAGAGTGAGTTACTTAGAATCCTCTGGTGTTCATAGTTTCCCCAAAACAGTATAAACATTTGTTATTAGTAAATACATAGAAGTCGAGCGCAATAATAAATGAGTTATCTAACCCATACTAGGCATGTTGGATAACTAGATCACATGGGTTCAAATCAGTGCAGAGTGGCAGCAAGGGAACAACTCTGCAACCTCTGAATCCACCAATCCCTGAATGCCTTTTAAAGACAATCTGCTCTTAGCTTACGCTTGTTGCGGTACGTTGTATTTGCGTCTGTTATAATTCCATATATTTTAAACATACTGCATTATAATGACCTAATGTCCGCTGGCCTCTCTGTGCCCTATTACTGCCTGTGACATCAGTTCCGGAGAGGTAAAGGCATATCTTCTAGGCATGGCCACTGGAATTATGCTATGTGCGGCCGCAGTGTTTTTTGTATAGTTACGGACTACAGAGCCATCATATTTTTGATTTCAGCAAATAGTTTTTTTTCTAGCTCATACAGATAAAAAGGTGCTAAAAACGTGGCAACGCATGCTGTCACACAGAGGTAGGCCTTACGCAAAGGTTGGTCACCTTTCTGTTGCTTAACTCTGCATTAAGGTGTCAAAGTGCCACTAATGCAAACAATTCAAACAGTATTTGTAAAGTGCTGCTTATCTCCCCAGAGGGAATCCAGGCACTGTGGCCCCACAGGCCATTAGTAGAAGAGCCCGTGTCTTGAGCCCTTTCATGAAGCTGGTGAGTTAGGAAGCGGTGTGGAGTTGGAGGTCGTTCCAGGACTTGGTGGCGAGGTAGGAGAAGGAACTGCCTTCACTGCGGATATGGAGATGCGGGGTACGTGCGCGAGGGAGGCGATGTCTGGCGGTGTGGTGGAAGGTCAGGCGGTGGTTGATGTAGGTGGGTCCGATGCTGTGGAGGGCTTTGCAGGTGCGGGTCAGCAGCTTGAACTGGCATCTCTTCTGGACGGGGAGCCAGTGGAGGCTTCTGACGTGGGAGGTGATGCTGGTTGGTTTGGGAAGGTTGAGGATCAGTCGGGCTGCCGTCTTCTGTACGGTCTGGAGTCGTTTGAGGAGCTGCGATGTGGTTTCGGCATAGAGTGCGTTTCCGTAGTCTAAACTGCAGGAGATGAGGGCCTGAGCGACTGTTTTCCTGGTGTTGACGCGGACCCATCTGAAGATATTTCGGAGCATGCAGAGGGTGTGGAAGCCGGATGATGCCACTGCGTTGAATTGTTGGTTCATGGTGAGTGAATGAGGTGAAACCTTTGCCAAGAAAGTCGCAATATGTGTCAAAATACCAAAATAATGGAGTCATTCTACTATAAAATGTGCCGCATTATGCTGCATAATTTGCTAGTGACCACACCGTCATCCGCTTCAGTCAACACGCATACACAGACATCACCCAAAGATTACACTGACACTTTATTTGTGGGTGAAGAACTGCTGCAGGTTTATTTCATACAATACAGTATGATAATAAAATTGGGTTATCTTACGGGCGATCCAGGGCAGGCAGCCCCTTGCTGCCCGCCCGCCTGGTGAGCCAGCACACACGGTGGGTCGATGCCCTGGCAGTGTGGCACATAGATATTTGCAGATCATCCACTGGGTCACGTGATCTGCCTCCTACTCCCGCCCCTTCTGACAGGGGCGGAGCGTGTTGTGGCCACCCCCGGTTGGTCAGGCCCCCCAACCGCCCGAAGGACTAACGGGGCGCCGTCGCGGTCTTCCCAGAACCCCCTTCGGCTCCTGGACCTTGGCTCGGGCACCCTTACTGTGCCGGACAGGGATACCCTTACTGTACCGCCTGTCGCAGAGGTACCCTTACTGTACCAGTCTGCATCCAGATCACCCTGTAACTCCGCCTGCAACGCAAAACAGAAAAAATTAAAACATTCCAATAACGCGCTGAGCCTGACATGCGGGGTAAGAGGAAAGGGTGGGAGAACGCGTGTCCAGGCTGGGTGCAGCGCGCAGGAGACAGAGGAGGAACTGGGCGAGAGAGCCCACTAAGTAGCGAGTAGGCCGCGCCCCCCCCGCCCCCTGGCCCGCCTCCAGCTCCCCGCGATAGGGGGGTTTTTTCCCGAGTGGGCGTAGGCCTCGCGCGCGAGGCAGCACGGGGGGAAGGCTCCGACGGGCGGCCACTAGAGTGCTGCCCTGCTGATGTCCCATTGCTTGGGACGCGGGCAGCGGCATAGTGACCACACCGTCATCCGCTTCAGTCAACACGCATACACAGACATCACCCAAAGATTACACTGACACTTTATTTGTGGGTGAAGAACTGCTGCAGGTTTATTTCATACAATACAGTATGATAATAAAATTGGGTTATCTTACGGGCGATCCAGGGCAGGCAGCCCCTTGCTGCCCGCCCGCCTGGTGAGCCAGCACACACGGTGGGTCGATGCCCTGGCAGTGTGGCACATAGATATTTGCAGATCATCCACTGGGTCACGTGATCTGCCTCCTACTCCCGCCCCTTCTGACAGGGGCGGAGCGTGTTGTGGCCACCCCCGGTTGGTCAGGCCCCCCAACCGCCCGAAGGACTAACGGGGCGCCGTCGCGGTCTTCCCAGAACCCCCTTCGGCTCCTGGACCTTGGCTCGGGCACCCTTACTGTGCCGGACAGGGATACCCTTACTGTACCGCCTGTCGCAGAGGTACCCTTACTGTACCAGTCTGCATCCAGATCACCCTGTAACTCCGCCACAGCTCTGGAGAGGCTACCGTCGCTGCCAGAGCCCCCCTCTCCTAACCAGTGCTACTGATGTCCCTTGCCAGCCAATGCCTCTTGTACGTCCAGGAGGAACATGTCCATGCCTACCCTGGACAGGTGCACCCCGTCCGCCTCATAATACCCCTCCACCTTTTCTTGGATCAAAGCATGTCTGATGAAGCCCATGCCCCTGCGCTCCAAGAATTTCTGCATGGACCTATTGAGCCGTCTGCGGGACCGTTCCACCGCAGCCGTGGACCTAGCCCCTCTCCAAACCCTGCGGGGGACAATTTCAGACCACCAAACCTCGCATGACCCTACGGTTTGGCTGATGGCCTGTAGGTCAGTTTGCATTGACAGTAGTAGAGCCCTCCTCCCCCTGGCAACCAAGTCATTACCCCCCAAGTGCAAGATGATAACATTGGGCTGGACCCCTGCAACTGCCAGGCGCTGCTCAATCATGCCACGAGCTTCACTCCATTTCATGCCCGGGGAACCCAACCACTCAAGCTGTGTAGTGGCAAAGTTCTGCGACCAGTTCCTGTGGGCTGCCCAGCGTTCCATCCTTGAGATGTAGGAATGGCCTACCAACCATACCCGGGAACCTGCCAATAAAGCGATGAAACGGCCTCTAATTAAGATTATCTTTATTGCACACACAAAACGATGCGTTCATGACAATATACAGAGCAAAAAACTTGGAGCGGGAACAACGCTCCGGGTTGTGCCACAGCCTTACGGACGGACATACTTCTTGAAACAGTCCGATACCCAGCGGCCTACCCCTTTTACTCCCTCAGGGCCCAAGCCGGCCTTGGCCGCGGTGGTAGCAGCACCAATCCTAAAGGAGTGCGAGGAAAACCTGCGACCGCTCCCCGCTAGCCCGGCTCTCGCCAGTGAGGCTCCCAGTAGACGCTCAAACTGAAATTTGGTGAGGGGGGCCCCGTCTGCGTGAATCAGAAAGGGACCAGGGAATTCTGGACGCAAAGCAAGGTATTCCCTAACCCAGTGAACTGGGCAATACCTGTCATCCCCCAGAGTCTGTAACACCACTGTCTTCCCCTTCCCCATTTGGTCTGTTTTAGATTTGCGGATACGTAGCTCTAGCACTGTGTCGAGGGACACATCCGCAATCCCCAGGGCGCAATTGGACAGGTCTTCCTTGGATTTGGCCACCAGCTCGCTGATCCTAAAAGCGCCAAAAAATGCCAGGCAGAAAGCTGTGGAAAACAAGCTGGCCTCAAACGGTGAGAAAGTTACCAGGGGCAAAACATCTAAGAGGAGTTGGAGGTCTCTGTACTCAATGGGTGCCCTAGTGTCCGGTTGCCTGACCTCCTCCCTGGCCCAGCCCTTCAGGGCCGCCCTGATCTTGGATGATCCTGCGGGGTCGCCTCTACCATCCAGCTTTGCTTCGTGGCGCACCGCCGCCAGGTGACCGCTGACCCAAGAGTGTGATCTGCCAGTCTCCCTGGCCCACACCACAAAGGCTTCCACCTGATCTTCCGCCCCTAATGCGGATGCCCCCAGCGCCTCTCTCACAGCTCTGAAAGTTGCTAGCTGCGAGTGGTATTTTCGCCGTGTCGCCGGCGCCAGGGACCTCTCTCCCATCTTCCTCAGTCTTTCTCCCACTGAAGCAAGCGCCAAAGGTGGTCCGGGAATGGTGTCATCTCCGCCCTCGCCCGCGGCCAGGCCTCCCGGAACCGGAGCCACTGAAAGCGAGAAAGAGCGTCAGCTGCCACATTCCGCACCCCCGCGATGTGCCGTGCCCTACACTCGACATTGCTGCACAGGCCCTCCCTGACTAATTCCCTCAGTAAGCTAAGGACCAGCGGGCAAGAGGCAGTCAGGCCGTTGATGGCGTGGACAACCGCCATGTTGTCCGACCAGAAGACAACCTTCCGATTGCTCAGGGTCGCCCGCCAGAGGTGTAGTGCTACCACAATTGGGAAGAGCTCCAACACTGCCACATTCTGCGTCACCTTCTTCTTACGCCAAGCATTGGGCCATCGCATCGCGCACCATTCGTCCCCCAGAATCACACCAAAACCTTCCCTGCCAGACGCATCCGAAAACAAGCAGAGCTCCTGGCTGGCTATCCAAGGGGCCCTCCAAATCACCGTCCCGTTAAAGTCCCTCAGAAATTCAGCCCACATGGCAAGATCAGCCTTCAAACCTGCGGTCAATCTTACAAAGTGGTGCTTCCGGGTCACCCCAGCCGTTGCCCCTGCCAGTCTCCTTGAAAACACTCTGCCAGCCGGAATCACTCTGGCTGCAAAATTCAACTTGCCAATCAAGCTCTGGACAGCCCCCAGGGTCGCTTTGTCCTTGCCCAGCAGCGCCTGGATGTCCTGTAACAGGCCCAGTACCTTCTCAGCGGGGAGCCTAGATTCGCCCTTTACCGTGTCCAGCTCTACTCCGAGGAAGGTGAGTACCTGCGCAGGGCCCTCGGTCTTACCTGGGGCAAGGGGAACACCCAGGAATTCTGCCAGCTCCTCAAACCGCCTCAGCCCCACTGCACACTCATTCGTCCCACTCGTGCCAAAAAATAGGAAGTCATCCAGGTAGTGGGTAACCTGCGTGATCCCGTGTAGTTCCCCCAAGGCCCACTGCAGGAACGAGCTGAAGGCTTCGAAGTAGGAGCAGGATACGGCACAGCCCATTGGCATGCAGCGATCATAAAAGAACTGCCCTGCCCACTTGAAGCCTAGCAGATGTTGACTAGCTGGATGAACCGGCAGCAAGCGGAACGCGGATTCTATGTCCGCCTTCGCCAGCCACGCCCCCTGTCCCACTCTCCTGACCATGTCAATGGCCATGTCCAGGGAACAGTACACTACAGAGCACAGACCCTCGTCCAGCCAGTGGTTCACCGAATTTCCTTCAGGATAGGACAAGTGGTGGATCAAACGGTATGCGCCAGGTTGCTTTTTTGGCACCACCCCAAGGGGGGACACTAGAAAGTTGTCCAGGGGCGGGCTGCTGAAAGGACCCGCTATCCTACCCGCCGACAACTCCTTCCCCACCTTTTGGTCCACCACCCCGGGCAGATCCCTAGCTGATTTAAGGTTCTTAGCGTCCCTGGACTCCATCGGCCCATTGTAGGGAATCCTGAAACCATCGATAAACCCCCCCGCCAGGAGCGGTCTGTCCCTGAGCAATGGATACCTCCTAATGAGCGGGAGGATATGTCCCAGGATGATGGGTGAAGGACCTTTGACAGGGGCCATGGCGTTCTGTGGCGAGCATTGGAAAGCGGGGTGCATGCCTGGTGTGGTAGGACGGGGAGCTGGCGGTGAGGGGGTGGGCCCGGGTGAGGTCTCAGATACGGGCGTCATTCCTGGGTGCTGCTGTGGGCTGAGGGGCGCTCTGGCTGGCGGAGCAGGAGGAAGCGGGGTGCTGCGCGCCGCACTTGCTGCAGTTGTGTGTAAACTTACATGACCTACCCCAGGTGCAAATGCCCCCATTGTAAAGGCGGCACGTCCCAGAATTGAATCTCCTGCCCTGCCGCTGGCCCCGCCCCCTGCCACCACGAAAAGGCTGCCTAAAGGAGCGCTTGGGGGAGTTGTCCTTCCTTTTGTCAACTGCCTCACCCTGCCCTTTGTATCCCTGGTCCTTCTTCTCCCTGGTGGGGCGGCACATGTGTTCTACCCAAAGCTGAATTTCTTTTTGATCCCACCCCAAATCTGGGCATATGGCCATTCTTTTCCTGAAATCTTGGTCATAGTAGAACCACCCTAACCCCCCCGAGAGCCTCGCCTCTTCTTGTATGGTGCTAGCGTACTGCATTAGGGCCTCACTCTGCTCTGGGAATTTCTGTACTATGACCGCTGCCAATATATTGAATGCAGATGTCCAGTTTTCGATGGTCTTGTCCGGCCACCGCTGGTACCTGACCCTCTCCTCCTCCTTGCGGCCCATCTTCCTCGTGTCCGCCCCAGCTGACCCATGCATTAGTAATGTTAGGATGTCCACATATTCCCTCCTCCAGATCCCTTCCTTCGCGGCCTGCGGCACCAACCACGCCAGGGAGCAGCGGCCTGATGCCAGCGGTGCCTGTGTAACTAGGGGCTTCGGGACCTGGGTTACACCCTCCCCTCCGGACGCCGCCACAGCTGTGGGTGCAACAGGCGCAGGCTCTGCGGCAGCGGGGGTGGGAGGTATGGTAACCGCCTGTGCAGGCGGGGGGGGCGGTGCCGCAGCGCCGACCGGGGGGGTGCTTGCCGCCACGTTTGTGGAAGGGCCGGCCTCCCCTTGTGTTAACGACCCCAACACTCCCCCCCGCTCACCAATGCTCCGTTCAGCGGCTGCGCCCTGGCCAGCCCAAACTTGTAGTACGGGCGCCTGGGCAGGTGGGGGGGCCGGTGCTGGTGGTGCGGCCAGCGCATCGAGGCGGCTCTGAAAGACAGCCATGAGGCCAAGCATCTGGTCCATGGCTTTGCCCATCTGGGCCAAGTCAGTTAGTCCTGTGGCCGAATCGTGTAGCGGTGTTGGTGCGACCACAGGGGGGCCGGAGCGCGGTGCGGTCGCCTGCCGTTTCCTGGCCGGCTGGGCCTCCGGCATGTCTTTTGATGTGGGCTTGCGTACCCGGGTGGACCTCCAGGGCTCCGACCCGGACGGGCCTGGGGCGCCCTCGGGGGGGGTCACGACAACGCCCGAATCCTCCGCCCTGCGACCCTCCAAAAAACCTTGGGCCCAAGCCGTGCCCTTTTCCCGGGCGAAAGCCATAAAGTCCGCCCAGACCCCTTCCTGAGGTGCGCTCGACTGAGTCTCCTCGACCGACGTGTCCTGGGAGAACAGTGGACCCGGTGTCCCGATGTTCTCCATGGCGATGCTCCGACAGTACAGCTACGTGCGTCCTATTAGCGCCTTTGCCTCGGTCCTAGCCCTACACGCGCGGGCGTTCCCTCACCGACCTGTAATGGGAAAAGGAACGGCGGTTAGTACAAATGGTAAGCATCCAGCGTAAACACAGCATACGGCCGCCACCAGCCTCGGACGGTGGAGGAGTAATGAACCTGAACCCCTTTCCCATGCACCCATGCGCCGGTTAAACCTGGCGGGAGCATGCGCCACCCGCCGCCCTGTGGCCCACCTCTAGGAGACAAATCTGGCAGAGGAGGGTGGACCCGGGCCTAGCGCCTTGGCCTAACACCCAAGAAACAAAAAGGGGGGGGGGGGGGGTAAGGGGGGGTCAAGGCAGATATATTACTACCAATGCCTGCAATATTTCCTGAATCACGCTACCCTTAATCAGTGATTTCATATTTGGTAAATGCTGAGGAGCGACAAAACAGAGCAATTATCCCCACCGAAACAGGGTACTGGATAGTGTGCAGGCAGCCACCATGAAACTTGGTCCGCAACGATGGATAATTGAGTTATTAGCACTGCATCTCTATTTCAGGGTGCATAGTTTGAGCCGCTGAGTCATTCCGTATACCACAATGTGTAAAGTGCGAGTTTACTGATCGCCCTTGCAAGCCTGCCGCCAGTGTTCCTGGGACTCATCGCGACAGTGCGCCCCTGGGCCTAAACCGTGTGCCACCATGCCAGCGCTTCCCCCGCGGCCCCCCCGCTGCGCCAGCCCGGTCCTCCATGCTGACCTTGTGGACACGCAAACCGCCGAGACTCATAGGAAGTGGACGCAACCTCGGCGCTCGGATCCTTGTTCCTCTCACTAGAGGAGGCGGCGCAGCCAACGGACCTCCTCGTGACCCGGGGGGGGGGGGGGGGCGGGGCGGCCCTCAACAATCAGAGCGAGCGCGCAACCGATTTGCCCAGAATCGCAGGATCCTAAGCGTCATTGCCGCGACTCGAACCTGGTTCGCCAAGGCCGCGCCGAGCGCCCCAGCCGCTAGGCCCCACCGCCCTCACCCGACATGAAGCCCCGCCAGCTGGATACCCGGGCGAGAGGGAGAAACATGGAACACGTTAGCCCACCCGTCGCGAAGTTCACCAAGGAGGCGGCGGGTGGCACCCGGGAGAGGGAGGCGGATCTCCAGGAAGGGGCGGAGGCTCCCGGCCGAAGCTCCTTTCCTCCGCTCCTTCCCGCCAAGGGCAAGCACTCTCGAAGGTGCACCGGGTACTCGCGCCTGATCCCGTCCCTCCCACCCAAAGATGTGTCCCCTTCCCCCGCTGTACCGCCCCCAGGAGCTCTTTTTTGGGCGAACTCCCTGCGCTTCGTCACCCAAGTGGAACCACTAATCAAAAACCAGAGCAACCAGGTACGGGGGGGGGGGGCGAGGGCGTGGCAGGGGGGGGGGGGGACCGACGCCTGGACAGCACCGAGCAGCGCGCAACCCTGGAACTGTATTCGGCAGGGCCACCAGAATTAAAGTAGCACAATGCCAGGGGGGGGTGGGGGTGCTGGCCCCGCGTGCTCAATGATCAATTCCCCCAGCGCGCAAAGCAACAACCTGCGATTCCCGCCAAAATTTCCCCCACGATACAGCGATGCGGGTGGTGGGGGGGGGGGGGGGAGTGCGGGGAGCGACGCACAAACAATGCCGACTCCCGCACCCTGGTCCCCCGCTCTGAGGTCGGCAGCACTGTGCACGAGGCAGCGAAACCAGGGAATCGAACCCGTGGCCACAGGCATGCACCGCCTGCGCTCTACCATTGGGCTACAGCCCCCAGGACACACCCGACGGTGCCGGAGGCTCTTGTCTGGCCCCGGCGCGCAAACTCGCCATCTCCCGCACGACCCGGCCCCCCCACGGCCCTACCCTCGCTCTGCCCCCACAATCACGCCCTCACACCCAAGCCATCCCCCAATCGCCCGCAGGGACACGGGCCACTGCTTGCGCCCCCCACACCCATGGCCATCCGGGCCACAGGGCCCCGTCCGCCTGGTCATGCCCAGGGACAGGGCCGGGGTGGGGGAGGTTAGCAAGACTCACCGGCGTAAAGAGATTCACGGAAGGCACGACGACGACAGGAGGAGGTGGGGGGGAGCCGATCCCGGTACCGACGAAAAGAACGCGTGTCCAGGCTCGAGAACGCGTGTCCAGGCTGGGTGCAGCGCGCAGGAGACAGAGGAGGAACTGGGCGAGAGAGCCCACTAAGTAGCGAGTAGGCCGCGCCCCCCCCGCCCCCTGGCCCGCCTCCAGCTCCCCGCGATAGGGGTTTTTTTTCCCGAGTGGGCGTAGGCCTCGCGCGCGAGGCAGCACGGGGGGAAGGCTCCGACGGGCGGCCACTAGAGTGCTGCCCTGCTGATGTCCCATTGCTTGGGACGCGGGCAGCGGCATTTCTCTTGCCACATTATTTTGGCTACCCTGACTCATAATTTGGTTCTCCTATGCCGCATAATTCCAGTGGCTCTGCTTATAGCTCAGATCGCATGGTAGAACTTTGAAGGCTTCCTGTCTTTGTGGAAATGAGTGCGAGACAGGTAGGGGTGTGTCAAGAATAGAGAGGGCGGGTGTGTAAGAGAGAGAGAGAGAGAGAGAGAGAGAGAGAGAGAGAGAGAGGGGTCAGGAAGAGGGTCAGCAGTAGGACAGTAAAACCAGAAGCCTCCTCATTTCCACAGCAGCCGCATACTTTACACATGGTAAACTCTCAGCTCCCCCCCCCCCCCGCCCCTCCCCCCTCCACCGCAGTCTGCTCTAGGCTCTGTGCAGAGAGATTAGGGCAGGGCAGCGCTGGCAGGCATCACTGGGCGGTTCACAACCTGTCATGCTTGTATTCATAGCAGCCAGTTATATTCAGCCCAGAGTCAGGCTTCCCGCCCAGTCCACCCTCCCCCTTTCCTGTTTCTAAACCTGTTTACACTCCTCGCCCTGGTGACTGGTCTGTAAAAGAGCGGGAGGCCGAGAGGAGCGACAAAAGTAAAGCACAGTCTGGGAAGTTTACAGCTGTCCCGCAGTGAGGCAATGTAACATAGAGAAGCGCTTCAAAGCCCCACACAGGTGTAATAAGCACTATATACATCTTACAATACTATACAATACATTTTGAGAAGTTGACAGCTGGGCAGCAGCCAAGGCAATCTGCAGTCTCATAAATGTACAGCTGTGCAGGAGGACAGTCTGTTAAATTTACAGCTGTGCAGGAGGACAGTCTGTTAAATTTACAGCTGTGCAGGAGGGAAGGAAGACAATCTGCAGTCTGTTAAATTTACAGCTGTGCAGGAGGGAAGGAAGGCAGTCTGTTAAATTTACAGATGTGCTGCGGCACAGAGAGGGTCGAGTCCGGCATGGTCACAGCAGTCCAGCAGGGAACAGTGCAGCCTGTCGAGCCTGCGGCTGTCCAGCATCAAAAGCCATGTACAGAGTGTCAATTCAAAGTCACTCCAGCAGGAAAGGCAAGTCACAGTCGGACATGTTTACAGCTCTCTAGCCGGGAGGGCACTGCACAGTCCAGTATGTTTACAGAGAAAACAATGTAAAGTGTGTGCTGTTTCCAGGTGTCCAGCAGCAGACCAGCAGTGCTGGAGCAAAGGCAGTGAGGAGTAGTGCATACTTTGTAAAAATATAAGTCCCAGGGCCCTCGCCAAAAGGCCACTGCACCGTGCACTACTTATAGCCCAAATACGTGCCACCAGTGACAGAATTAACACAACTACTAATCAACACACCCTACAAGTGTGACATTTCAGACTATTCCAGAAGCCAAAGCTACAGTACTGGCGTGGGCAGCAGGTATTAGTCATCTTTAATATTCATTGAAATAATAAACAAGTGTTGTTGTGTTAATCTCTAATTTACATAAACAGTGCAGACTGTCATAAGTGCCGGTGTTGACAATTAAGTGCCGGTAACAGCACCAGAAACCACCGGTTCAAATTAAGCACTGGTGTAGAGTCTGGCACGTTTACAGCCATCCAGCAGGGAACACAGAAAGAGACCAGTCTGACGAGCCAGCAGTTGTCCAGCATCAAGCGCATATGTACAGAGTGCCAATTTAACATCAGTCCAGCAGGGAAAGCAAGACAAGTTTACAGCTGTCCAGCCCAGACAGCAATGCACAGAAAAGCAAGTCACCGTCAGACAAGTTTACAGCTGTCCAGCCCAGACAGCAATGCACAGAAAAGCAAGTCACCATCAGACAAGTTTACAGCTGTCCAGCCCAGACAGCAATGCACAGAAAAGCAAGTCACAGTGAGACAAGTTTACAGCTGTCCAGCCCGGAGAGCAGTGAACAGAAAAGCAAGCCATAGTGAGACAAGTTTACAGCTGTCCAGCCCGGACAGCAATGCACAGAAAAGCAAGTCATAGTGAGACAAGTTTACAGCTGTCCAGCTCGGAGAGCAATGCACAGAAAAGCAAGTCACAGTGAGACAAGTTTACAGCTGTCCAGCTGAGAGAGCAATTCACAGAAAAGCAAGTCACAGTCGGACAAGTTCACAGCTGTCCAGCCCGGAGAGCAGTGCACAGAAAAGTAAGTCACAGTCAGACACGTTTACAGCTGTCCAGCCCGGAGAGCAGTGCACAGAAAAGCAAGTCACAGTCAGACAAGTTTACAGCTGTCCAGCCCGGAGAGCATTGCACAGAAAAGTAAGTCACAGTCAGACAAGTTTACATCTGTTCAGCTCAGAGAGCAATGCACAGAAAAGCAAGTCACAGTCAGACAAGTTTACAGCTGTCCAACCCGGAGACAGTGCACAGAAAAGCAAGTCACAGTGAGATAAGTTTACAGCTGTCCAGCTTGGAGAGCAATGCACAGAAAAGCAAGTCACAGTCATACAAGTTTACAGCTGTCCAGCCCGGAGAGCAGTGCACAGAGAAGCAAGTCACAGTGAGACAAGTTTACAGCTGTCCAGCCCGGAGAGCAATGCACAGAGAAGCAAGTCACAGTCAGACAAGTTTACAACTGTCCAGCTCGGAGAGAAATGAACAGAAAAGCAAGTCACAATCAGACAAGTTTACAGCTGTCCAGCCCAGAGAGCAGTGCACAGAGAAGCAAGTCACAGTCAGACAAGTTTACAGCTGTCCAGCTCAGAGAGCAGTGCACAGAAAAGCAAGTCACAGTCAGACAAGTTTACAGCTGTCCTGCTCGGAGAGCAATGCACAGAAAAGCAAGTCACAGTCGGACAAGATTACAACTGTCCAGCTCGGAGAGAAATGCACAGAAAAGCAAGTCACAGTCAGACAAGTTTACAGCTGTCCAGCCCGGAGAGCAGTGCACAGAGAAGCAAGTCACAGTCAGACAAGTTTACAGCTGTCCAGCCCGGAGAGCAGTGCACAGAGAAGCAAGTCACAGTCAGACAAGTTTACAGCTGTCCAGCCCGGAGAGCAGTGCACAGAGAAGCAAGTCACAGTCAGACAAGTTTACAGCTGTCCAGCTCGGAGAGCAGTGCACAGAAAAGCAAGTAACAGTCAGACAAGTTTACAGCTGTCCAGCTCGGAGAGCAATGCACAGAAAAGCAAGTCACAGTCAGACACGTTTACAGCTGTCCAGCCCGGAGAGCAGTGCACAGAGAAACAAGTCACAGCCAGACAAGTTTACAGCTGTCCAGCCCGGAGAGCAGTGCAGAGAAGCAAGTCACAGTCAGACAAGTTTACAGCTGTCCAGCCCGGAGAGCAGTGCACAGAGAAGCAAGTCACAGTCAGACAAGTTTACAGCTGTCCAGCTCGGAGAGCAGTGCACAGAGAAGCAAGTCACAGTCAGACAAGTTTACAGCTGTCCAGCCCGGAGAGCAGTGCACAGAGAAGCAAGTCACAGTGAGACAAGTTTACAGCTGTCCAGCCCGGAGAGCAATGCACAGAGAAGCAAGCCATAGTGAGACAAGTTTACAGCTGTCCAGCCCAGAGAGCAGTGCACAGAGAAGCAAGTCACAGTGAGACAAGTTTACAGCTGTACAGCCCGGAGAGCAGTGCACAGAGAAGCAAGTCACAGTCAGACAAGTTTACAGCTGTCCAGCCCGGAGAGCAGTGCACAGAGAAGCAAGTCACAGTCAGACAAGTTTACAGCTGTCCAGCCCAGAGAGCAGTGCACAGAGAAGCAAGTCACAGTGAGACAAGTTTACAGCTGTACAGCCCGGAGAGCAGTGCACAGAGAAGCAAGTCACAGTCAGACAAGTTTACAGCTGTCCAGCCCGGAGAGCAGTGCACAGAGAAGCAAGTCACAGTCAGACAAGTTTACAGCTGTCCAGCCCGGAGAGCAGTGCACAGAAAAGCAAGTAACAGTCAGACAAGTTTACAGCTGTCCTGCCCGGAGAGCAGTGCACAGAATAGCAAGTCACAGTCGGACACTTTTACAGCTGTCCAGCCCGGAGAGCAGTGCACAGTCCATTATGTTTAGAGCTGGCCAGCAGCGAGAGCAATGCAAAGTCTGGCATGTTTAAGCTGTCCAGCAGGGAATGTATCTTTATACACCGAAGAGCAGTGAGAAGTATACGGTAAGGGTATAGCCTCGGCTTACAGCAGGGAATGTAGACAAGAATAGTCAGAAGCCATCCTAAAACAAACCAAAACCACAACGCTGCAGCCACACCACAAAGGGCCTGATTACCAGTCTGGGGGTCCGAGGACTGCCAGACTCATGGTGGCGCGGCGGTTGTTTATTAATTGAAAATAACTAATTTATGTCGTCCATATCAATCTTTGAGCTTTTGGGGGCCTCTAACAGTCTGAAGTGCCCCGGCTGTAGCAGTGTGATGGTTAATAGTTGTGTAGGAACCGCCATTGGCAGCGTTGGCAGCTGCTATGGGTGGTGCGAGCTGCAGCGGCCTACCGACAGGGCCCCGGCACTTATGTTTTTTTTACAAATTAAGCACTGCAAATACAGCAATATGTACACACCCCACACCTGCTCCCCCCAGACAAATCGCTTTGCATCAGCTCCCAGCTGGAGGGAGGAAGCGGCAACTCTCCACAATAGCCAATCGCTGACGCCCACAGCTACAACCCTGGCACGCTACTCACGTTTGAACACCTATATTGAGTGTCACTCACACACATCCAGTAAAACAGATACCGCTTGCAGCACCCCCTGGTGGACTTCCACGTTCACTGCTCACTCACAGTCATATAGACAGGAGGCATGGCTTGTCACTCCTACATATCCACCATCATGGAAGGCACACAAGAAAACACCTCCTTGGAAAGCCTTCTTCTCCGCCAGCAGTACAGTATACCAAGTGCCACTAGAATTATGAGATCCTGCGGCTGACAGTGACTGTTGACAATATTAATGTGTGTTAGACTGGCAGTGAAAAAATGTAGCCACAGGACATGCCGCATTTCAAATTAGGTGCATAATTCATTTTACTGTCACATGGTTTATCTAGTAAATAAACTGACCCTCCCTGCTGTATTATTCCAGCAGCTCTGATAATAAGGGCAGAGTCATCTTCAGGATTTTGGGGGACCCATGCTAGAAATATTTTGGGGACACATTTTTATTTTCTTACACATTTTTTGCTAATTGAAGCCCTATGTTGCCTAACAGTATTGAAGTGTACATTAAAATGTCAGATATAAAAATATACAGAAGTGAGCTAGAGAGAAGGTTTACTTTCCCAGTGACCATTGGAGGGTGGAGGGCCCGGAAAATGTCCCACTTTGCCCGTGCCTTAAAACGTCTCCGGATACGAACAATTTTACAAACAGGGACGTTTAGCTGAACAGTTCCAGCTATGCGGCAGGTGTCTTAGGAACACAAACACGACCTCGTCGCCAATATGTTATTCTTCTGTCTGGCACGGGATCCTTTTGAGGCTGCGCGCGTCCTGTCGGCAGGGGGCGCTGGTGCCGACGAGATGCTGTTTCCCGCGTGTATTCAGCTGCGCAGTGAGAGCAGACATAGAGGTGTGTATTGACACGTTTCTGTCCTCAACAACACCATGCGCGTCTTACGCAAGAGGGCCCTAGTTCAACACGGGGCCTTCCCACCGTGAGAAGCCCTCCCTGCCTTTTCTGTGAAGTGCAGGAGGGAAGTTTCACAGCGGGTAACCCCCTTGGATTGCGGAAGCAGGCCGTGGCTGCATACTCCTAAGCACCCGAAACGCACCGAGGAAGCAGGAACCAGCCAGGCCCGGCAGACACAACTATTTCTGTTCACCTGTGGTTAGTGGTGAGCCGTGCAAGGCGCCGAGGCCACGCCCACTCACGGTCCCGCGCACCAATGAGAGACGAGGGTAAAATGGGAAGGGCGTCGAACGATGTACAGTACAAAGTATAGTCCACGTGAAAATCTGCACGAGGGATTAGTGCACCATCACAGAAGATGGAGGTTTTTCAGGTGGAACATTTTTTTTTAATTTTTGAAAGCACAAGACAGGACTACACTAACATACCAATTAAAAAAAATAAAGATGCATTTATTATTATTTATTAGGTACATTTTCATCCCAAGTGGCATCTTGGTAGTACAGGTAGACCGAATTTAGCTGCTAAGGCAAAAAGCTGAAAGAGACAAGACATAAAGTTAAACAATCAATAGAACAAATGAGTCATAAAAGCCTTCTAGAAAGACATATAGTTCTAAATTCGCAGTAGACTGTAAAGTAACTCATTCTACAGTTTGGGTGCTTGGTATTTGATATATGTGATAACGTACCCCCTGTTATACATTATAAGGATATTGCTAGCAGGAGTTCCATGACCATGTACAAGAATGAGGCCGAAAACAGAATTACTTTATAAGGTCATGAAACTCTGAGGTGACTTGCAATATGCTTAAAAATTTCAGCAGAGGGTATTTTATTTCTTATAATCAGGGCCACTGGAATTATGTGGCTGAGGAGGACCGAATTATGTGGCAGGTTCAGGGCCGGACTGGAAACCCAAAGCATCCCTGGCAAATTTGATCAGACCAGCCCCCATAATGTGCAAAGAGAATGAGCTCAACTTGCGAGCATGACCCCTGCAAGAGGGGTTGGGGAGGTGTCCCCTAAGAAAATTTGTGAAAAAAGGCAAACATAGTGTATTTTACAAAACATTATATATTTAAAAGTATTAACCTTTAAAGCATAGTAAATGATGACCTTTACAGGGCACCATGATACACAGTCATACCCATAGGAATTCTTACCGAGAACACCAAAAACAAAGACAGACCAGAGAGTAGATTAACAGAGAATATAAAAAATCAGACAGACTAGTCCCCAGACGGTGCGTAGCGAGCTAGCTTGACTCCCGAAAGGGGGAGGGGGTGCATTTTACAATACGTTTTTCATTATTTCAGGTCATTACTGAATATGTGAACTCAATTGCCAACAAAAAGGGCTAATTTCAGGCCACGGCAATACAACGTGCATGCGTGCATGCGGCAGGGGCCCTATCGGTAAGCATCAATCGCTGCATCTCTTCCAGGAGGTCCCCACAAGACGGTCAACTTTACCAGTTCAACAAACCTCGGGGCCTACACCTGCCTTAAGTCGAGTCCGATGAACATACTCGGAAAGACAAGGCATATAAACACTGAAAGGACAGGCAGCAGAAACTACTTCAAGAGTGTCATACACGCTACAAACGTAACCTACATGAGTATCTCGACTGAAATGATCATATTTATTTCTGACACTAAAAACATCCTTGCGTATTTGAAATCCCTACTCAAGGCTTCAATAGCGAGTAAAGCACACTTGGGGGCATATTATCAAGGACGGTGTTGAAAATTATCGCCGGTGTAGCGGCAGAAAACTGCCGCTAAAGTGTCGATAATGGGCTTGATAATATGCCCTTGTGAATTCCAATAGAAGTCCATGTTCTGGTGTCAACATGGGCTTCTATGGGAATTCTCCAGGGCATATTATCAAGCCCATTATCGCCGCTTTAGCGTCAGTTTTCTGCCGCTAAATCGGCGATAATATGCCCCTGCATTCGTTACCAGTGTGCCGTAAGCCCCCATTACAAGTGCGGGGCATTACGCGGGGACACAAGCAGAGCGTTTCTCGTCTAAAGCCCGCCCTTCCCAATCCAAGGAAACAGTTTCCTATCTACTGTTGCTCTCAACAGTCACGCACACTGGTGAAGTAAACAAAGATGCTGTGCATTTTCCCTTTTGTCATGGTATGAGGAATAAAATTAAAAGACGACAGAAGACAAAAGACCTCTCAAAGAATAAAGGAAACTGCATTTCAACCCAACTCCTTTTCTTAGCACTCATTGACAGGTAACTAGGGGCGTTTATAAATGCTTGGGGACCAGGGCAAATACCTGCTCCTTCTGTCAAGAAAAGGACGTACATATTGGGCCTGCTCAAAGGGCCATGGGTGCCGCCACTGGAAGCAGCATAAGGACTAACCCCGGGCGTAGCACTACGCTTCGCCCACGTAGTGTACGTAGCGCTGCCTGCTTCGCACTTTCCGAAGTAGGCGAAGCGGGGCAGCGCTACGCACACGCCGAGGGCGAAGCGTAGCTGCTTGCCACCCGCCACCCACCTCCCGCCTGCCCTCCTTTTAATAATATCAGCAATGAAAAATAAATTAAAGTAAAGCGACTTACCGTAAGCGCGGCGTCTCCGGGGCTCCCTCTTTCTGTTTCTAATTTCTTCTGGCAAATGCGCATGCGCGGACACCCGCGCATGCGCATTTCTTGCGAGAAATGCGCATGCGCGGGCGTCCGCGCATGCGCATTTGTCAGAAGAAATTAGAAACGAAGAAGAGGGAGCCCCGGAGACGCCGCGCTTACGGTAAGTCGCTTTACTTTAATTTATTTTACATTGCTGATATTAATTAAAAGGAGGGCGGGCGGGAGGTGGGTGGCACGTAGTGGGGCTACGCGAAGCGCGTAGTGTGCGTAGATTTGAGCACACTACGTGCTGCTTCACGTAGCCCCACTACGCCCACTACGCCCACCCTTAATAAGGACGAGGTAGAGGTGCACATGCAGACTGTCTCGAGTGTCTCTTCCCATAGGAATGTATGACGTTACTACGCGATCATTTAGATCGCAGTACGTTACATCGCAGTTATTACACCACAAGTCGTTACAACAACTTGGGCTAGAGGTGCTGGACTTAGGAATAGTATGATTTACTATTGTTATATTATGTTATGTTATATCCTCTTGTATAGCGCGCAGCTGCCCCAGCGAAGGGGCGTCCCGTTTTAGCTCCAGTGTGTGTAACAGTAAGGAAGGTGTTGGAATAGTAAATCATACTATTCCTTAGTTTAGAGCGCCATCCAGCACAAGTCGTTGTAACAACTTGCGTTGTAATGACCGCAATGTAAATGTATTGCGGTGTAACGACCGCATTGTAAAGGTCGTTCTCCTTCCCATAGCCAAGCACAATGACATTAACATCTTTCTGCAGAGTGCACGGCTGTTTTAACTGCCTTGTGTGCGCTTCGCCGACCTCTCTTCTGATGTCTCCTGTGCTCGCTCTGTTAAGGTGGGCAGGCGTCAAGGTATCTGTTATCCGTACGCAATTGCAGACCTGCCCATTAGATGCCGATTCACCCTAAAATCAGCTCCCAAAAATCCAACGGTAGCTAGCAAGTTACTGATGGACCTCTCAACTCACACCGCCACTTCTGGGGACCGAAACCGAAAAACGGCCTCCTGGGGACTGACACCGGCCTCCAGGGGCTCCAGCCTCCAAGGGTGTTTACCTGATTGCCCTGCTGGCCAGTCCCGCCATGTGCAGGGTTGATTAAATTATGCAGCAAGGAATGGAAAATTATGCAGCATAATGCAGCACATTTTGTGTTAGTATAACTTCATCGTTTTGTAATTTTTACACATGTTAAGGCTGTCTGGGCAAATATTTCACAGTACTAGTATCAGTTTAACACCCAAATACAACAATAACCAATTGAAAGATGACCAGTCAGCCTTTGTGCAGGCCTTTCCACTGAGTGGAGACACCGGTCACCATGTTTTTAGTAACCATTGATCTGTTTGAGCTAGAAACATTTTTGGGGTTAAAATCTGAAGCTCATGCAGAAGATGAACAATTTTGTTGCAAATGCTTCAAATTCATAATTATATGCATAAAAAGCCACAGAATCGCATAATTCTAGTGGCCTTGCTTATAATACATGGTCACACCATTACCCTTCCTGCAAACCATTTTGATTTGATTTTGATATTTGTAAAGCGCCGCTATCGCTCCGAGGGAGCATCCTGGCGCTACACAGAAGAAGCCAGATTGAATGGGTAAGTGTGAGGGAGATCTGACTGTACCAGGGAGGAGCGGAATGCATCCTTGAGCCCGAATATCCGAGTTTTCAGTGATGTTCTGAATTGAGTCTCTGATTCCATCGCCCTTGGGGGTGCAGGCATGAGATTCCATGCTCTTGTTCACAAGAATGCGACGGATTGTCCTCCTTTGGTTTTATACCTAAAGGCGGGGGGCCTAAGGAGGTTCGCTGCGGAGGATCTGAGGGCCCTGGCCGTGGCATAGTGAGTGAACCTAGCTGCCAGGTATTTAGGTCCAGTGTCTCTAAGGGCTCTGAAAGTAATCACCAGGATCTTAAATAACACTCTTTTTTGTATAGGGGGCCAATGCAGCGCCTTAAGAGCTGAAGCGGCCGATGAATAGCGAGGCATTTTCAGCATTAGACGGGCTGCTGCATTCTGTACGAACTGTAGCTTTTTTACTCCTTGTTTGTTGGTTCCTGCGAAAAGGCTATTACAGTAGTCTAAGAATCAGTGCCACTGCCACTGTCTTCTTTGAAGAGCAGGAAATGTAATCGAAAATGTTTTTGAGTGTTTTTATGATGTTCAAGGACATTCCTGCCACCGTAAGAGCCGGTGGCCGAAATGAGAGACAGGCATCAAATTTTACTCCCAGATTCTTGGGGATTTCCCCTGTATTGGGTGGGGCAGGCGCATCTTCTAGCCACCATTGAATTGGGTTAAAAAGATTGTCTTTTCCTATACGTAATATCTCAGTTCACATTTAAGGTTGTTTAGTCTCATCCAGCGGATGACGTATGTCATACATTGCCTAAAATTAAGCTCTGGATTGGTTGTGTCTTTATCAATGAAGGAATCAATCAATCAAGACACTTGTACAGCGCCCTACATACCTGTGAGGGTCTCAAGGTGCTGGCGGGTGGGGGGGGGGGGGCACTGCTACTGCTCGAAGAGCCAGGTCTTGAGAAGTCTTCTGAGGGCCAGTAGGTCTTGGGTCAGCCGTAGGTTGGTGGGGAGGGTGTTCCAGGTCTTGGCGGCAAGGTGGGAGAAAGATCTGTCACCGGCGGTTGTTCTTCGGATGCGGGGGACTGTGACGAGGGCGAAGCCGGTGGAGCGGAGCTGGCGGGTGGGGGTGTAGAAGCTGAGTCGTCTGTTGAGGTACGCTGGGCCGGTGTTGTGGAGAGCTTTGTGTGCGTGGATGAGGAGCTTGAAGGTTATCCTCTTGTTGATGGGGAGCCAGTGCAGGTCTCTCAGGTGGGGTGAGATGTGGCTGTGGCGGGGGATGTCGAGGATCAGACGTGCCGAGGCGTTCTGGATGCGTTGCAGTCGTCTCAGGAGCTTGGCCGATGTTCCTGCGTAGAGGGCGTTTCCGTAGTCCAGCTTGCTGGTGACGAGGGCCTGGGTGACCGTTCTTCTCGTTTCGGTGGGGATCCAGTTGAAGATCCAGGGCCAAGATCAATTGTGTGTCATCTGTGTATGAGGTTGTAGCGCTATTGAAGGAGGATATTAACTAGATCAACGGCGCCAATAGATATTAAACAGGAGCAGACTAAGAGAAGAGCCTTGTGGAATGTCTGAGTTAATCTGGCGTTCAGTTGAGCGCAAATGTCCTAGGGCCACAATTTGTTTACGGTTAGTAAAGAAGAATTGTAGCCAGGCCAGAGCTGTTGAGGATACACCGCTTTGTTTGATTCTGGACAAAAGGATACTATGCGAGATGGTATCAAACGCGGCCGACAGGTCTAATAGGATCAGTACTGCATTTTTTCCTTTGTCTAGCGTTAGTTTTAGTGTGTCTAATACTTCCAGCAGTGCAGCCTCAGCTGTATGTTTAGGGCGAAAACCAGATTGGCTGGAGTGATGTATTTTGGCTTTCTCGAGGAAGTCAGCAACTTGTCTATTGACAAGTTTTTCAGTAATTTTTTTTCCAAGAATGGGTGGTAGTGATATAGGACGGAGATTGGAGAGAGGGGAGGGGTCGATGGTATTTTTTTTTTTTTTGCAGTGGTTTGGCAACTGCTATTTTCCATTCTTCTGGAATTATCACTGTAGTTAACGATGAACTAATTATCTGGTTAACTACAGGATTAACAATGACCAATTACATCCTTGCTGTCTTTCTTTTTCATGTAAAAAGGGGGTGCATGGTTGCAGATATGAAGGATAAAAGTGGCCTCTAAAGTAAAAGTAAGCACATTAAAAAAGCTGTTTGTAATTTGTTACAAAAGGATATTAGAATTATTAATCTAATATAAATTAGATTTTAAAAGTGCTGTGATTCATAATGTTAAGAAAAAGGCAGAGAGAGTCTATTTTTCTTGTAATTACCATCAGTGTGCAAAAAATAAACATGTTTTCCCCCTGCAGTTTTATATAGCATTATCTTGACCTAGTAGTATCAGAGCGCTTCACATGAGCACCAGTTGCGTTACAGACGGACACATTCCTTTTTATGAGATTATGTGATTTGCCCAGAATCACAGGATGTTGTTGCCGAGACTCAAACCTGTTTCCCCAGCTTCAAGGTCGACCACTCTAACCGTAAGGCCTCATCCCCTCTCCTTGTTGCCATAAACATCTACTTTCTGCCATTCACTATTTGTTTTAGAAAAACAGACCATAAGAATGAAATACAGTTTAGATGTTTGTGCCTTATTTAAACTGCAGCTGCAAATATGCTCCATCACCCGCCTTGCACCTGGCAGGAGGTATTAATAATCCACCAGAACTGAACTGTACTAGGATAGTTGCTTCATTTCATTATTACAGGTGAATAGAGCATCTGAAGTCACCTGTAATAAGCAAATTACAAACAGGATTGCAGTGTATTGCAGTGTATGTCTTACATATTGAATCTCGGAGCGCGTGATTCTAACTTGGCGTAAGCAAGAGTAAGGAAGATTTTCAGTGCAGAGAGTTTTGAGAGTTTGTTCATAAGCAGCCATTTGCAAAGCCAGTACGTCTCAATCAATCAATCATCCACATTTGTAAAGTGCAACACTGTCACCCGAGGGGTATCCAGGTGCTGTGCCTCCGTCAAAGAGCCAGGTCTTGTGTCTCTTTCTGAAGTCTGCCAGCGAGGGTCTAGATATGATATGTTAATGCACGCAGTGCCAGCACATATAAGACAGCAGGCTAGGATACAGAGTTCTGTCGTTGTAAAGTAGTCCCTTGTGCAGAACAATGCAAGCACTTAAGCGGAAGTGGATGGATACACCTGAACAGCCAGTAGAATTAGGTGAGAGATAAACACACCAATGGGCTTAGTAAAGATGTGGTTGACAAAGCCTTGAACCTATGGATGAAAGAGGCTGATTGAAGAAAGCCAATGGTTGAAAGGTGAAGACCAAAAGTCTGCACTAGGTATATGGAAAGCAATATGTCCGACTGACAACTGTGCTGTCAAAAAACAGACCTAAAAAAGATTGAGCTAGCTTGAAAGAATCTTTGTGCATTTGAGAGGTAACTTTAAACTGTTCAAGGTGTTTGATGGGTAGCGAGTGCAGCCCGTGTCTTGCTTGCTAAACATGATCATAATTCTTTAGGCCAGTTGCCTTCTTCACAGCCAATTTCCGACTATGTTGGAGTTTAGTTTGGATAGCTTCAGGAAGGCCCAAGTAAACGCTGCAGCAATAGAGCATGCATGCAGGGATGAATAAATGAAATAATTGTAAAGCGCTACAACTGCCTAAAGGACGCCCGAGCTAATGACAACTATCAGCGCAGGACAGGAGGACACTCTACTAAAAAGGTTTGCTAAATAGCCCAGTTATGATCTTTTCCCGAAATGCATTATGATTAGAGGTGGTAAGAATTGTCAGTGTTCCCTACAACAGCATGTCCACTTGCCCTCTTATGAAGAATGCTTGGGTTGCATTGACGGTGCTCTTGTGTGCGTCACATGGACATAAACTCTTACCATTTTGGTGATGTGAAACCCGAAGCAGATCAGACCCCAGCGTACCTTATTGACGTAAACCAGTGTGGATCTTGAATATCGAATACAGAATATCACAGGGGCACTAATATTGAGGACGAAATGTTGAAAGTTAATATGCGTGGATTTCCTGTGCCTGACTCCACATCTGTGTACATTGAGGCTATGTATTTCTTTGCGGTGCATGGATGTGGAGTCGGGAATGGTGAATCTGTACTTCCATACATGCGTTTGCCTTTTGATATGTTGTCCCTCGATATTTTGGCTACAATTTCAGTATGCCACAGTATTTTTGTACTCGATATTCCAGAGTACCAATGTGTAAACTATCACGATTTGTGCAAGGGAGTTACATCTCCATCCATCCAGGAAAATTCGACAATTATTTCTCTGTCGCAATGGCTGCTGTCCAGATGAAATTTCCAATATCCTGGACCGTGCTGGAGTTCCATCATGTAGCGAATCACTCTTGAAAGGCAAGTCATTAAACTTGGGGACGTCTTCTCACTAAGCAAATAATGCCCAGCACTGACAACAAACTTCACACCATACCAATTATCCTACATCATGAAACCTCAACTAAAGTTACACATACACTCAACTTGCAAAGTTCATTGCTCTGATGGGCAGTACATGCTGCTGATCAGCACAGTGCCTGCTTGCAGTGGCCCAGCAATGTTGCCTAGAGCTCTAATGAAAGCACAAAAAATACAGAGATCCCATGCCCTATTTTCGTAATAAAGATGCAGCTATATTTCTGAGTTCAGTCAGCCTAACACGCCTGGGTGTCTGGTGCCACCAAATCTGCTTCTCTATTGATAGTTACACCACTTCCTATTTGTTGCTGTCCCACATACATTGCACAACACTGTTCTTTACTGAAAATCTCTGAAAGGATACGCACCCTAGAAGGCACGCGAGCATCATGTTTCATAAATGGAGCCTAGGATGACAAAAAGGACATGAGATAGAAAGTACGATACATCGGCCTCCAATCATATTCTAGTGCACTGGATTAAGAGCTGCTTCTCCTTCCTTGCACTGGAGTTCCAGCGCAGGCAGCAGTGTAGCGTGAGCTTCCAGCGCCCGGGAGAATGCCCCTGCACTCCTATGAATACCCCTAAGAATTTTGCTCACGGGGCAACAGCCACTATGGGACCGCCCATTCTACGCCACTGCTTCCAGGCTACCAGGAGTCATTTTAAACTTGACTATTTGACTGTACTCTGGGTGCTGATATAACAAAATAGAGAGGAGGAGGAGAATACACCCATACGATCCTCCCGTACATAAATCATATATCGCAACAAGTAGGGTGCCTATGCAGAAAATTCACAGATGACCATGTCCTACACTTCCGGAGGGATCATCCGTCGTCAATGTATTTAGTGGGGGTCAGATTAAAATGGGGAAGGCCATCCTTAATAGAAGAGGATGTCTCACACACATAGTAGTGTCATGCTTCATCATCGGCATCCTCTCCCTTACTGGTAAGATGGTAATACCAAGGCGAACTCAACCTCCGCAAAGACTTGGCGATAGGAGGGAGTTCTTACATAAAGCTTACTGGACAGGGCAGGATCCGGAAAATCTAAAAATACCTCAAAGTTCTTCGCTATCACCTTTATTTGTGAGGACTTTGGGTATAACTAAAAACACTTCGCTCGGCGGGGAAGGAGAGTGCAATGGCTCAAACCCGTCTGCTAGTCGCCAACATGTTTCTGCCCTCAAGAGTTGGCCTATCTTGTCTGAGGCATTCATCAGGGCTAAAGAATCCCTATCAAAGGAGCCGCTAGGCTTAATCTATCATTCCTGGTAATGCAGAAGCATCACCACAAAACACAATCAACCAGGTGAATCCTACATGAATTTTTTCAAAATGCTCTCATAAAAAACCCTAGACTTTAGGGGATGCCGGTAGGCTGGTCAGGGAGGGAGTAGTGTCATTTGTAGTCACACTTGCATGAAAAGGTTCGCCACTCCAATGAACCTAGACATTCCCGCTCCATGCCTGTTCCGTTACTGCGCATGTGCAGGACTGCACGTGCAGTTCACTAGAGGCATTCATTTCAAGATGAAGTATGGCAAAACTGCTTGGAATACTGCTATAAACTTCATAGTAAATAAAACCCCTCGCCATCCGGTTCTGTAGCTGGCCTGCCCTCATACTACAGTATTTAAGGCAAACACAGAGTTTATCCTGTGACAAAAGGCTTTTGTTTAACCACATTTTGACAGTTCTCCGCACAGGCCTTTGGAATCAGAAACATCTCTGGGCTTTTTCAGTAAACAGCTTTCTTCATCAGCTGCTGTGGTTTGCTGTATTTGCTTTGCATCTGGATGGTTGCTATTGTTTCAAAGGCAATCCGGGTGGAACCAAGAAACGTATCAACAGTCAAGCAAACTCATTTCGTCTTTTCTGGAAATGGACTTTTTTGCCTTTTTTGCCTGTTGTTGACTCTTCAATCAATCAATCAATCAATCAATCAATCAATCAATCAATCAATCAATCAATCAATCAATCAATCAATATTTATAAAGGGTGACTAATCGCCCAATAGGGTATCCAGGCGCTTGCAGGTCCCGGAGGCTCATTCGAACAGCCAGATATTGAGGGCCTTTCGGAATTCAGGAAGGGAGGTGATGGTCCGGAGGTGCATGGGGGGCTGTTCCTCTGTTGACATCGTTAATAAAATGAAGTGCTGTGTGACTCGGTGAGGACCAAATAATTGACAAATGGAACAATGTGTTGTACCATATAATTCACAAACAGAATGATGTCTTTCTCAGTCTCTTATAAACAACAATGGTTCTGTCGGGTAATGCAATTTCTTTGTGTTTTTTAACATTCATGTAAAGCAATGAATCAATGATGGCGCTAGAACACAAATGGTCCAATTTCAAAGTGTAATACAAGTGTCTCAAGCTCAAGAATTAATCTACATTGATTTTAAAGCAGAGAGACCTATTGAAGTATGGACAACTAAAACTGTCAATGTTTCGACCCTGACAGGAGCATTAATACGGGGTCTTCTTCAGGACAAACGTTGAACAGACAGCCGATTCTTCAAGTTAAATTGATGCCAATGGAAGGTGTTAGGTTTTGAGATGAAAATGAATGTCAGTCGGCCCTGGATTGAGCTACGGGTGTGCAAATTAATGCGGATCCTGGTAACGGGCTGGAAACCAGTGGTCCCTAAGGTCATGGAAATTGAGTGTAGTCGGAAGCAGCCTCCTGTTCAGCGGGCAACCAACGAAGTCACAAAAGGATTGTGAAATATTCAAATGCTTAATGACTGTGGACTGTAGAACTGAAGCACTCATTGATGCTCTGGAAATTAGAGCATGGTCAATGTTGCCTCATATTCAATTGGCAAAACCGCAGTATCACAAATGAAGCGTGAACCACGAAAAAATGACTTACTGGTTGTGGACAGATGACAGGATCCTTTACTCTTACAGCCTTCTCTTATGGTAATTTTTGCATTGAATAAAACTCTTTGTTTGAAGCTTTAAATTTAAGTAAATTACTCCATCTTTTGTAATTATGAATGAATTTGGAATTCTATTTGTGTTCTAGTGCCATCAGTTGATTCATTGCTTTACATGAATGTTGAAAATCACAAAAAAATGGCATTACCCGATAGAACCACTGTTGTTTATAATACATATGCCCAGGTTCTGAGGGATACTGGGTTACCCCTTTTTGCTTTGCAGAGATTTCTCAGACTCTTAGCAGGATTAACAGATAACTCATTCTGATAGCTGAACATTCATATCTGTTGGCTCACATCCTATTGCACCCATGCATATTGAAGATCGCAAGCAACGTGTAAAACAGAATTGAAAGCATACATTTTTATTATCTAAGCAAATTTGTGCAAAAGTTTGATTTTTCACAGTCTGCTGGGCAGAAAATCTGGATTTTGTTAAAGACACAGAGGCTAAGATTATGCAAATCTCCTTTATTGCCACAGCTCAGTAGCAACAATTGAAGAATACAGAACTTCAATGAACATTCCAATATGGTATTAAGTCCCCCCCAGTAGCAGCCATCTTCCTTCTTTGTGTAACTGTGAACAAGATAATTCAACGGGAAGAGATTAAACTTCAATTGAAGACAATTTTCCAACTCGTGGTCTGGAGAAAGCAAAATTCTTATTCTGAAAGAAAAGAATAGATTCATGTAATATCTTTAATAACATCAGTAACATGGGTGGGTTACATTAAAAAGTGGAGGGATAATCTTAGCCTCTGTGTCTTTAATAAAATCCAGAATTTCTGCCCAGCAGGCTGTGAAAAATCTACATTTTATGGCATGACACGGAGGCTAACATTATGCAAGTTCAAAGTGCATTAAGAATATTATCAATCACATTAGATATTGATCTGAAATAGCAATTCTTGAACATAGTTTAATTCGACCAGTCTGCTGCCCTAAGGATTTCTTGCAGCCCCCTCCAAGGATAAAGGCTTTAGAAGCCGATGCAACTCTGAGGGAGTGTGCTCCAAAAATAGAGGCATCTACACCACTTTCATACAGGACTTCCATCAGCCATCTTGCCAACGTTGGAGAGGAAACTCCCTTATTAGGAGATCTGTGAGAAATGAATAATTGACTCTCATTTAGTCTCAAACTTTCAGTTCTTTTTCGTACTCTTTCAAGCATTTAAGGACACAGAGTCTTTCATTCTGAGGCAAGAAGGGGTAAAAGATAGAAGAAGACATAGTGTTGGTTCTCTTTTTGAGGTAAAAGCAAACACCCTCTGGTTGGAATGCCCTGCTGGAAATAGCTAGTGCTTTGACATCTGAAGATCTTCTGAACGATACCAGACATAATAAAACAGTAAGTTTATATGAAATGTGTTTTAGAGAAAGAGTGGAGTTCTCCCCCCAGGAGGTTAGGGTTCGTAACACATCTCTAACATCCCATAGAGCGGTATATTTAGCGGTTGGAGGATTTAGTACCCTCATACATCTCATTATCTTTTTAGTTAGTAAATTTTGTCCCACAGACACGCTGTCTACTAAGGAGTGTCCTGCAGATATTGCAGATCTATAAACATTCACTGTTTTGTAAGTCAGACCTGATGAGAATAGTTCCGAAAGATACACAACATGCACTAAATCAGTTGAAACAGCATCATAACCTTGTTGTAAACAACAGCAACCCCATTTGTTCCAAGCCAGTAGATATGCTTTCCTTGTTCCTAATGCCCATGACTCAGATATGAGTCGGAAAGCATCTGGTGAAAGCCCTGGGATTCGCCACTGTCTCCTGAAATCTTCCAGGTCGTCAGAACCAGTAGACCCTGCTCTACAAGGGGATGGATGTCTCCCTCTGGACCTAGGAGTATCTCTCTGAACAAAGGGATTCGAATTGGGAAGTCTATACTCATTTCCAGGATGAATGGGAACCAGGCTTGTGATCTCCAAAGGGGAGTCAACGCTACTAGGCTCTCTTTGTAATGTCGAGCATGAAGGAGTAGGCGAGGCAGCATGACAAATGGCGGGATAGCATAGGGAGCTAAACCTCTCCAATCTTGGAGGAAAGCATCTACCTCTTGAGCTTAAGGGGTCCGGTCTCCAGCTGAAGAACTCTTTTAGTTGAGTATTCAGCCGGTCTGCAAACAAGTCCGTCCTGAGGGGGCCCCATATGGATTGGATATTCAAGAACATTTCCCTGTCTAGTCTCTAGTTGCTGGAGTCCTTGAAATTCCTGGAGAACCAGTCAGCTACACCATTGCTTAAACTAGGAATGTGTTCCGCTATAACTGATACTCCTTTGTTCAAGCAGTATCCCCAGAAACCCTTGCCAGATTCGTAAGACCTTTGGAGTGGGGTCCATCCAGCTTGTTGACATACCGGACTGCTAGACACATTGTCCATACGTAACATTACACAGCATTTCATTGATTTCTGGGTGAAGCAGCGAACTGCAAATGAACCTGCTAGTAATTCTAAGCAGTTGATATGCAATTTCTTCTCTTGATCTGTCCAGCGACCCCCTGTTGATGAGTTCCCACATCTCGCTCCCCATCCTTCCAAACTCGCATCCAATTCTGTTATTAGGTCTGGTTCTTCCCCAGAAATGGCTCTGCCATTCCATGCCTCCACATTCTTCAACCACCAAAGTAGTTCCCTCCTTGATTCTTGGTCTAGAGATACTATCTGGGAACACAAATGTGTTGACCTCAATACCCTTGCTTATAGCCTCTGCAATGCTCAATAGTGTAGTGACACTGGGAAAATAGCTTGAATTGTGGACGATAGAAGACCCAGGATCTTTGCTAATATTCTTAGTGGGAAAGTCTTTTTTAAGAGTAATTTCCTTAGTTCTTTTCTTACTTTCCTCTTGGTAATTTCAGCTCTGCTTTTACAAAAAGCCCAGGAATTGTGTCTGTTGGCTTGGTTGTCTTATGTCTGTCTTAAGTCTGTCTTAAGTCTGTCTTTAATTTGTCTTAAGTCTGTCTTAAGTCTGTCTTAAGTTTGTCTTAAGACAAACTTAAGACAAAATCCTAACTTCTGTGAATACTAAAAGTAGTAAGTTTAGGATTTTGTCTTAAGTTAGTTCGGTGAATCGGCCGCTATATAAATACATTCACAATACACAATTTATGTATAAACGGCAAATGTCATGAACTGCTTTGTGAGTGAGACATAGGCCCTCGAAAATGATACAATTACTTATTGGAAGCCTGTGCCAGAACTCAAAATGTGCCCAGACTGAACATTTCCTTGGGATCATCGCTTCGTACAATGTGTAAAAGTTGTTAGAGATGATTGGATGTGCCAAGATATTGGGTGTTTCTGTAGTCTAATTTAGTTGAACTAAGAGCAGAGACCACGTTTTTTTTGTGAAAAGATGGGTATAAAAGGAAACATTTTATGAAAGGTCCTAAGAGTCTGAAAATAGATCACTTTTGAAAACTGATTATCAAAACAGAAACCAATGTTTTTTGCAGGAGGTCTTGGAGTTGGAGGGCGACGAGATCTTGCAGCCACCAATGTCGAGTCTAAGTCGGAAAGTTTTTTGCCAAAGAGAAGGATTTTAGGGGCATATTTACTAAGACGGCGATAAATACACGCAAGGCGCGCTTAGCGCTTGTTTATTTATCGCCGTCTATTGCAGGAATTTATCGCCCTGGTAACGGGTTATTAACAACGCATTACTCCAGGGCGATAATATTCCAGGGAAATGGGCCAACATCGCTTGAAAACCAGCGATGTTGCACCCAAAACGGAGATAGCCTTGGTGATGCGACCCTGTGGTCGTATCACCATAATCCACCTCCCATGTTAGCTATGCCTTAGTGAGGAATTTAACAGACGTTAAATTCCTGCGTTATGACATAGTTAACGGGATTTAAAATATCGCTACCACTCGTTGATGATATCACGAAGCTGGGGTAGCGATATTTTCCCATGGTGTTTTGTCAGGCACGCCTCCTTTGCATCTCATTAGAGATGCAAAGCGAGGCGTGAACAAAACGGGAGCTGAAACAAGAAAACACGCGCTAGCGTGTCCTTGCAAATAATGCAATATAATTATCGCCACTTTTCGGCTGAAAACGGCCGCAAAAGTGGCGATAATTATGTCACCAGCCCTTGATGATATGCCCTTGGTCTTTCTCCATTCAGTTGTAGGCAGGTTTGCCACACCCAGATTGTAACCACAGTCATGCAGTTGCAAAAGGAAGATTTAGTAGCTTCTAGGTCTTCAGAGGCACAATTATCTGTGTGTCATCCGCGTATGAGACAATGTTGAAGCCAAATGGTTTTATTAGAGGTGCCAGCGGTGACTTGTATATTTTGAAATGGTAGGAATGAGGGTGGAGGGTGGCATGATGGCACAGAGAAAACAGGAAGGTGCAGATCGTAAAGGAAAGCAAGTGATAGTGTGGGCTTTGTGTGTCCAAAAAGAGCACAGTCAACCACAAATACCAAAGTCAAGCAGACTAGAGGTGAAGATCGAAGGAGAGAATGAGAAACAGTATTGAAGGCCGCTGAAAGATCTAAGAGGACCAGGGCAGCACCTCTGCACTCCAAGATGTTCCTGAGAACACCTGTACATTTTACAATACCAGTTCAGTGCTATGATGAAGTCTAAAACCGGACGGTGAGTAATAAAGCAAGTTGTTATTTTCCCAAAAATGGGGTCTAAAATATGCCTATCATGTGAGTGAGGTGTTTACGAGTAATTTTCATCCTAATGCCCAAAATCATTCAAAAAGGTTGTGGAAGTATCAGAAAAATCATCTTGATGAAAACGAAGGTTGGCAAAACTAAAAAAAAACATAGACCCTTTAAGTGCAAAAGGAGAAAGCATGGAACAGAGGGCATTGTAATAATCCATTCTGGGACCAGCGGCGTAGGAAGGGGGGTGCAGTGGTTCCGGGCTGCCCCGTGTGTCATCACTGAGGGGGGTGACACAATGGTGGAGAGCCTATGGATAAGGAAGGGGAGGGGGTGTTTCTTTCCGAGTTTGTACTCGAGGGGTTTGACAAGAAATGTTCCGCACCGGGTACCACCTGACCTTGCTACGGCACTGTCTGGGACAGGGGTGGTTGGGGCTAGAGAAGTGTGGATGTAACAGAGGTGTTCAGATTGAGTTTGGTGCACCCTTTTGGGCCAGCCCTCTTACCACTGTTTCTGCAATGGACCTTTCTTCCCGACTGAGAGGTAATGGGAGTTAGCATTTCATCAATCAAATTTCCATTAACAGTTTAACCTATTTGGCTTCACAATGAGGACCAGGAATCAGTGATTGTCATTTAGGGGATCATTACAAATTAGCCGTCAAATTAAGGTACACAACTCTTAGCACCATGCTGTAAAGGTAGAGGATAGCAACAGGTAATCCCAGTCTCCGGAAGACATTGATGTGGACTAACATTAAGCAAACAAGCAATTCAGTCGCAGCGATATAAAAGATTAGCAACAATATTTGATGCTCAGAGAAAAGCTTTCGGTTTCCTTTCCAAAACAAGGGTGAATCTAGATTAAAAGTCCAAACTAAAAGGATGGTTGTATCCAAGAGAATCTCAAAAAGCTAGGGGAATTCCATAAAGGAGAAAAACTAGAACACATGTCTAAACTAGGGAAAATGGGAAAAACTAGAAGAATAGGGAAGATGAGAAGGTGTCAACATTGCAGAAGCTCAGTCAAGAGTCTTCTTGAGTCAGGAGGAAGGGTGTTAGCCTAAGACACACTCGATAGAGAATCAAGGGAAAGCATTGAGGTCTGAACCTCTCAAAGTCCAAGAAGACTCAGGGCCTCAGCATGCAGCGTATACCCCAGTTATTTGCACCAGAATGTCCCAGGTAACATCCCTCTGTATAGGGGTGGCTCCTCCGGTTTGGTGGAGGAGCGTTGCCCCACTGCTAATAAGCAGTGAGAAGCATAACATGACAATAACCTAGAGTTATTGTCATTTTATGTTTTGTGTCCTCCTGCTTTGCAGCGGGCAGGTGGGCGGGACAGCTCTGCTCTCCGAGCAGGGCAGGGGAGGAATGGTTTGCCAACCTCTAAAGTGCGCAATGACTGTTTGGTCGGCCCTCTCGGGTCACCTAAAACAGTCATGTGCACTTCTAACACATGCCCACCCCTACAGCCTGTGGCTGAGCGCCGTGTCACTTAGGAGTGGGAGCCTGGCTGCCTGCTTCCTGTTCCTGTCGGAGGCAGGAGAGCAGGAGCAGAGAAGACACAGGACCTGACTTCAAGGTAAGTTTTTTTATTTCTGATCCTCCCCTCCCCCAAGTTACCGTGCAACACCACCCCCCCCTGACCACCACCTGCCTCACCACCCGCGAGCCGTGCCGGCCACGACTGCCTCTGTATGCATTATAAGGGGTTACATTGACCTTTTCCAATATCATATTGCAAACTGCAAAATTGGGGAATCATCCCACATTGAACATGGGCACGGCATTGTCCTATGGAACCAAGTTATGTTGAGAAAGCTGCTGAACAGGCCGTTCAGTCACCGCTCGGTCTCTCCATATTCATTCATCAAGGTCTTCTTCTCAGGCTCTCTCTATCGACAGTACAGTAATTTATCTATTCTCAAACTAACATTTTATGCAAAAGCACATACATGGAAAAGTCATGCAGGCTGAAAATGGAAAAAAGTATTTTATGCAGCATGGAAATGCAGGCCTAAAGATGTCAAGTTAATGCATTTAATCAACAGTGCACATTTAACCCCTTCCATGTGTCAGATGCGCTGGAGTCATCCGACGCATAAGTTCTCATATAGGTCGGACGCCATTGCTGAAGGAATCCCTGTGGTGCAGGCACCAGAGGGATTTCTTTTACTCCCCCAAAGCCTCGGGAGCTGGGGAAGAGCTTCCTCAGCTCCCAAGACCCCCCGCGTTTCTGTGAAATGACGATCAGCGCGCATGTCGCGCTGACGTCATTTCACAGAAACCGAAACTGAAACTGAAATGAGCCACGCAAAAATATGTGGGAAATGTGTTTTTTTTCAGCTAAATTTGAGGTTTGCAGGGGATTCTGGGTAGGAAAACGTTGGGGGATCCACGCAAGCCATACCTTGTTGGACTCCCAGGGTGTCTAGTTTTCAGAAATGTGTGGGTTTGCAAGGTTTCCCTAGATGGGGATGAGCCCGGGGCCAAAAAACCAGGTGCCCCCCCCAAACCTGTTCGTTTTCTTATAGGTACTTTTGAAGTCTCCACAGTATGATTTGGGCCATTTCCTGTTGCAGCCACTATGCCTGCCCACACATGTGAGGTACCATTTTTATCGGGAGACCTGGATAAATGCTGGGTAGTAGGCAATTTGTGTCAGCCTAGTGATCCTCCAACTTTCTCACACAGAAATGTGAGAACAAATTTATTTTTTCAACAAAATTTGAGGTTTGCAGGGAATTTTAGGTAGGGAAATGTTGGGGGACCCACGCAAGCCATACCTTGCTGTCTAGTTTTCAGAAATGTTTGGGTTTGGAAGGTTTCCCTAGATGGCCGCTGACCCCGTGGTCAAAAACTCATGGGACCTCCCCCCCCCCCCTTGCAAACCAGGTTGTTTTGTGATGGGTAATTTTGATGTTGCCTCAATAGGTTTTGGGCCCTTGCCTGTCGCGGGTACTTAACCCACCCACACAAGTGAGGCACCAT
Source organism: Triturus cristatus (assembly GCF_964204655.1). Taxonomy (NCBI): domain Eukaryota; kingdom Metazoa; phylum Chordata; class Amphibia; order Caudata; family Salamandridae; genus Triturus; species Triturus cristatus. Next base: position 1,127,286,500 of record NC_140594.1, read on the forward strand.
TTTTTTCGGGAGACTTTGGGGAATGCGGAGTGGGTGGAATTTTGTGGATCCACACAGATTCCAGAACTTTCCACCACAGAAATGTGAGGAAAATTTGTTTTTTTTAAACAAAGTTTGAGGTTTTCAAGGGATTCTGGGTAACAGATCTTGGTGCAAGCCAGACAAGTCACCCTAGATTCCCCTGGGTGTCTAGTTTTCAAAAATGTATAGGATTGCTAGGTTTCCCTATGTGCCGGGAGAGCTAGGGTTCAAAATCTACAGCTAGGCACTTTGCAAAAAAAGTGTCCGTTTTCACAGTGAAAATGTGATGGGTCCAGGTTGCGTTTTGGGCCGTTTCCTGTCGCGAACACTAGGCCTGGTGAGAGCTAGTCAAGTCACCACATTCTGGAATCCCCTGGGTGTCTTTTCAAAAATGTATAGGTTTGCTAGGTTTCCCTAGGTGCTGGCAGAGTTAGAGTTCAAAATCTACAGCTACGTACTTTGCAAAAAAAGGGTATGTTTTCACTGGGAAAATGTGGTGTGTCCACATTGCGTTTTGGGCCGTTTCCTGTCGCGGGCACTAGGTCTACCCACACAAGTTAGGTACCATTTGTCTCTGCAGACTTTGGGAAACACGGAGTGTGTGGACTTTTGTGGATCCAGGCAGATTCCATAACTTTCCACCACAGAAATGTGAGGAAAATGCGTTTTTTTAAAACAAATCTTTAGGTTTGCAAGGGATTCTGAGTAATAGAACCTGGTGAGAGCCAGTCAAGACACCCCATCCTGGATTCCCCTGGGTGCTTAGTTTTAAAAAATGTATAGTTTTGCTAGGTTTCCCTAGGTGCCGGCAGAGCTAGGGTTCAAAATCTACAGCTAGGCTCTTTGTAAAAAAAATGGTCAGTTTTCACTGTAAAAATAAAGTCTGTCCATGTTGCATTTTGAGCCGTTTCCTGTCGCGGGCACGAGGCCTACCCACACAAGTGAGGTACCATTTTTATCAGGAGACTTAGTGTAACACAGAATTGTAGAGCAACTGTTATTACCTATTGACTTTCAATGCATTTCTGCCTTCCAAATGAAAGACAATGTGTAAAAAAGAAGTCAATTTGAAAAACGACCTATAATTCTCTTGCTAGTGTGGGTACTCACAATTTCGGAAATGTGCAAATATCTACTGTTTCTAAACTCTATATTTTGTTCCAATTTCAGAAATACATAGGTGTCTCTCATATCGATGTCTCCATGTATATATTTTCCCAAATTAATAGCTATCTCCCGGTATATAATAAAAACCATTGCAAGACGCTGCTCAGTTATTGGCTCTGGGTTCGTTGGGTTCTTGGTGAACCTACAAGTCCTATATATCCCCACAACCAGAAAGGTCCACCGGATGCAACTGTATATTGTTTTCAAATAGCTATCATAATTAGAAGTTATAGGTGAAAATGTTGACACAAATGGCTGTTTTTTTCAACTAATGTTTCCTATATTCAACAGTTAGTTTCTATAATGAAACCTTAAAAGATCTACACAAATGACCCCTTGCTGAATTCAAAATGTTGTCTACTTTTCTAAAATGTATAGCTTATCAGGATCCATTATTGCTTTCATACCCATTTCTACCATTAACTGGAAAGAGGTTGAAAACACAGAAAATAGCTAAAATAGGCTATGTCCCAGAAAAACGCCAAAACTGTGTAAAGAATGTTGGTTTTCTGACAAAAGTCTGCTTGTCCCTTGAAAGTTGGGAAGATTGTGATTTCAGCACCACAAGCCCTTTTTTGATACCATTTGCAGGGAAAAAACAGACACTTTCATCTATACCCCTTTTTCCCATTTTTCCCCAAAAAAACAAAATTTTGCTGTATTTTGGCTAATTTCTGGGTCCCCTCCAGGGGAATCAACAAACCCTGGATACCTTTAGAATCCCCATGATGTTGGAAAAAAAGGACACAAAGTTGGCGTGGATACCTTATGTGGTCAAAACGTTATAGGGGCCTAAGCGTAAACTACCCCAAATAGTCAAAAATAGGCTTAGCACGGGGGGGGGGGGGGGGGGGGAGAGGGTTGGGGGGAAGGCCTAGCAGCGAAGGGGTTAATACTCGTGTAGACTTTCTAAACACAAATTAATAAAACTGTCAGTACATTTGATTCATATTATATGTTGCATAAGTAAAATAACTCTCACAATGCATGTCTCTAAGTGTAAGTAAGAACTACATTTAAGTGCAATATATGAATCATTGGGCACACATTACATAATACAATTTTGCTTCCTATATTAATGAGATTTCATAACATGAGGACAGTTTCTACCCAACATCTAGACAGTACGTGTTGGTTAATGTATTAAGGCACACATTGTGCAAATCGTTTTCATTTTATATTGAGTGCATGTCCACTAAGTAAGGATGGTTTATTCAATCACCTGAACAAAATAGTATGAGGATGGTTTCCATCAGAGCTGTAAGTAATAGAGCATTTATTTAAGATGGTTAAGGTACACAGTACATAGGATTTCTCTAACTCTGCAGTGAATGCACTGTTATAAGTGATGTCAAGTGCAACTCTTCATATTAATATTATAAGGGCACACAAGAAACGTGGTAAGGGGACGTTTATGTCATGGATTTGTGACGTATAACGGTGGAGCTAAAATTACGCTGTACCATGTTTAATAAAAAAATTCATCCCTTTAAAGTACGAAAAAATGGTCATAGAGTAACTCGAGCGATAAACCATAGATATCCCTCCTCCTATTCTATCGATACGGTTGTAGTTTATAATGCCATAGTGGGAGGAGATGTCAGCGATATTCGTATCTGAGGATTCTCTTAAACAAATATCCGTAAGGAAGATAATATAGGGTTTATGGAGCACAATGAGCTTGAATATTTCATACATGTTCCTAATTTATTAACACACATTTGTTACACAGCATGAAAGGACTGAGTTCTCCACAGCAGGTACACCAAGTTTAGTGTATGTATCTTTTGTAAGATTGAAAGATGATTTGAATAGATGTAGCATTGGAGTTTGGGAAGTCAACAGGTATTACACTTAACCTATTACAATCATGAATGTTAGCTAGATGTATACCATTGAAGTGACTACCTTTGGGTTGCAATGGGACATGTTGGGCTGCCATAGAAACCAGGTGGGTTGTAAAAGCAGAAAATAAGTGCAGTGTCTCTGTCAAGTCAATTAAAAATGAGTGGGCAGAGACAAACACCGAAGTTGTGCTCAGACACTAGAACCACACTATAAAGCACCCTTTCAAGTGTGATTCACTTGAAAATCTGAGAAATTAAAATAAGCTGAAAAAAAGATGAGACTACAAACACATAAAACAGATAGAATCTCAAGGTAATGCTTCAAAGATGGCGGCCAGCATTGATCACAGAGCCAGGCACCTCCAAATGGATTCAACAAAAGAAAAGTGTTGCCACCAATGTTTAGAGTAGAGCAGTGCAGAGGAGAGGAGACTACACTTGTAATAGGACAGAGTCTTGCACAAATCCACTGTCTTGTTAATCTTATAGCCTGCCATGTGTAAGTGGCCTGGCTCTGTTGATGATGTGTTTGCATCAATTAAAAATCACTCTATGCAAAAAGGTGACGGGTGGAATTCTTGAATTAATCTCAGCCACTGGTAATTACTCGAGGCCTAATCACAGTCCATCGTATTTTGTTCACCATGTACCTTCAGTTTGACCCCAGCCGTATGCAAATCAGTCTTGACCCTGCTCCTATGGAAGCACTTCAACCCAAACTCTTAGGGAAGGTCCTTAGGGAAGGTCCTCCCTGAACAGTAACACAAGCAACGCAGTAACGGTTTTACCCAAGTTAGGGCTCATCAGCCAGGTATAGCTTGATTCCAGTGACAGTGAGCATGAGACCCATGTCTGGGCATTCCCGTCCCATTCCCGTCCCACTTAGGGCGACACACAAAAGAATATAAAACATAACGGAAAAACAACAGCCTCCTGCTCTAGCCAAGCTTCTGATTGGACATAAGCTTGTGAGCCTCACTCTGGTGCGCTGTTGGCTGGATATGGAAGCAGTGGTGGCTCCTCTGCTAAGCCGGAGGAGTGTCGCCCCCATGCACACGCTCTCAGTCCCTGTCTGAGCGCCGACCCAGGCCACTCAGACCAATCATGAGGCTGCGGTCATGCTGGTGATAGCAGCGTCATGATTGGCTAAGGGAGTCTGGGAGCCTGTGAGATTCCGGAAGTCGAAGAAGACGGAGAAGAGGTGGCGGCCGTATAGAGGTAAGTATGTTTTTTTCCATCCCCCCTCCTGCATCGCCACCCCTGCTCCGCAGCAGCCGCCACTATCGGGAATCGTGGTCCTTTGTGGTGCAGAGCAATAGGCATGTCAAGGACTACCCCAGGTATATTTTATTTGCAACTTTCATCTTGTGTGCAAGAGTGAGTGCAAGTTAATGTGCCTGTGTTTGTTTGTAAGCATGAGATTGTCGAGGATCTTAGTTTTGTTTTAATTCGTAAAAGTAGAGAGTAGCAAAAATATCATTAGCAGATTGAAAATACGAAGGTGCCTGATTACTGTTGGTGCATAGAGGTAGGTGAACCAACAAATTAATCGGGAGAGCCAATCCAAGGGTCTGGCTTGTCTCTAGGACCAGACACACTAGCGGAGCACTGAAAATGTTTGCCAAGTAAATCATGCAACAAAATCATGTACAACTCTGATAAAGTCTCTTCAAAATTCAGTACAGTATATTTCTTTAATATGTGGTCACGTTTCAGCACAGACTCTGCCGACTCACGCAAAGAACGGCAAGAGGAACGTTTTTCAGCCCTCTGCGGAGAAAAACTCCATAAATACAATAAGAATACAGAAGTTTTGCGTGCTCAGGATTGTCAAACCTTTGACCTACATAAACGTTTCAAGGAACACACTTTGTGTTATATTGTGAAGCCCTGAAGAAGTCTCTATGGGAGACTAAACGCGTTGGCTATGAATCTTTGCCTTTGAGGAAATAAAGAAAAATCCTTTTAAGAAAAATAAAGAAAAATCTTTTCAAGGAAATATACATCTGGATTTGGATACCTTTCTGTGTGCTTTCTGTCTTGAACTCCAATGTGGATTTTTTATAATATGATGTATAGTGCTGGATCATTTGCATGTTACATTTCAGCTTTAGTACATTAGATTATATTATTGCTTCAAGAGGCATTTTTTTAAAATTAGAGGTTTTAAATTTGAACTTAGAAACGTTCATGCTCTTCCCTCCATGACAATGCCATTAGTGAACATAAAACTCAAGAATGTTGTAATGTGCACCTTATATGTGGCCTAGATACTTATTATACATGAAGCAACACTATAGCCTAAGTATAGTCTATTAAAACAAACACAAAGCAGGTTTTTGAACAAAGCACATGAAAGGGCGAGGATGTAGCCTTACGGGCTAGAGCGGTTGACCTTGAAGCTGGGGAACCAGGTTTGAGTCTCGGCAACCATACTCAACATCCTGTGATTCTGGGCAAATCACTTAATCTCCCCGCGCCTAACAAAAATGAATGTGTCCTCAGGTAACGAAACTGGTGCTCATGTAAAGCATTCTGATACTCCGGTTTAGTTCGCACTCTAAAAAAATTAATTTAAAAAACTCACGCATTTGGAGGTGCTCTCATATGTGATAATGAAGGAAAAGTAGGCCCACTAAAATAACATATTTGCCGAAGTTCACAAAGTTTGGTCAAGAGGGAAAGCCGGATTGATCCCAGGTTTTCCAGTTTCACATTGTGCAATCCAGCCACTAAATGTATATATCTTGCTTCTGTTTTACATCAAAGGTTAATGCTTTGTCTTTAATTTGTGGTGCCGGAGGTTGGAGCGTGGGTAGCAATCAGTAGCCACATGAAAGCCCGGTTTGTTTTGGGCTCCAGTGTCAAGGGAGACTATGAGCTGAGCCAGGCGCTTGGCTTAGGCCTGCAATCTCTTGCCCGCCTCTATTGGCACCCCAAAACCTCAGCACCAAACCCTGAATAGGCTGCCTTGCTACAGGCAAACCCTTGAGCATCAATGTAGTGCAAACCTGTACCGGTCAAACAAACATCATGCATAGTGGTGTTTCTACCAGATTTAGTACTTCTGACGTTTGTGTAGAAGCAACCCTCGAAGGTTGGCAATCTGGCATGACTTTGCGCTAAAATGGGTATGCTACAACCAGCAGGGGTGTGGCTATCAATAGTGCAACAGGTGCAGTGGCACCTGGGCTCAGTGGTGCAAAGGTCCTTCTGCACCCGAGTTCTGGCTGTCTTTTACTACCCAGTTGGTAGAAGAAGGGTCAATCTGCCTTGCTCGCATTAGGGTCAATGGCACCTGTGCTACCCCGCTAATGTAGTGCAGACATCAATGTTTCCTGCAGCTGCCTGTCTGACAACTGTGTCAGTGGATTCTAGTGAGCTCTCATGCCACTACCCCGTACAGGCTCAGCTTTCCATGGAAGATAATTCATGGCATGGATTCGGTTGGTCTGGGTGTGAAAGTGCTTGCTGGAAAGTGAAAGAAATAGTCATTGTGTGGGGGGGACTGCAATGCAGTTGGTTTGGAAATCTTAGACCTTATGTATCATGCATTTTGCAGTTGCAAAACAGCCCGATCGGGCCATTTGCAACTTCCACATTTTTTGGGGTATGTATGAATTCCAATTTGCGATTCAGTAGCAAGTTACTGAATCACAATTTGGAATTAAGAATACATACCGATTTGGTAGTAGGAACGGGCGTGTTCAGGGCATCCCTTCTTAATTGCAGCAGTATGTAGGAATGTTTTGCCACTGAAATGCGGTAACAAAACATTTGCAGTTTACCACCTACTTCAAGTAGGTGGTAACCCATTTGTAAATGGGAAGCGGTCCCTAAGGGATCCTTTCTCCTTTGTGAATGGCAGCGAAAATGTTTTTTCAGAACAGGCGGTCGTCCCACGGACCAATGCCTACTCCTAAAAAAATTAAAAGAATATTTTTCATTTTTTAAACACGTCCTGTTTAAAGGAAAACGGGCTACATAAAAAAAAAAAATGACTGTTTTATTTAAAAGCCATCACAGACATAGTGGGCTTATGACCCCAGCAGGCGACCATCCATATGATTTTTGCGTTTCCTAATGGACCGCAAATTGCGACTTACCTCATGAATATTAATGAGGTAGGTTGATTTGCGACGCATTAGGAAATGATAATTGAAAGTCATGGAGTTTCATACACTCAAATATCGATTACCTGATTGTGATTCACAGAGAATCGCAATTAGGTAATCGCTATGTTTAATAACGATACATATGGCCCCTAGTTTCTTTCAGCACAAAGCCTGTTTTATTTCCCTTACACTGCATGTGCACTTGGCCATTCGCTAACAGCAGCTAGAGAGCAACATATCCTGTAGATTTGGGCTTTGCCCCTTGGATGAGCCATATGTATGGATTCTTGCTTGTTTCTTTTGCTTGTCTGCTTGTGTGTGTGTGTGCTACTGTGATTGTGTATTAGGGCCAGCCAGCATTTTTTTCAGAGCAGGCAGTGGTCCCACAGCCCACTGGCTACTCTTAAACAAGCATTTGCAAATGCAATAGATCTCGCATTACTATAGTTTGAAGTATTGGCATTGCAAATAATAATGCAACGCCAATAGCTCATACTTTCAGTAATGCCAGACCTAGTGCATTGCAAAAGCTTGCATAGGGAGCCAGGAACAAGCATTGTATTTCTAGGTGCAGTACCGCAAGCGGCTCCTAGAGGTCCCTAGTGAGCAAGGCAACAGCGCTTCATGTCTAGGTGCAGTACTGCAAACTGCTCCTAGAGGTCCCTAGTGAGCAAGGCACCAGCACTGCATGTCTATGTGCAGTACCACATGCTGCTCCTAGAGGTCCCTAGAGAGCAGTTTTGAGAAGTTGCTGCTGCTACATTAAAAAGTAGCATTAGTAGAATAAGGTAATTTGTAATTTCCCTTCAAGGCTTTGATAAGTGGGCCAGGAGTTTCGGGTTATGTCTAGATAGGTTTTTGTTTCAATCATTTCACCACCCTCTGAGCGATGCATGCCCATCTTCACCTAAGGAAAGACTGAAAGGGAGATATCAATAACACGTAGGTAAAGCCTCTAACATATTCAACGAGACCTATTTCATTGAAAAGAGCAGCCGCAATTGTCCTGGGCTGCTTTAAAAGCGAAAGCGCGCATGACGCGAAGGAAAGCATGTTGTGCCAGCAGCAGGAGAAAGGCGTTAAATAAAATAGTGCTTCCAGACTAAAGAAGACGTACCATGTAACAACAGAAGTAAAAGGGCCAGTCCTTATGGGAGGTTACAAAGGAAGACAAGGCGGTACCAAGGAGTGACTAACAAGCCTATTTACGAATCAGAAGCCAGCATTTACGAAGGACAATGACACAAGCCAATGACAAATATGTGCAGAGAGTGGGCGGGGCTTCCAGGGCCTACTCCAATACAGCATACCTCGCAGAGCGAGCAGCGCATGCACGCTGCCACTAGGCTCGACCAAAAAATGAACAGAATACTTTTCCTTTTTATTTTTGTAAGGCAGCTCATTTTCCTTTAAGGAAAATTGGTTGCACTACAAAACAAGCATTTGCAATGCAATAGGTCTCGCATTTATGCAGTTTGAGTTATTGGCATTGTAAATGAGAATGCCCTTTATTTATGTTTTGGTTTTCAAAACATAAATAAAAGGCATTGTCATTTACAATGCCAATAGCTTAAACCTGCGTAAATGTGAGACCTATTGCATTGCAAATGCTTGTTTTGACAGTGCCCGGGCCAAATTGTGATCCCAATCTGACCCTGCCTGGCTCCTGAGAGGCAAGGAAAGGATCGGCAGCTCGGGTCCAGGGCAGGGGAGGGAAGCCACTCCTCTGATCAGACCATTCACTGATCTGCCAGCTGCTCCAACACCTTCCGGCTGCCGCTTCTCGTGCCCTCCCATCCAAGGTGCTGGGTTCTTAATGCCAGGGGAATAGAATGTTAGAACGTTTATGAATTAGAAAAGTGGTATTCGAATGTTTCCTTTGGAACGGTGGCAGTTGCTGATCCCTGCCAAGGCTACTGGCCGCTCTTTGCTGCTCATTAAAGACTTCCACAGATTACCTTTGGAGCTGCCTCTTTTTACAAGCACACAGACAGTGCATAAATGCATTATTTGCATGACCATAGTTGTTTGAATCGCGTAGCTCGTCATTGTGCTGCAGCACCCGATGTGTCGTTTCTGTTGACACTTCTATACTATTCACTTTGACAATATCATGTTTAGTGCAGTTCTGCGCTTGCCTGATACAGCCACTCTAGAGTCTAGACGTTGAGCTGGCAGAGGGCAAGGTGGCAGTGCATGGTGAGGGGAAACACAGGTCTGGCAGTGCACATCGGAAGCAGGCACTGGGCTGAATTCTGGTCTGACACTCTGTGGGACTGGTACCATATATAGATAACATGCAGAGCACAGGGCTGGCCGTATCTGGTGCAGGAAACCAGGGTTCGAGCCTCGAGGTCGCGTCCATATCCTGTGATTCTGGGCAAATCACTTAATCTCCCCGTGCCTGAATGTGTAATGTAAATACGGTGCTATGTAAAGTGCTCCAATACCTTCGGGTCGAGTTCGCGCTAAATAAATATGCAAACAAAAAAAGCCTGGTAGTATGCAAAAGTGAGGAGTGTCAGGTAGGCGGCAGAGCACTGCATACCGGGCTGAGAAATGGGCTACTTTGTGGTTGCCAGTGTTCAGGGTTGGCAGTAGACCGAACTGGCAGTGTTCACACCTACAGAACAGAGCGGATTCAGGCCTTGGTGGACAGCATGTGGCTTCTCTGCTGCATAATGAAGTTCTGCATGGCTACAGAAGAGGGTGTGGTCCATCGGCTAGATTGCCGACTTTGATGATGGAAACCAGGGTTCGAGCCTCGGGGTCGCGTCCACATCCTGTGATTCTGGGCAAATCACTTAATCTCCCCGTGCCTGAATGTGTAACGCAACCGGTGCTCATGTAAAGCGCTCCAATACCTTTGGGTCAAGTTAGCGCTATCTAAATCTGCCTTTAAAAAAAAAGTCACGGCTGCTCACTAGGACTGTATGTGCAGCGAATCAGCTTGGCGGTTGGTGCCCAGTTTACCTGTGCACGTGCCTGTCAGAGCGCACGTGTACTAGGAGGGCTGACTGGGCAAGAGATGCCCTCCATAGGGCTGCTGACGCACAGGGTTCTTTCTCTGTGTGTAGGACTGCCAACAGAGCGTTCTCAGAGGACATCTTTATTTGTAAGGCTGCCATTGCACAGGGCTTGAAGTGCACACGGCACCCACTCACAGGGCATCCTGTGTCGAAGATGCCTGTGTGCAGGGATGGACGTAAGCTCTTTATGCAGGGCATACATCTGTTAATGTGACAACCTTTCCTTAGTGCGTGTGTAAAATGGCGCGCACACACACTGCTGTTAACGTGCAGTCCTGTCAGTGCACGGGGCTATGTGCAGGCCCGGCCACTGCAGAGAGCTCTCTTGTACAAACATTGGGAAAAGAGGGCGTCACTGCAGGATGAGGAGGATGGCGCTTGGGTGGAATGCAGAGAGTGGAAAACAACAGCAGCCGACTAGGAATGAGGAGTATTTGAACTGAATGCGATGGTGATCAAAATTATGTTTTTTAGTTCAATTGTTACCCAACATGGTTGTTCTGCCCTCGGAAGCCTAAAGAGGAAATCAACATAGAGCCTCGTTAAACCGGCAGCGAGAAGAGCCAAGTTCTGGGCTGTTTACGGAAAGTCAGAGACAGGGTTGAAAGCAGAGGGCATGGAATTCCAGTTGTGTGCAGCCAAGTAGGACAAGCCCGGAGGAGCATGGCGGGGGCGGGGGAGCGCATTCCAGGCGGGGGAGCGGACCCTTTGAAGTGCGATGCCAAACGGATTGCATGGCGGCAATATGCGCGTGATTGTGCGCGTGCTCGCCATGCAATCCGCTTTTCGGAGCACTTTTGGGAGCCCCTTACAATAGTCTCGCTTTGCGATCGCTTACGTGATAGCAAGGCGAGGCCTAAAAAATATATTGCTTCATTTAAAAAGCAATCACAGACATGGTGGTCTGCTGACCCAAACAGGACACCATCCCTGTGATTGTAGTCATTCCCCATGGGCCACAAATTGTGACCTGCCTCATGAATATTGACGAGGCAGGTTCATTTGTGACCCATTGGGAATTGCAAACAGTGTCTGAAACACTGTTGTACATAGCTGTTTGCAATTTCCTAATTGTGAATCACAAAAATTTGCAATTAGGAAATCACAGAACTGACTTTTTGGTATGTCTGGCCCTTAGCGTGTATATGCGTAAGAGAAAATTTAGGGGCATGCATGTGTACGTGGAATTTACACACACATGCCCTTGAAATGATGACTTGTTTTTAGGGGAATTGACCAATTTGTCTAAGATCTGAAGGCTGCATTTCTTCATGGTGAACTGTGAGTACGTTAGTGAGCTACCAGTACCAGTAAAAGGTGCATATTTCTGAAGTATATTTAAAGCTGATGTTTGAGCTCTAGTCATGGTGTGTTTGGGACACTTTTTGCTGATTTTGGTTCCTTGGTTCCAGAGGACATTTAACTCCACGGTTGTTAATTCACATCTTGCATGGGGATATTTCATCATCGGTGGTTGGTGTTACTTTTCTGCTCTCTGATTCTGTGAACTCTAATTTGCAGTAACATTGATCTCTGAGTTTGCACAATTAGCTGTGTTTCTTGTCTGTGGGTTGTGATTGTGAGTTTTGTGCTACATTTGGTTTGTTCAAGCTTCCCTTATCATGTAAATTCTCAGTATAAATACCTAACTGAGCGTCTGCTTGGGAGGGACAGGATGGAAAAAAAGAAGACACAAAAGATGTCAGGTACAATTATGAGACCTTGCACAAATGCCAATAAGAGAGAGCTATTTAGCACAAGTTTAAGGAATACAATGGTGAAAATATTTTTGTTTGTAACCACGTTTCCAACCCATGGGTATTTTCCTGGCAGTCCACAATTGTATAGAAATATTTCAGTATCATCTCTTCAATACTTCTAGATTTTCTAGAAATTGGCTGTTTTTTTCTCCAGCATTTTTTTGGGCAGAGAACCCGTTCACCCCTGAACCCTCCTGAGGAAATGTACCTCATTCTCTTCGCTGTCTTGCTCAGTAAAAAACAAGAACGTGTTTGTACTCCCGCCACTTTCTAAGTTTATTCTCCCCACCTCCCCCCCCCCCCCCCCCACACACAGTGGCATCGAACGCAGTGCAGCATTGTTGAGGCATGTTAAAATAGGCCCTGGGCGCTTCATTCCTGGATGTTAAAACCAAATGTTAGTACTTTGAAGCGCTCTTTGGGTGGCGAAAGGCATGATGTTTTCGGTATGGGAACTTACTGAATTAAGGTCTGGCTACTGACATATGTGTGACCTGCAGAACCCTTTCAACGTTCATCTTTCCTAGGTCAATAAATAGATTTACTGCGCTACAATAAGCAGAACGTTGGCCGCCAGTGCTGTACAGAAACACATTACTAATGTTATAAAGTCGCCGGTGCCTTGATTCTGTGGTAAAACCACTCGCCCCTAGACGCCACCTCACTAGAGTTTTATTGATGTGGCTAGTGTTTTCATGTCCCGACCAGAAAAAAATGGAGACTGAGAGCAAATGCCTGTGTTTTCTTCCGTACTGAAATATAAATTTACAACAACAAATACAAGAGGAAATCGCACATATTTCAGAGCTTGCTGAAGAAATCCCCCAAATTAGAGTTACAAAACACAGAGGCACAATAGTAATGTTAAAAAATAAATTTAGATTTGACAAAAATTCGTAAAAAGCAGTAGCTCCTAGAAAGGGTGGCAGCTTTTCTGTGAGTCTCGCCTCTTATCGCAGGAGTGCATTTTTGCTGTGCGTGTTGTTTGGTCAAGTGCCTTCCCCTGTGTAAAGTGACCCCGCCTGGCTTGCAGCCAAGAGAAGATTTTCCCACTTAAATGTCTGACGTTGAGTACATAATGGCGCTCCTGTGTACACAACTGCCTCGCCTCTGGATCCGCTCGCACGACTCTGCGTGGAGCGTGCCCCACTCTGACCTCTAGTGGGTACAACAGGTAACTGCACTTCGTCAGCCACAGGCGCGCGGGGAGAACGTGGGAATGAATGGTTTCAACAATATTGGACGTCTTTGCCAAGCTGACTACTGTGCCAGAGTAGAGTGTGCTGCATCCGGCTGTGCCAGAGCAGAGTGTCTGTGTGCTGCATCCCTCTGTGCCATGGTAGAGTGTCTATGTGCTGCATCCTGCTGTGCCAGGGCTGTGTCCTGCTGTGCCAGGGTAGTGTGTCTATGTGCTGCATCCAGCTGAGCCAGGGCTGTGTCCTGCTGTGCCAGGGTAGTGTGTCTATGGGCTGCATCCAGCTGTGCCAGGGCTGCGTGGGGCATATTCACAAGGACTTATCACCGAATTATCTCCACCTTAACGCATCAAAAGTGGAGATAGATCTAACACCCCATTCACAAGCTGGTGCAAACTACAGACATCGGCAGTATTCCCAAGATAACTGTCCCAAAAAATATCACCACGGCGGACACCACCAACTAACTCTAATGAGATGCAGAGTAGGCGTTCCCGTGAAAAAACACATGAAAAAACCACAACACCACTTTCACAACGAACTGACAGAACTGCGAAGCAAACCAAAAACAGGCGATAAGCCACGGTAGCCGCAGGTATTTAACACCTGCCTCAAGCAGGTGTAAAGACAGACGACTACGTGCAGTAGGCAACGGAGCCCCGCACACAGCCACACCGAAGAAGAAACGTCGCCATGGAGCTACTCATCATGTAGCTCGGAGGCCCAACAGGGCCACAACTCCCACCGCCATCACCCCCAGGACCCACCCCCCCACTTCCCGGACCACCACAGAGGCCCTACCGAACACGCACCACTCTCACAGACCTAACACCCGAGGAAGTCATTGCCCACTACAGGCTCAAAAGGACAACCATCCTCCACGTCATCGCCCACAGGCTGACGGTCCCAACACAGCGGAGAACCAACATCCCTCCACAGACAAAGCTGCTGGCTGTGCTGCACCTGTTGGCCTCTGGTACCTTCCAACCAACAACTGCCCGAGTCGGAGGGGTCTCACAGCCAGCCCTATCAAAGTTCATCACACCTGTCCTGGATGCCATCTTCAGCTTCATACCCCAGTACCTTCACTTCCCCAACACTGCGCAGGAACAGCTGGAGACAAAGCAAGGTTTCTACGCCATAGCCGGATTCCCGGCCGTGTTGAGGGCAATCTACTGCACACATGTCCCACTTGTGCCCCCTGCGGGTACTGCACACCACTACCGCAACCGAAAGCATCAGCATTCCATCAATGTGCAGGCAATAGTGGACCACCGGGTACTCTTCACCAATGTCGTCGCCAACTACCCAGGCAGTGTGCATGATTCCTTCATCTTCAGACAGTCCATCATCAACCAGCGCTTCCAGGATGGCAAATATGAAACGGGACTGCTCGTTGGTAAGCGCCAAATCAACACATCACACACCCCAAAGCCACCAACACACAACGCACAACTGTGGGAATGCACACGTGACCAAACCGCATACAACATGTCAAACTACACGACCACCTACCACACATGACAACACCACTCCATGGTCATTCTGGGCTACCCCTGCACCCAATACAGACATCACATGGCACCACAGCCACACAACAGCTGAACGTCTGGAGATGCGGAATGCAGCCATGTGTGAGGATGCAAGTGACCTGTGAGTGGGAATGTACACAACGACAAGTGAGGCGTGGATGTGCAAGACAGACATGGGAATGCAGACAACTGATATATCTATGCAGACCACAACTGTCGGTGACTGGATAATACTGAGCAGTGGACGCATCCATGTCACCCCAGGCCGTGGGACAGATAGCGGAAGTGTCGCACGCTGCATCCCCCCTGTGTGCGTGAGCGCAGTGGGTTGGCCCTGAGTACGCCAGGGCTGCGCAGGGGTGTGGACAAAAGCCCCGTTGCACAGAGCGTGGTTCACTCCCGGGAAGGCCAACGTCACTGACAGTGAGGCGCCTCGCAGCCTGCCACGAGCCAGACTCCGTGAGCAGCGGGGCCTGCGACCCTGTGCGCCTGCTGCACCCCAGGACGCTGATGCCCAGACCAGGCCTGCCTGCCCCAGTGCCGCACTGCTCACCTGCTGACACCATCGTGTGTGAAAGAGGGCCCAACACGTGCTGGTGCAAGCACCAAGTCCCGCGACCTCTGCAGCCTCCGCAGACCCTCGCTGGCCCTCCCGACGCTGGTCCACATCACTCCTTACCAATTTACATTCTTCACCCGCGTCCTCTTCGACCCAGTAGGTCCCACATGTGGAACTGTGTCCTGAGTCCTGAATGGCAGTGAGCCCAAGTTCGTGGCAATGGACACAGCACAAGATCAGTGAGTCATAATCCCATATCGCAGGCCTGCCACACGTGGTGCCACTGACCCTGTGCGCCATGAGTGACCGTCATCCTCCGGAGGAACATCGTTGGTGTCTGAGCCTGTGGGCTGGAGGATGTTATCAGCAACGGACAGGTACGGATTTGGTATCTGGCCTGGGTCTGTGTCATTCATATCCGCCATGTTGCCGGACACAGCTGGCATGTGCCCTCTGCATCATGTTCTGGGGGTAGGCCTCCCATTCTCCCCCGCGACACTCCGCGGAAGGCACCCATGACACATGTGAAGCCCTGCTCTGCCCTCATGACCCTACCCCAGTCTCCTGCAGGTCAGCGTCCCGTATTGGTGGGCCCGTGTCGGCCGCTGTGCATCTGGGGCCACTAGCCCTGTGCGACTCGGGTCATTCCCGCTTGTTGTACTGACATTGCATTTCTGAGTGCCTGATGACTATTGTTGCCAGCACCAGCTACTCCCTGAGGGCTGTCTTACATTCACCCCACAGACAGCCAGCACAGGCGTCACTGAATTGGTGGGCCTGCCATCACATCCTGCCGAACCAAGTATTGACTCTTTTTTCCCTGCACTGTCACAGGTGATTAAGGATATGCACTCTGCCCTTGGATGATGACACCCCCCCGAGACCTGAACACACCCGCCCAGAGGCAGTACAATGCGGCCCACATACACACCAGGGGCATCGTTGAACGCACATTAGGCGTGTTAAAGTGACGTTTCAGGTGCATGGACGTCACAGGTGGAAAGCTCCTGTACAGCCCGGACATCGTGTGCAAGATGATCATTGCATGTTGTGTGTTGCACAACATCTGTGTTCACACCAGGGCCTCATGGATCCCAGTTCCAGAGGTACCGGACGATGATGGTGACGATGGGGCAGGTGGCCCACATCCCACTGCAGCTGCGGCAGGAATGGCCCGTAGGGACTCCATCACTGACACTTCCTTCTCATGAGCACGTCACATTGTGGCCGTCCATGGCACTCATGGGACAATAGAAGATGTCCAGTTGCACTGCATGTGTGATTAAAAAATATTTGCAGGTTACAGGTTGTACTTGTACATTGTCATGTTACATTTACCTGCGGTTACAGATGTGATTTGCCATGTTGTGCACATTTGCGAAACCAGTTGTGTCCTGTGTTCTGTTGTGGAGGTGTTGCTGTTTGTACCGAGATGTTGTCAATGTCGAAGTGCACTTCTGCTTATGTGCGTATGCTGCACGGTGGGCAAGTCGCTCCTGCAGCTCTGATTTGTCTGCCACTGGTCTCTTTCATGCGGTGTGGCTGTCAGTGCTGTTCTTCTACGGTGCTTGGATGTTGTGGTGTACATGTTGTCCTCTGTAGTCGGTCAGGGTGCATCCGTGGTACTCCGCTGTTGATGTATTTTGTTCTGTGGCATTTTCCGTATGCTGTTCTCGTGCTTTTTCCCGCATTACGCGTGGATATTGCTGCCCTCGCGCTGGTTGTCACTGTTTTCTTATCGCGCTTTGGTCCATCGCAGGTTTTTAGCATTGGGGTTTGTGTTTTTATCTCCGTCGAGGTGGTTGTATATCGGGCATTGGCTGCGGTTTCGGTAAACTATTGCATGGGGCCGCCTTGTTGTGAATTTCAAGTGGACACGGGGTTATTTTGCCGTGATGGGATGCGATGTGTAAAGTTGCGTTAGCATTTTTTGGTGATGTTTATCACATGTTCTTGTGAATATACCCCTTAGTGTTTGCGAGAGGCGAATCGGCTGGAGTTCATAGGGAAACCACATTATTGATTTCTAGCAAATACTCCTTTGTTTTGTCTTTGCTCTCTTTGCTTGTGGTTTAGTGATCTGGAGAAGTAGACACAGAGGAGGTGGAGCCGTAGGAACACTAGTGCTAACTCTGTTCCTTAGGTGACTTCTTTGGTATTCCAGTTTCTCCTAGGTTGTTCCATAACAAGGACTGGAGATCCATGCTTATGTTTATGGGTTTTCTAGGCCCTTTGAAAAAAGAGCGGCAACTGTTCAGAGTCTATTCTGTTTTTAGGATCTTTTAACTTCTTTTGCAAATTCTTGTTTGTGAGTCCCACCTCCTATTTTAGATACTTGCATGTGTTTTTACTGTGCTATTGGTAAATAGTGTGTACAGGAGTTGCCTTTAATGCAAATCAGCCAGCAAGCAGTCAAAAATTAGGCAAGGTTGTAGCCCTATATCAGTTGGAGCATGCCATGACAAAATCCATACATTTTTCAGTCACATATAAATAATGTTTTCTCAATGCAGGCTAATGTTATGTTATGCTATGCGATGTTATGTTATGCATGCTATGCTATGTTATGTCATGTTGTGTTGTGTTGGGTTGTGCTGTACTATGTTATATCATGTCATGCTATGCTATGCTATGTCATGTCATGGTATCCTTGGTATGTCATGTCAAGTCATGTTATGGTATGCTATGCTATGTTATGTTGTGTTGTTTTGTGTTGTGCTGTGCTATGCTATGTTATTTCATGGCATGTCATGGTATGCTATGCTATACTATGCTGTCTTGTGTTGTGCATGCTATGCTATCTTATGTCATGTCATGTCATGGTATGCTATGCTATGCTATACTATGCTATGTTGTGTTGTGTTGTGCTATGCTATGTTATGTTATGTCATGTCATGTTATGGTGTGCTATGCTATGCTTTGTCATGTCATGTTGTGGTATGCTATACTATGCTATGTTTTGTTATGTTGTGTTGTGTTGTGCTGTGCTATGCTATGTTATGTCATGCCATTTCATGTTATGGTGTGCTATGCTATATTATGTCATGTCATGTTATGGTATGCTATACTATGCTATGTTTTGTTATGTTGTGTTGTGTTGTGGTGTGCTATGCTATGTTATGTCATGTCATATCATGTTATGGTGTGCTATGCTTTTCTATGTTATGTTATGTCATGGCATGTCATTGTATGCTATGCTATACTACGCTGTGTTGTGTTGTGCTGTGCTATGCTATGTTATGTCATGGTATGCTATGCTATGCTATACTATTCAATGTTGTGTTGTGCTGTGCTGTGCTATGGTATGTTATGTCATGTCACGTCACGTCACTTCACGTTATGGTGTGCTATGCTATGCTATGTTATGTTATGTCATGTCATGGTATGCTATGCTATACTATGCTATCTTGTGTTGTGTTGTGCTGTGCTATGCTATGAAATGTCATGTCATGTCACGTTATGGTGTGCTATGCTATGTTATGTTATGTCATGTCATGTTGTGGTATGCTATACTATGCTATGTTTTGTTATGTTGTGTTGTGTTGTGCTGTGCTATGTTATGTTATGTCATGTCATCTCATGTTATGGTGTGCTATGCTATGTTATGATATGTCATGTTATGGTGTGCTATGCTATGTTATGATATGTCATGTTATGGTGTGCTTTGCTATGTTATGTTATGTTATGTCATGTCATGGTATGCTATGTTATGTTATGTTATGGGGCTTTTATAAAGCGCATAGCTGCCCCAACAATGGGGCTTCCCAGCGCTGGACCTTGAAGATGGAATCGCTGTAGCTATAGGCCTATCAGAAAGAAAAGACAGCCAATCAGATGGAGAAAGGCCATGTCCTCAAAGCTTTCCTGCACCACAGATGGTTTTCAGTGTTCCTGATGGAAAGAGGGAGTGAATTCCAAAGAACAGGAGCCTCCAGCTCTGGTTCCTGACTCGAGGGACAGTGGCCAATGGAAGCAGGGACACGTGACAGACGTGTAACTAACTGGTAGCAACTAATGACCCGGTGCCAGGATCCCCCGGTGGTACCAATGTGAGAAGACCCTGGAACAAACACACAGTTCACACTAACTGCAGCTGACTCTAAAGCTTTCCACGATCCGTGCTTCGCTGCGCCAACTTCAGAACGAGGCTGCACCTCGCCAACACAGTGCAGGGGAAAAGTGCAGGTACACCGTGGAGTAACGGAACTATAGGTACATTAAGATGCATGTAATTGTGCAACAATTACATGGTTGTCTTCAAACTGGTGCAAAAACAAATTAACAATTAACAACTACACCGGTTAAGGCACACGTGAGCATTTAGCACTTCCATAGTTAAACATGCAAACATTAAGGCACATATACAGATAACTTCATTTTCTTAAAGAGAAAGGGATTTGCACTCCGAAATGTGATAAAACTCTTAAAGAAAACTCTAAAAAACGGTATTCTACCACTATACTTTGGTAGAAATATCAACCTACAACAATATGCCACCCACAATATTCACCTCCAGTTTTTTATGTTTTCATTACAGTGAATCTACCTTGCAGTGATCTGAAGTAACAGATGTGGTGTGGTTAATGCGTATGTGTTGGGCATGCATTTATGGGTTGACAGAGTGCCTGGCTTGGAGAGTTGTGGAATCCACTAGACTCCACATGTGTGCCAGCCGCAAGATTACATTGGACTTTGTGCAAAGCTGCCCCGGGTTCATCTTGGACCTGGGATCCTGCACATGTTAAGATCCGTCTCCCCTTAGCCATATGTCTATGCGGGTGGAGGGAGGCAGCGCATGAGTCCTTGAAGATAGCTTTGATCCCTTCCCATGGGAAGAGGGAGGTAGCGCATGAGTCCTTGAAGACAGCTTTGATCCCTTCCTATGGGAAGAGGGAGGTAGCGCATGAGTCCCTGAAGATAGCTTTGATCCCTTCCCATGGAGAGAGGGAGGCAGCGCATGAGTCCTTGAAGATAGCTTTGATCCCTTCCCATGGGGAGAGGGAGGCAGCGCATGAGTCCTTGAAGATAGCTTTGATCCCTTCCCATGGGGAGAGGGAGGTAGCGCATGAGTCCTTGAAGATAGCTTTGATCCCTTCCCATGGGGAGAGGGAGGTAGCGCATGAGTCCTTGAAGATAGCTTTGATCCCTTCCCATGGGAAGAGGGAAGTAGCGCATGAGTCCTTGAAGATAGCTTTGATCCCTTCCCATGGGGAGAGGGAGGCAGCACATGAGTCCTTGAAGATAGCTTTGATCCCTTCCCATGGGAAGAGGGAGGCAGCGCATGAGTCCTTGAAGATAGCTTTGATCCCTTCCCATGGGGAGAGGGAGGCAGCGCATGAGTCCTTGAAGATAGCTTTGATCCCTTCCCATGGGAAGAGGGAGGCAGCGCATGAGTCCTTGAAGATAGCTTTGATCCCTTCCCATGGGGAGAGGGAGGCAGCGCATGAGTCCTTGAAGATAGCTTTGATCCCTTCCCATGGGGAGAGGGGGGCAGCGCATGAGTCTTTGAAGATAGCTTTGATCCCTTCCCATGGGAAGAGAGAGGTAGCGCATGAGTCCTTGAAGATAGCTTTGATCCCTTCCCATGGGGAGAGGGAGGCAGCGCATGAGTCCTTGAAGATAGCTTTGATCCCTTCCCATGGGAAGAGGGAGGCAGCGCATGAGTCCTTGAAGAGAGCTTTGATCCCTTCCCATGGGAGGCAGCGCATGAGTCCTTGAAGATAGCTTTGATCCCTTCCCATGGGAAGAGGGAGGCAGCGCATGAGTCCTTGAAGATAGCTTTGATCCCTTCCCATGGGGAGAGGGAGGCAGCGCATGAGTCCTTGAAGATAGCTTTGATCCCTTCCCATGGGGAGAGGGGGGCAGCGCATGAGTCTTTGAAGATAGCTTTGATCCCTTCCCATGGGGAGAGGGAGGCAGCGCATGAGTCCTTGAAGATAGCTTTGATCCCTTCCCATGGGAAGAGGGAGGCAGCGCATGAGTCCTTGAAGATAGCTTTGATCCCTTCCCATGGGGAGAGGGAGGCAGCGCATGAGTCCTTGAAGATAGCTTTGATCCTCCCCATGGGAAGAGGGAGGCAGCACATGAGTCCTTGAAGATAGCTTTGATTCCTTCCCATGGGAAGAGGGAGGCAGCGCATGAGTCCTTGAAGATAGCTTTGATCCCTTCCCATGGGGAGAGGGAGGCAGCGCATGAGTCCGTGAAGATAGCTTTGATCCCTTCCCATGGGAAGAGGGAGGCAGCGCATGAGTCCTTGAAGAGAGCTTTGATCCCTTCCCATGGGAGGCAGCGCATGAGTTCTTGAAGATAGCTTTGATCCCTTCCCATGGGAAGAGGTAGGTAGCGCATGAGTCCTTGAAGATAGCTTTGATCCCTTCCCATGGGGAGAGGTAGGCAGCGCAAGAGTCCTTGAAGATAGCTTTGATCCCTTCCCATGGGAAAAGGGAGGCAGCGCATGAGTCCTTGAAGTTAGATTTGATCCCCTTCCAGAGTAAGACCCATCCTGCCCCAAGTTCCTGCCACATCTGCATTACTTTAACATATGGCTTTTAATTTGGGTCATAATGTACGGCCATTTCACCTGGGTCAGTTCAAACTGGTCTTAGGTTGGTCTGCAGTTGCACATGGCCTGCCACACACTGATCATTCCAATGCCACGCCCCTTCAGATTTCTCTTTCACATTTTCCCTTAAAACAAGGAGGGGCATATTATCAAGCAGCAGCGATAATTATCTCTGATTGCGCTTAGCGCGTTTTTTACTAACGCTGGCTATCGCTGGAATTCATCGCCATGCTAGTGCTCTATTAACAACGCTTAGCGCAATGGCGAAAAAAATTCCAGCAATAGCGGGGAAATGGGCCAACATCGCTGGAAAATCAGCGATGTTTGCTGAAAAACGGCAAAAAGCTTGTTGATACGACCTTGTGGTCGTAACCCCATAATCCACCTCCCATGTTAGGTATGCCTAAATCAGGATTTTAACAGACGTTAGAATCCAGGGTTAATGGCGCGTTAGCGCGGTTATGTTTATCACTACGCCAGACGGGGCCTCGTTGTTAATATCACGAAGCTGCGTTAGCGATACTTTCCTCGTGAAGTTTTGTCAGGCACGCCTACTTTACATCTCATTAGCGATGCGATGGGATGCATGATGAAGACGTGCGCTAAGACTTGGAAACAAGCGCTAGCGTGCCCTTGTCAATAATGCGGTATAGTTATCGCCGCTTTTTGCCCGAAAACGTCCGCTAAAGCGGCGATAATGGGCTTGATAATATGCCCCGGAGTGTCTACAAACCAATGCAGACGAGAAGAACAGACAGTCCAGAAGTGGAACCACTGCTAGTTGCTACTCTCCCTGCACTAGACTGTGACTAAAGAGGTCATTTATAGCTTGAAGGATGTGGACTTTTTGCAAGCATTCCACCCATGGCCTTTCTATAGTCCTCACAGCTGGTTGACCACCAAAAATTGACAGCTGTCCCATCTGCTACCATCATTTGCTGTCCACCCTATTAGAGTGTATGCCCATGGCGCCCCACAGCCTGCCACACAGGAACACCCCTATCGACAGCGAGTGCCGTGTATTGGTGGATGGACAACCAAAAAGATACATAACCGTCTGCACTCTTTAGAGTGCAATGTCAGCCGGCTGCTACGCACCAGAAAGTCTACCACAACCGACATGGATGAAAAAAGCATAAGTAGGCAATCCAAGCTCACCTTGGCACTACAAGCAATAGAAGAAAGTTTGCCCGGCTGCTGCTGCTGCAAGCACTGGCAAAACATCAGGCGGTGGAGGGGGTATGGATGGGTGAGACATTGAATAGTTTGTGAGAACACCATAGAGTCAGGATCTTCTGGAGTGCGATGCCTGGTCCAGGCAGGATGGCATCACCACTTGACCAATGAGAATCCTTGGAAGAGTTTGGGTCATGTTGCTGAATCTTCATCTTGGGGTGTGCAGATACAGTGGACTTTCTTGCACTCTCCTTCGTTAGGTCCTTCATTAGCAAGGTGACTTGCTGTGCAGCCCTGCACTATATCCCCTTAAATATGCCCCTATGTCTTTACTGAAAATACCAGGGACAGGAAATCTCCAGCTGGTCAGGTTTAAAACTGACCTTTACCTATTTGTAAGGAGGATTTCGACCATATTGTGACTGACAGAGGTCAGCAATGAGTAGCTGTAGAAAAGTAGGATCTGCTTCTTATGGTTACCCCCACTTTTTGCTTGATGTGACACTGTTTTGGACGAGTCTGACTGGGATCCAGCTAATCAGGACACCAGTCTATCTGCTTTCTCCCTAAACTGTTGTGTTCAGTACCTAGGTACATCCCAGATTGGATACTGGGGTACCCTTGTCAGTCCCTAGTGTGGTACCCATGTAACCAGGGCATAGGTACCCCAGAGGTCCCCCATGGGCTGAAGCATGTATTATGAAACCCATGAGGCACCATTCAAAATGCCATTACAGCCTGTGTAAGTTGGTGCTTGCACCACTTACTAAAGATATAGGGTTACTATATCTAAGGGTCACTGTACTTAAAACCTATAATTCACCCCTATAGCAGGCTTTTACAATCCTGAGGGCAGGGTGCTTGGATCTAAGAGAGAGGGTGCCCCTGCATGAGCAGCACACCCCTGCAGCCTACATAGTCCATTCTCCCGGGTTGTCTGTGAAGCAGCCATACACTATATAGAGGTGCACCGCGTAATTAAGTAATGACTATCTCAAAACTGGCTGAAACGAATCCTATCATATTTGGTATCAAACATGTTGGAATCATACCCCCACACCGTAACCGGTGTGGGAGGTATGATTCCAAGCACTGGAAGAGCCCTCCGTTAGGCTCTCAGTGTTTCCAGTATCAGCCTTCTTGACCCAGACAGCAGAAAATGGTTGCTGCCAACCAGAGACACATTTATGCCCTCCCGCTGCTGAGCCAAGCTCGAGCAGAGGAAGGTGGAGCAATTGGCATCCTATCACAGGGATGTGTGGCCACCTCCCAGACAGGATTTAGTGAAGTGGGGCTGGGTGGGTGCGCTTGCCAGCGCCTGAAAGTCTGCATGAGGGATACATTTGGTGTCCCTGTGCATTGTTCAGTTGAAATTAGTCCTGGGACCCGTTGGCTCCCACTCTGGTCCAAAACTGGACAAAGGACATGGGAGTAAACTCCCCCCTGTCTAGACCCTCCCCTGGGAGGGTCCCCTAAATTCTCCCAAACCTTTCCTTAGGTTAGTTAAGGGCATACCTGAGTGTAGGTCCCTAGATTCATCGTGGGATAAGATTCAGAACAAACACCACTTCTTCTACCGTCTGGGCACTCTGGACTTCGTTTGGGCCTGACTTTGTCTCCCTTCCAGTCTGCTGCATCCTCTGTGCCTGTGCATCATAGAGGAACCTTCCAAGGCCAGTGAAGCATCAAGGACTACCAAAGTAATCTCCCTTGGAGTGAAGGAGTCACTCCCCTGCATTCACAGGCACCGGAACACTGCTGACCGATCTGCTGATCCCAAGCTCCTATGGACTCTGAAGGGTTCAACAACACAGAAGGTGGGTTTCTATGTCCCTGGAGGCCAGAGCTGTCCTCTCACCGAGTTTGAGGCCAGAATCCCTCGTGGGGGCTTCAATACCCGAACCCCTGTGCACTGCATACTTTTGCAAGTGCAAATGCTTGTTGGCAATTCTGCCACAAGTGCATTGGGCTCCAAGTAGCCCCAACCTCTGGCAACGTGTCTTGCAAAAAATCTTCAACCACCTTGCACCGTGTGCTCCGTGGCCTGTTGTTTTGTTAAGCTGCACAAGGTCCTCCTGCGACTCCGGTGTCTTCGGCATGTGGGGGTCAACTAAGTCTTATTTGGGCTACCCTGATTGCTCTGGGCTTGCTCTGACTCCCCTGCTTGTGGTGAGTCTCCTGGACCTTGCTGGTCCTCTTCCTGCAACTTCTTGACCTCCTGCGTGGGTTGCTTCTGGCAAGGCTTGTTGGTGCTCCTGCTGGACATCAACCCCTCAGCACTCGACATCCTTCGTGGGACAGCTCGTATCCGGCTTCTGGTTGTCCTTGCATCGCCTGGTCCCCACAGCTGCAGAGTCAAGGTCATCGACATCTATCCTGAAGCACCCGACATCAGTGGGCATTCGTCTACCGAGATCCTGGTTTGTCGCAAGGGACCCAGACTCTGCTTCCTCTGCTTTCAGGTACTCTTCATCAAGAATCAACCTTTGGATCCCCACGGACACTTTCTCCTCTTCCAGCAGCGGCACATTCCTGAAGTCCTCCATTGGGTTCGACCACGGTTCCCGACACCACTTTACACCTATGCACCCAGCTCCCCTGGTGTAGGTAATGTTGGTACTAGGGTATCCACGGGTGGAGTGGCTCTCCATACGTCTGTCTTTTTACAGGGTTTCTTCAGGGTCCACTGGGAAGGGTCCTTAATCTTTAAAAATCCAACCGCGACGTAGAGTTGTACGGAGCCCTCAGTCGTGTTCTCACACTGCATGTGTCCTCCGTGTGGTCCCTGTCTACTTACCTTGGGTGGTTCCTTGCGTCCCCAGCGATTCTACAGCCGCTCAACATTGTCCTGACTCGAGTGGTGGTTTTTATACCCCTTTCTTAGTATACCGTTTGGTACCCCCTGGGGCCCACTGTGTATTAGTGCTATTTACTGTGATTTCTTTGCTAAAGTATTGCGTGCTTTGTGTCTATCTCCGTGTGGGAGATACTGTAACGTACTAGATAGAGTTATATAATAAATACATATTTTTATAAATACTTTGTGTGGTTCTCTTTCATTTAATCTATACTATAAGGTTGCATTCTGGTAAAACAAGCTGCTTTAAACTCCTTCAAGACTAAGCCTGAAGGCTGTTCTCCACAGCTACCATTTGGAGAGCTTTCTGTGGTTGTCTAAGACCTCTTAAATCACCATAAGGGTTGTCTGGAGTGGTGCAGGGTGCCCACTTACATTAGTGGACATCATATACCAGGCCAGCTTCACACAGTAGCTCATCCCGTTCTGCTTTTTAGATTGCATTCTGGCCCAAACAGGTTTTCCTTTTCTCATTCTAAGTGCCAGGTGGCAAGTATTAGAAAGGAAAGGCGTGGCCTCGCCTAAAACTCTTCTGAATGTGTCCTGCACATGGATGTGATTTAGGGGTCACCAGGGGTCGTAGACACACTACCTTGGCACAACAGGACGCAGTGTAAAGACACACTAGCCTGGCACAACAGGATGCACTGCATTGACACACTAGCCTGCCACAGCAGGATGCAGCACATAGACACACCACCCTGGCACAGCAAGACACAGTGCACAGACACACTACCCTGGCAGAGCAGGATGAAGCACATAGGCACACTACCCTGGCACAGCAGGACGCAGTGCACAGGCACACATCCCTGGCACAGCAGGACGCAGCACACAGGCACAGTGCCCTGGCACAGCAGGACGCAGTGCACAGACACACAACCCTGGCACAGCAGGACGCAGCACACAGGCACAGTGCCCTGGCACAGCAATATGCACTGCACAGACACACTACCCTGGCACAGCAGGACGCAGTGCACAGGCACACATCCCTGGCACAGCAGGACGCAGCACACAGGCACAGTGCCCTGCCACAGCAAGACACAGAGCACAGACACACTACCTCAGCACTAAAAGAAGCTGCACACAGACACACTACCCTGGCACAGCAGGATGCAACACACAGTCACACTGCCCCATTACAGAAGGATGCAGTGCACAGACCCACTACCCCAGCACAGCAGGACGCAGTGCACAGACACACTACCCTGGCACAGCAAAATGCACTGCACAGACACACTACCCTGGCACAAACAGATGCAGCACACAGACACATCACTCTGCCACAGCAAGACACAGTGCACAGACACACTATAAGAAGCAGCACACAGACACACTACCCTGGCACAGCAGGATGCAGCACATAGACACACTACATTTGCATAGCAGGATGCATTGCACAGAAACACTACCCTTGCACAGCAGGATGCAGCACTCAGACACACCGCCCTAGCATGGCAAGACACAGCAAGACACAGTGCACAGACACACTGCCTCAGTACTATAAGAAGCAGTTTGAAGACACACTACCCTGGCACAGCAGGATGCAGAACATAGACACATTACCCTGGCACAGCAGGATGCAGTGCACAGACACATTAACCTGGCAAAGCAGGATGCAGTGCACCGGCACAGTACCCCGGCACAGCAGGACCCAGTTGACAGACACACTACCACAGCACATCACGAACCAGCACACAGACACACTACCCTGGGTGAGAAATGTGGTGACGAGTGGCACATTGGTAATCAGTCTAGCTGCAGCGTTTTGAATGATTGTAGTCTACCAATCAAATAAGCTGGGAGACCTATATAGAGGCTGTTAGCATAGTCTAGCTGTGATGTGACCAGAGCATGAACCACTACCCTGGCACAACAGGACACCTCACACAGACACACAACCCTGGCAGAGCAGGACGCAGTGCAAAGACACACTACGCTGGCACAGCAGGACGCATCACACAGACACATTACCCTGGCACAGCAGGACACAGTGAACAGAGAAAATATCCAGGCACAGCAGGACAAAGTGCACAGACACACTACCCTCGCACAGCAGGACAGAGCACACAGACACACTTCCTTGGCACAGCTGTACGCAGCCCTGGCACAGAAGGATGCAGTACATAGACACACTATCCTGGCAAAGAAGGACGCTGCACACAGACAGCCTACCCAGGCACAGCAGGACACACCACATGGACACAGTACCCCGGCACATTAAAAAGCAGCACACAGACACACTACCCCTACACAGAGAAAGCTTCGCAAAGACACACTACCCTAGCACAACAGGATGCAACGCAAACACATACTACCCTGTCACAGCAGGACGCACTTGCACAGACACTCTACCCTGGCACAGCAGGATGCAGCACATAGACACACTACACTGGCACAGCAAGATGCAGCGCACAGGCACATAGCTTCAGCACTTCAAGAAGCAGCACACAGACACACTATCCTGGCACAGCAGGACACAGTGAACAGAGAAAATATCCAGGCACAGCAGGACAAAGTGCACAGACACACTACCCTCGCACAGCAGGACAGAGCACACAGACACACTTCCTTGGCACAGCAGTATGCAGCCCTGGCACAGAAGGATGCAGTACATAGACACACTATTCTGGCAAAGAAGGACACTGCACACAGACACCCTACCCAGGCACAGCAGGACACACCACATGGACACACTTCCTTGGCATAGCAGGACGCAGCACATAGACACCATACCCAGGCACAACAGGACGCAGCACATAGACACAGTACCCCAGCACATTAAAAAGCAGCACACAGACACACTACCCCTGCACAGAGGAAGCTTCGCAAAGACACACTACCCTAGCACAACAGGATGCAACGCAAACACATACTACCCTGTCACAGCAGGACGCACTTGCACAGACACTCTACCCTGGCACAGCAGGATGCAGCACATAGACACACTACACTGGCACAGCAAGATGCAGCGCACAGGCACATAGCTTCAGCACTTCAAGAAGCAGCACACAGACACACTATCCTGGCACAGCAGGAACCAGCACATAGACACACTACCTCGGCACGTCAACAAGCAGCGCACAGATACACTACCCTGGCACAGAAGGACACACGGTACAGACACACTACCCTGGCACAGCAGGATGCAGCACACAGACACACTATCCTGGCACAGCAGGACGCAACACAAGGACACACTACCCATGTTCAGCAGGACAAAGCACACAGACACACTACCGTGGCACAGCAGGATGAAGTGCACAGACACACTACCCTGGCACTGCAGGGCGACTACCTTGGCACAGCAGGGTGAATACAACGGCACAGCAGGACACAGTGCACAGACAAACTACCCTGGCACAATAGGACACAGACACACTTCCCTATCACAGTAGGATGCAGCCCTGGCACAACAGGACACAGCACATAGACACACTACCCTGGCACAACAGGACACAGCACATAGACACACTACCCTGGCACAACAGGAAGCAACACATAGACACATTACCCTGGCACATGAGGACTCAGCTCTGGTGCAGTAGGACACACCACATAGACACACTATCCTGGCACAGCAGGAATCAACACACAAACACACTATTGTGTCACAGTAGGAAGGAGCACGTAGACATCCTACCCTGGCACAGCAGGACACATCACAGAGACACACTATCCTGGCACACCAAGACTCAACACACAGACACACTAACATGACACAGCGTGACGCAGCACCCAGACACACTGCTCTTGAACAGCAGGATGAAACACGTAGACACATTACCCTGGCATAGTAGGACGCAGTTCTGGGACAGTAGGATGCACCACACAGAAACACTTCCCTGGGACAGAAGGATGCAGCATGCAGACACAATAGCCTGGCACAACAGAACGCAGCACACAGACACACTACCCTGGCACAGCAGGACTCAGCACATAGACACACCATCCTGGCACAGAAGGATGGAGCCCTGGCACAGGGGGACGCAGCACATAGACACACTACCATGGCGCGGTAGGGTGTAGTCCTGGCACAGAAGGACAGGACACAGCACACAGATACCCTACTATGGCACAGTAGGGTGTAGCCCTGGCACAGAAGGACGTAGCACACAGACACTCTAACATGGCACAGCAGGACGCAGCACAATGACACACTTCCTTGGCATAGCAGGAGGCAGCACATAGACACACAACCCTGGCACAGCAGGATGCAGCCCTGGCACAGCGGACGCAGTACAAGGACACACTGCCCTTGCACAGCAGGACGCAGCCCTGGCACAGTGGGCTGCAGCACACACTCTACCCTGGCAGAGCAGGACACAGCCCTGGTACAGTTGAATGCAGCACATAGACACACTACCCTGGCACAGCAGGACGCAGCCAGGGACAGATTGGTACTGCGGGCACTCGGGCATGGGCCGGAGGGCCGGTGTCTCAGTGCCCTCTGTGGGCCATTTTTTCCCCCTTTCTCAGTCCACAGAGAGCACTAGACAGGGAGAGGAAAGCAGCCTCGCTGTGCGGCCATCAGCGATGATCAGCTGTGACCTCTCCTTTACCCCCTGCCCTGCCAAGCAATCACACTGATGGTGGGCTGGGGAGGGGTGATTGTGTGCTAGAATCGGCCTCCCAGGGGGCCAGGTGTTACTCAGGCCTTTGAGACATTTTCACCTCGGCCCCCCTGGGGCCCACGCAGCCTGGAAACAGTGTTTGCATTAACACCTCGCCCACAGCCCTTCTCATTCAGGGCATAGTGGGCGAGGAAGAATGGGTCTTACTGTGGGGGCCAGGTGATGTTGGGAACTGACACCATCTTTACCTTAGCCTCTTCCTCACCCCCATGGATGGCCCAGCAGCTGTGTTTTTTGCTCTATCCCCTCTCCTGCCAGGCCATTGCCCCGAGGCAGTGAAGGGTTGGGGAGGGATGAGTAATTTCTAAATAGCTGGGGCCTCCTGGTTAGGTCGAGCCTAGCGCAGCGCACATACGCTGCCCTAGGAAAACGCTCAGGACTTTTCACACGCTCGCACGTGTGTTTTTTTTTTAGCTTTTTTCTATTGGTCTTTGCGTGCGAAGACAGCACGCAATTGGGCAAAGGCGGGTGCATGTCCCACCTTCCCCAGGAAATGTATCCGCTCACGGCCTACTGCATGAGGTTACGAGCATCGGCGAGCAGCGACGCCATCTGTTTCGAATTATTGCGCCCGCGCTTCTTTCCATTTGCCTGTCTTGCGGTCACGTTAATTGTATACAGATGGCAGTCACGTTCACTTTTGCGGCCGTGCGTTTCCTGGAATTCCCACTTGCAGCGAGAGCAGGCACGCCTGCAGCACTAATTATTAAAACTCGGCAGTAGAGTGTCCATCTAATCTTCACAGACAGACGTGCCTCCCCGGGGCACTAACTGTATGCAAATGCCCATTGTAGGTAGCACACCAGGAAGTAGAGCTCAGAAAATATCCAGCGCAGCTCAAGCAACTTCCTCAAAGTGACCGGTGGCAGCAGAAACCCAGCTCGGACTGGCGCACCGCATTCTCTGTTTTGGTGTATTTTCTGTTTCTTTGTGCCACTACTTTTAAAGCCCGGAGGGCTCGAGTCGTCTGAAAATATTTCTTCCTGGGATCTGCTGTAGGGAGAGGAGCCGGGCACTGGGTCTCCTTCGGTCTTGGAACTAACCTCGCAACCAGTCTTCAGACTTCACAGAGCTGCTAGAACAGTTAGTGTTTGTTTGTCGTTGTGTCTTCATATACTATGCCTGAGAGGAGCAAGCGAACATCGGAGTGAGCGCTCTGCTCAAACAACTTACTTGCATTAGCAATGCTCCTTGTTGTCTGGACGTATGTCGTCTGCTGTGCTGTATGCGTGTGGCTGTCTGCCGGGCTGTATGTTTGTGTTGGTCGGGTGTATATGACTTCAGGGTGTATGTATGCTTGTGTCTACCAGCCTACATGTGTCCAACGCACAAGGACAGCCGCTGGGAGGATCTGACTATGATCGGTTTTGCTGTTCTGGAGGAGAGCTCAGATTTGGTGTTTTACAAGCCGCCTTTCACCGGTGTTATTCGGCAGTGCCCTGCCCTCTGCCCCGGACTGGTTCTGTACTCCGGGTCCGCAGTGGCGACTGCAGCCCATGCCCGGTCAGATCACGCTCAGAGCAGCTGGGAGCGCGCGCACAGCCCCGACCCACAGACACATAGCGAGCCCTTTGATTCACGGCAGCTCGACTGACTGTCAATATCGACCCTGGCTAAACGCTGACCAAAGGTAGGTGCATCAGGGGTAGGGTGACCAGATTCTCAAAACAAAAAACACGGGGACAGGTCATAGACATAGAAGTAGGACTACAGTTTGCAGTAACCATCCACATAAAAGTAGGACTATTTGATAGCTGTCATAGACATAGAAAAAGGACTACAATGACAGCTCCCTCCACAGACAGAGATGAAGCATTACAGACACAAATCCGCAGTCTTTTATTGGCACCCCTCTTCTTTACACAGCAGCATTAGTACTTTTTATTACATTTACACTTTTAAGGACTATAGCATATATTTGCCAAAAATCAATAAAACATCACAGGCTAGCAAACACCAGATTTACTAGCTTTATCAATGCTCGTTTCTATAGCTGCGCGTCAACACCAAGTAAAGTACAACTCACCAATGTTGCTTAGTTGCTCATGACAGAAAAGCATGGGAGGTAAACTGAGGAATGCTAAATTGCCAAAGGGCAGCCATGGACCAATTTAAAAAAAACACTTCTCTCCGGGTATGACTGCCTTAGGGTCTTAAGGGTCACAAAGGCTGGCCGACCACACAGTCCTCCCACATTTGCGTGGTCACTGCTGGGATGTCATGTTACCTTACTGGGGTATGTATAGTGCACTCTAGCCGTTGGTATCATCTCATAGTGCAATAGTGTGAAGACCTGCGCAAAAAGCTCGAGCAGCGCTGCTCGCCTCTCCCACAGGCGTTAACCCTGCTCCTTTAAGTCCTTTCCAGCTAAACAGTTTGCCGTGATCTGAAAGGTCAGTCAAAAGGTCAAGTCATAGCTTTGATATGGAGAACACAGAGCATGCATCAATTGGTTAGGAATAAAACATGCAATGAGCAATGCATTAATCCTTGCACAGTATGCATAAGGGCTACTGAAAAGTTTGTATGGCTATGAATACAAGCTACAGGACGAAGAAATATTGTTTTATCCAAAGTAAAACTTTGGCTGGCACGATGACGTAGGTGGTGCTGCCTGTAAAATGTCTCTCTTCAAAGGATTTCCCTTCTTGCTACAGCGCTCACCTCAGTGACGACACATGCCGTAAAAAGTGCAAAGAGCATGCGTGAACATGCTCAACCGGAACAATGAAAAACTGGGACATTTCTGTGTTTAACCTGGACACTGTTTGAAAACAGGGACATTTGAGTCACTTGGAGAAAAGTGTCGGGACATGGGGACACTTCTCCAAAAACGGGGACCGTCCTGGGAAAACGGGGACATCTGGTCACCCTAATCAGGGGGTGAGGAATTACAACAAACAGCGTGGGAACGGCAGTGCCCACACGTTATCCTCTCGCAGAGGAGTGCAGGAACTGTCACCTTTCCTCGGTCGATAAGTAAGCAGCCTACCCAGCTCAGCTTCGGTTTGCATTTTGGTACTTGCAGTCTTCATTTCATTGTGGTAAACGATGGACTACAAGTCCTGAATGTAAAGTAGAAACCTGGACTGTGCTTCCAAACCAAGGACTTCCGAAACTGGAGATGCAGTGTGAAGACCCCACCTTGGCCTGGGGCACTAGTTTGCAGAGGTGTGACAACAGCAGTATACATGAATGCACTCTGAAATCTGACACTCCATACCCGTTGTTTCACCTGAGGCGTCACCAGAATCCCACATTTTCATGGAGCGCTGAGGTAGAGAGAGGCGCAGTGTATGTAAGTCGTGTTTAACTTGCCCCTTGGACCCGCATTTCTCAGCACGTTGTGAAGTCGACCTCACAGTGCTCTTTTGTATGTGTCATGCCCTGCACCTGATTCCAAATCTGTCTGGCTTCCGCTTTATTAGGTATTCCTTAAGTTTGTGGCATCTGCACACTTGGGATAATGTACTGCATTGCTAAACACTTATAAGGTCCCAAAGGCGAGACCTATTGGCTATGCCAATGTTTGTTTTCAGTTGCTCCTGCCCTGGAGGGCTGGGGAATCATTTTGTGATAGAAGGGGCCTCACTGTTTTTCGGGTGCTCCAGCCCTGAAGGGCTGGGGAATCATTTTGTAATAGAAAGGGCCTCGCTGCTTTTCGGGTGCTCCTGGCCTGGAGGGCCGGGGAATCATTTTGTAATAGAAGGGGCCTCCTGTTTTTCAGGTGCTCCTGCGCTGGAGGGCCGGGGAATCATTTTGTGATAGAAGGGGCCTCCTGTTTTTCGGGTGCTCCTGCCCTGGAGGGCTCAGGAATCATTTTGTAATAGAAGGGGCCTCGCTGCTTTTCAGTTGCTCCTGCCCTGGAGGGCTGGGGAATCATTTTGTATGAGAAGGGGCCTCCTGTTCTTCAGTTGCTCAGCTTGTAGGGCATTGTCACCTTGGCCCTGTGGCCTTCCCAAGAACAATATCCTCCCACATACATTCCATGTGGTTTTCATGAAAGGGCACACCCATGAATGTGGGTCACGCCCTACAAATGTGGACCACGCCTGCGAATGTGGACCACTTTTTTCGTCAGTGCCCGGGCCAAATTGTGATTCCAATCCGACCCTGCTTAAGTGGTTTACCGTGGTGGGCCTTTGTTCTCACTTCTCCCCATCCCCATACATATTCTTCATATTCTCATTCAGTGGATCTGAACTTTCCTGACAGAGGATCCCTCAAGGATTTACAGAGTCTCTGGTAGTCTTTTCCCAAGTTTTAAAGAAAGGCCTGAACACGTTGGTTTTTCACCAGACGTCTCCCTTGGTTCAGTATGTTGATGTCTTTGTTTGGCATCTGTTACCTTAGATCACTTCAATGTAGATTCACTCTACCTCCTCACTGAGCTGGCTAAAAAAGGGTACAACGCTTCTAAAAAGTAACTCATGTTTTTCCTTCTCCGAGTGTAACACCTTAACCATGAAATCTCAGTCGGTGAGCGCCAGCTGTCATCTGACCAAATTAAAGCCATTTGTAAGTTGCCCAGTCCAGTGACCATCTCCCAGGTATGAACTTTCTTGGGTTTGCCTGGGTACTGTACAGAATGCATCCTGGGTTATGCCGCAGTGGCGAAGCCACTACCAGATTATGTTCAAAAAGACACCCCAGAAACCTTGCAGTGGTCTTAAGAGGCTGAAAATGATTTTGTTCAAGTAAAACAAGCACTGATGTCTGCGCCTGCTTTGGGGCTCTGTGATTATGCTAAACTGTTTACTCTGTATTGTCATGAATGCAATGGTTTTGATCTTGAGCTTCTGGTCTAAGATCACAATAATTAGCAAAAGCCTGTAACCTGTTATTCCTCAGCTTTGGACTCAGGTGCGGCCTGGCTTCCACCATGTCTTTCTTCTATGGCCGCTCCTTTCCATCATGTTGAAGCCTCTGAAAACATTGTACTGGGTACCACTCTGGTTGTTGCTGTACCCCATGCTGTTGTTGCTTTTCTGACCACCTCAAACCCCAGGTTCCAGGTATGAGCTATTGTTGTTATTATCAGCTTTCCATATGACTCTTGCCCTCTGCCTACTGTGAACCCGCCTCTCTGATGCTCACCCTTGAGGAGGGAAGACCCCTTGATAGCCTGCTGGTAGCAGACATTGTCACAACATCTTGTACTGATTGAACTGACATTCCTTGGCATGTGGAAAAAATATATCTGCAGATGCATGAATGGCCCCAAGGAGGGGGTGAGCAGCGGGGGGGTCTCGATCTCTTTCACGGTTTTAAGGACGCAACGATACCCTCGCTGTTGATAGTGTGCTTTACAAATAGACATAACACAATGTAAGACTCACAGGTCACACATGAGTGGCAAACATTTTGGACCATGCAAGGAACAAAAGGCTTTTGATACACAGAAAAACAAAGCTGAGCACTTATGCATTATTGATGGGGTGCCCCAGGACGTTGCCATCAACCCCTCCAATCTCTGCTGCTAAGTTAAATTTACAACTGAATGAAGATGTAGTTTTCCAGTATTGAAGAAAGGTTATGTATGGTGTGTCTACTGTTTTCGTTCTTAGGTCCAAGAAGCCTTACCTGAGTGGTCGACCAAAGCATGCCGTTCACTCCAGCCAGGGGAGCGGGCCTTTATACATACTCATTATAAGAAGACCTCCCCGAAACCTCGCTAGCATGGCCCTACCAGAACCCACTCATCGCCAACACAGCCATTAAATGTCGTAGTGTAGGGGCGTGGATCGACATCCAGGGCACGTGCACTGCACCTCCATGAAATGGCTGCCCACCATTGCCTCCTTCAGGACCTGCATCAAACTCCAGACCAGGGCCCTCGGCCGGAGCTGCCTGGCTACCTGTGGGTGGGTCGGATCCCTAGTGCCCACCTTCATCTGCACCTCCGCAGCCGTCCATCCATTGCTGCTTCCACCTCCCTCCATTGTTACCTCCTCCACCTGAGTTAAGCACTTGTCTACTGGATACTGGATCCCTCTGCAGGGCTGTCCTGCTTTCTTTGCTGCTGAAAAAACACCTAACTGTACTGAACCTGTTCTTGGGTGAGGCCACCGCTCTGTGTACATGAATTACTGCTACACGCATGAGAAATAGTGTCAAAAGATTCATCACTTTTCTGCTGGATTTCTTGGTTCTATCTGAATTATAGTAAGTGCTGGTTCTGTCCCATTCAAAGTATGGCAGCCCTGATGAGAAGCGCTTGCTCTGCCCAATTCAATGTATTGTAGCCCTCCTGAGAAGTGCTGGTTCTCTACCATTCAAAGTATAACAGCTCTGCTGGCACGTGATGGCTCTGTCCTATTCAAAGTGTGGTTGCCGTGCAGAGAAGTGCTGGTTGCGGCCAATGTAATGGATTGCAGCTCTGCTGGGAAGTGCAGGTTCTGTCTGATTCAAAGTATGGCAGTCCTGCTCTTAAGTGCTGGTTCTGTCTGGTTTGAAGTCTGCTGACAATTACACCTAATGCTCCATTCAACCCCTAGTAGCTTTGAAGAGAAGTGCTAATTCTGTTTGATTCAAAGTATGACAGTCCTGTTGAGAAGTACAGGTTCTGTCTGATTCACAGACTAGAAGCTCTGCTGGGAAGTGCTGGTTTTGTTTCCTTCAAAGTATGTCAGCTCTGATGAGAAGTGCTGGTTCAACCTGTCTCTCAGTATGGCAGCTCTAGTGGAAAGTGCTGGTGCTGTCAAAATCCCCGTACGGACGCTTTTATTTATTTAATTTACAGCGCAGCCTGCTTTCACTTTAGCGGCCGCGCCTATTTATTTATTTAATTTGCAGTGCAACCGCTTTCACTCTAGCGGCCGAGCTACAAAAACTTTCTTTCTTTTTTTCACTATTTTTCCTCTTTGTGTAAAAGCGCCCCTTATGCGCTTTCACTTTAATGTTGGCCGCCCCCCTTTTTTTAGACTGCGCACTATAACCTGAATACGGCGAGCAGCGTCTTAAGAAAGGGCCGCGGCCACCATTAAAGCGGTCTTGCATTTGAGAGAGTTTGAGCTATTAGCATTAGAAATAACAATGCCTTTTATATATGTGTTGCTTTGAAAAACACATAAATAAAAGGCATTATCATTTACAATGCCAATAGCTTAAAATCTCACAATTGCGAGACCTATTGAATTGAAAATGCTTCTTAAATTTATCTGCTAGTCCCTTGGAGCTGAGTCCATTCCAGATTCATGTAGAATAACGATGATGCACGTGCATGTCCCATTCGGTGTGCATAAAGGGTGCATATATGGAGCATGTGCGACACAGGTTCCATTATCACATGGGGATCCATTTTGTACTTGCTATATTCTAGTGGTACATAGTATAGAAGGTTGGAGGGAAAGCACAGACTGCAGATGTGAATTGAAGACCCCAAGAACATTTCAGTATTAATTGTAGTAGGTGAGACTGATGGGTACGAAGTAAATGAGTCCCCTTTGATGCTATGGAGGTGCCACCTGCTTTGCCATGGCAAACTGCCCCCTGGAAGGGCTACCCCAATTGGTTAACAGGTAGTTAAATGTGCAGCCTCCCTCACTCTTGTGCCCTTGTTGTGGGTTTGTCCTGAAAGGAAACTCACTGCTCCACCCCACCACCTGCTCACTCTTGGTGACTAAGACTTTGGCTGGACCAGCCTGAGTGGAATAAGCAAAAGTGCAGAACTGCACAGAACCGGTCTCAGAGTTGAGTGTTTGGATCCACAACTAGTGCCTGCAATTTTAGTGTAAAGATGGGACAGAAATGTCCATCTAGATTTCTCTACTAGAAACTGCTGTCTTACACTTGTGGTGACCAAGACATGTGTTTGTCTTCTGGTTTTGGTTAGCTACCACCTCCTCTCCTTGGTTTGATCCCAGAACACATTTGGGTCATGGAAGAACTGTCATGGCAAATCTCACTGGACTATGAGCAGTGCAGCCTCCGTACAGCCGACCAACCACTGGTACTGCCTACAAGCACCGACTCGGCGTATGCCGGTGTGTCTACCACGGGCTGAAATCATTATTGGCTGAGGATGGGAAGAGGAGCAAGTGAGTTTCACTCAGTGAACAGTACATAGGGCACACTACCATCAGTGGTGAGCCCACTAACAGTGAACTGCAGACATGACTGCTTAAGGACAGTACGGTACTGTGCAATTGTTGACCTGAGTGGGAGAATAAACAAACTTTTTTTGGGCAACTAAAAGACAAACTCTTGGACGCGGGTTGATCTGAGCTGCAGGATCCCCACAATGACAACTCCCCCAGAGCTACCTTGGGGGCTAAGAGTCAGTAGCAGTAGCACAGAAAACCCATGTGTCCAGTGGCCAGGTTAATGTCTTGCATAGTTGGGGTAATTTCTGTACCCAGAAATTACAGTGGCTATTACTGGCAAACAGTAGGATTATTAACAGTATGATTATTATAAAAGGAATGGTTTTGTGTGTGGTAATGAAGACCTTTTTCATTTATTGAACTAAAGAACTGGCTGGACAGTTATTTATTGACTGTTGTTAGATATTCTCTGAAGTCTGAGTCGCTAACCCTGGAACACCTCCCTGAGTAAGCCTTGAATGTCTCGACTTTTCAACTCATGAGGGCTAAGTGCGGGCTGTCCTTGGTGTTCAGTTTTGAGTCCTATTGTAAGGTAAAGCAACAGCACACAAGTGGTAAATGGCTCTGATTGACACAATCCTGGTCAAGTTACACCTGATTGCCGTGAGACTCCTGGAAAAGCTCCCACGGGAGGATCGGAGACAGGGGATCTGTTTGGAGTGTAGGGAAACTCTTACCCCTTATCTGCTTCATTCCTTATGAGAAGTGTCACCCACACCAAATAAAGTGGTGGTGAAGTGGGGAAGCCTCTACCACTTTTGTGCCTTTGTTTTGGATCTCCCCTGATAGCAGCCTTCCAGCTCTACCCCACCTTCCTGCTGACATTGCATGGCGAAGGCCACGGTTGGACCAGTCCTTCCGGAATAGACTAAAGGTCGGACCTGCTTGAAACCGGTTGCAGAGGAGGAATTGTGGTATAGACAAACTATCTCTTTATATTGAATATAAATATGAGGTAGAGATTTATTGCAAGTGTGCAAGATTCCTCTACTAGAGTCATGGGTCCCACAGTAGTGGAGACCAAGGAACCTTTGTGATCCAAGGTTGGGGAGTTGACGGTCAACTCCTCTTCTCCAGGTTCTGGCCCAGAAACCTGCACAGTTATACATTCTGCCAGGTGAGCTGCCATGGGCCTGTTTTGAAGAAGACTGTCTGCTTGTGAGATGCACTAGAGCTGCCCTTACATGAGGTTGATGATTGATGGTGCCTAGAAGAGGGAGGCGCAAGGAGCAGTCTGAAGCATGGTGAACTGATGCTGCTTGCTGTGACTTGTGAGAAGGACAAGACCATAGGGTGAGGCCTTGGATCCTGAGTATCTCAGCATTGTACCAGATGAAGTGCCCTCCCTTAGTGATGCATTAGGTTGCGAGTACCAAATGAAGGGCCGTCCCCTGGTGATGTATTGGGTTGTGTGAACCAGATGAAAGTGCCCTTCCTTGGTGATGTATTGGGTTGTGTGTACCAGTTGAAGTGCCCTCCCTTGGTGATGCATTGGGTTCCGTGTACCAGATGAAATGCCCTTCCTTGGTGATGTATTGGGTTGTGTGTACCAGATGAAGTGCCCTCCATTGGGGATGTATTGGGTTGTGTGTATCGGATGAAGTGACCCCCTAGGTGATGTATGTGGTTGTGTGTACCTGATGAAGTCCCCTCCCTTGGTGATGTATTGGGTTCCGTGTACCACATGAAGTCCCCTCCCTTGGTGATGTATTGGGTTGCATGTACCAGATGAGGTGCCCTGCCTTGGTGAGGTATTGTGTTGCGTGTACCAGATGAAGTGGCCTCCCTTGGTGATATAGTGGGCTACATGTACGGGATGAAGTGGCCTCCCTTGGCGATGTATTGAGTTGTGTGTACCAGGTGAAGTGGCCTCCCTTGGTGATGTATTGGGTTGCGTGTACCAAATGAAGCACCCCCCCTCCTGGGTGATGTACTGGGTTGCGTGTACCAGGTGAAGTAGCCTCCCTAGGTGATGTATTGGGTTGTGTGTACTAGGTGAAGTGGCCTCCCTTGGTGATGTATTGGGTTGCGTGTACCAAATGAAGCGCCCCCCCTCCTTGGTGATGTATTGGGTTGTGTGTCAGAAGGAAAGTGCTTTTTCTTTTTTAGGTAAAAGCACTGGATGGACCCCTATTTATTGAGTGACAATAGATATTTCACAGAGGAATGATTTTCAAACCCACACCACCTCCAGGTGTGTGTCTTGGACCGCTCCATCCTCACTACCCACAGCATCTCGCGCTAAATGGGTGTACTTGTGCTCGGGTCTGGTTTTAACAGTAAGGTAAAGTCCCAGGACACCAGTTGTAAAAGGCTGTGCTTGTTACAACAATCTGAGCCCAGACATACTTGTCCGCCCTAAGATCCATGAAAAAGCTCACACACCCTTCCATTACATGTTCAGCAGCCGTGCTAAGAAGTGATGGTAGCGCTTGATTTGAGGTATATCCGCAATGGTCAGAGGACATGATCCTGCCTCATACAAAGTACATCAGCCTTGCTAAGTAGCTAGGTCATGTTAAGTGCTTTTGTTTAATGTATTCCCACCATCTGTATGGTCCCAAAGTGCTTTTGGAATGTGGGCACCCTTTATAGATCTGGAATTCTAGCTGACACAAGTCAATGTGGTCTGTTAATATTGCATTAGCTTGTGTTTTTATTGCTTTTTTATAATGTGAGTAATATTGGAAAGTGGCCAGCAAGGCTGGAGTGGAATAATGTATTTTTAGTAATAGATGATTTTGGATAGTGGCTAGCAAATCCTGTCGGGTGTGAGTTGGGTATATCTGAAGGCTTAATATCGAAGAGACACGATATCGTGACCAGAAAATTGAGCGACAAAACATTGAAATGTAAGATGTATAGATTATATTGTGGCGCCTTGATATTCTGCCTTCGATTTTCCCTAGTACAATCGTCCAATTGTGGATGTTCGAAGAGTGGTATATGCATGAATCCATGTGCCGAAGGACATTAATCTTTATTTTATTAACCATGGGTATACGACTCTCTTTGCATGGCTTTGAGTAATTATTTTTCAAGGCTTCATTCCTATTTATATAGTGCTTACTACTCCTGATGAGGCGTTGAAGAATGCATCATCGATGCCATACTATCAGTGTGTGGGCGTGATAGGTTTAAGTGTGGCCAAACTCCTACTGTGCATGGTCTTCTGGCCATGAGCTGGCGATGTTAGCTGCAGGGGCTTGGGTGCAGACCAAGTGGCGCCCAACACACTGTGTGCAAACATCTCCCCATTGCACCAAACTGGCAGCAACCCCCATTAGTGTGGCGCCAGGGCGACTGACTCCGGAATCTGGGGATCACGGTTCGATCCCTGGCACCGGCGGCAGATTAGCCCAGCACCATGTGACTCTGGGCAATAGCTTGCTTCATCTTCCCGACGGCCCCCAGCGCCTAGAGACCCTTACAGGTGATTGTTTGCGCTTTACAAATGTGGATATTATTATATTATTACACATGGCCAAAGGCTGTGCTCAGAGGAAGTTACCGCAGGATTTGGTGTGTGACCAGGCCCTACGTCCAGCCCACTGCTTGTGGCCAACTGCCACTGTGCAGTTTCTGCTGTCTGTATACAGCATTTTTACTGAGAAAATTATTTTCCATTTCTTGCGTTGGGTAAATCTCGCAGGGTGTCCAACTAGTGCCCGGAAATCATATTAGGAGACGCTAGGAAACACCAATTCTCGCTCGTCAACTTAGCATTGGTGAGCCGCGTGCAAGAAAAACTCCGGCACATGGCAGTTGGCGGAATTTGGCCAGAACTCCGTGTTACATGCTTAACGAAGAGTGGGCAAAACTCCGTCAGTGGAGAACAATTTAACACTCACCCCTCGTCATGACCTCACACATGACATTCTTGATGACATCACTAATAACATCATTGAAACCATAACTGATGAGACCTGTTTGTGCATATAAATATACTGGGTGGTGCCTTTGTTGGCTTCACCGCCAAACGACTGAAGAATGATTGTTACTCGAAGGATTAAATAAGAATCAATAACATAATCATTGACTTTATGCTCCAGTGGTGATCAACATCTTGTAGGTTATGCTTCGAGGACCCATTGAAGCCTTTGCTTTGGCTTGGAGTTTTACCTTATGTGTTTGTTTTTATTTACTGTACTGTGATTTATTGTGAATTGCTTTATTTTAAATTTGAGAGTTTTGTTCTGATAGGGTTTCACCTGACGTCAATGTTCCTTTCCCTCTCCTAGGTTCAGGCTACAAAATCCCAAGCTCCTTTCTTAAATACATTCCATTTCATATCAGGTTATTTCTTGCAGATAATGCAGGATAGGACCTGCTGTTGCAGGTTATAATATACGGGTTCTAGCAATGCATTATGTTAGTGCAGTTAATGCAGGATAGGGCCTGCCGTTGCTGCTTATAATATACGGTTTCTAACAATGCACTATACTGGTGCAGATAATGCAGGCCGGGGCCTGCTGTTGCAGATAAAAACATACGGGTCCTAGCAATGCATTATATTGGTGCAGATAATGCAGGATAGGGCCTGCCGTTGCAGATCATAGCATACGGGTTTTAGCAATGCGTTATATTGGTGCAGATAATGCAGGATAGGGCCTGCCGTTGCAGATCATAGCATACGGGTTTTAGCAATGCGTTATATTGGTGCAGATAATGCAGAATAGGGCCTGCCGTTGCAGATCATAGCATACGGGTTTTAGCAATGCGTTATATTGGTGCAGATAATGCAGGATAGGGCCTGCCGGTGCAGATCATAGCATACGGGTTTTAGCAATGCGTTATATTGGTGCAGATAATGCAGGATAGGGCCTGCCGTTGCAGATTATAGCATACGGGTTTTAGCAATGCGTTATATTGGTGCAGATAATGCAGGATAGGGCCTGCCGTTGCAGATCATAGCATACGGGTTTTAGCAATGCGTTATATTGGTGCAGATAATGCAGGATAGGGCCTGCCGTTGCAGATTATAGCATACGGGTTTTAGCAATGCGTTATATTGGTGCAGATAATGCAGGATAGGGCCTGCCGTTGCAGATCATAGCATACGGGTTTTAGCAATGCGTTATATTGGTGCAGATAATGCAGGATAGGGCCTGCCAGTGCAAATCATAGCATACGGGTTTTAGCAATGCGTTATATTGGTGCTGAAAATGCAGGATAGGGTCTGCCGTTGCAGATTATAGCATACGGGTTTTAGCAATGCGTTATATTGGTGCAGATAATGCAGGATAGGGCCTGCCGTTGCAGGTTATAATATACGGGTTTTAGCAATGCGTTATATTGGTGCAGATAATGCAGAATAGGGCCTGCCGTTGCAGATTATAGCATACGGGTTTTAGCAATGCGTTATATTGGTGCAGATAATGCAGGATAGGGCCTGCCGTTGCAGATTGTAATATACGGGTTTTAACAATGCGTTATATTGGTGCAGATAAGGCAGGATAGGGCCTGCCGTTGCAGATAAAAACATACGGGTTTTAGCAATGCGTTATATTGGTGCAGGTAAGTCAGGACGAGGCCTGCCATTGCAGATTATAACAAAAGGGTTCTAGCAATGCGTTATATTGGTGCAGTTAATTCAGGATAGGGCCTGCCGTTGCAGATTATAATGTATGGGTTCTAGCAATTCATTATAGTGGTGTAGATGATGCGTGATAGGGCCTACTGTTGCAGATTATGACATACAGGCTCCAGCAATGCTTTATAGTGGCACAGATAATGCTAGATAGGGCCTACCGTTGCAGATTATAACATACGGGTTCTAGCAATGCATTACAGTAGTGCAGATAATGCAGGATATGACCTACGGTTGCAGATTATAATATACGGGTTCTAGCAAAGCATTACATTGCTGCAGTTAATGCAGGATAGGGCTTGCAGCTGCAGATTATAATATGCGGGTTCTAGTAATGCAATATATTGGTGCAGTTAATGCAGGACGGGGCCTGCCGTTGCAGAATATAATATACGGGTTCCAGCAAAGCATTACATTGCTGCAGTTAATGCAGGATAGAGCTTGCAGCTGCAGATTATAATATGCGGGTTCTAGTAATGCAATATATTGGTGCAGGTAATGCAGGAC
The DNA here is from genome assembly GCF_964204655.1 of Triturus cristatus. Taxonomy (NCBI): domain Eukaryota; kingdom Metazoa; phylum Chordata; class Amphibia; order Caudata; family Salamandridae; genus Triturus; species Triturus cristatus. The sequence continues at coordinate 1,127,331,154 of NC_140594.1, forward strand.
GGGGCCTGCCGTTGCAGAATATAATATACGGGTTCTAGCAAAGCATTACATTGCGGCAGTTAATGCAGGATAGGGCCTGCAGCTGAAGATGATATTATACAGGTTCTAGCAATGCATTATCGCTGCAGATATTATTATATACAGGTTCTAGCAATGCATTATCGCTGCACATATTAATATATACGGGTTCTAGCAATGCATTATATAGGTGCAGATAATCCAGTATAGGGCTTGCCGTTGCCGATTATAATATATGGGTTCTAGCGATGCATTTCTGTAGTTGATTGCGTTTTGTTTTTCCATTGTGTGCGGATTACAGTACATGAAGTCTCCCTATGCAGTTTATGCCATATCAAATCTTTTGTTGTACTTAATGCAGATTTATTTCTGTCTGTGCAGGTTATTATATTTGAGATCTACAACAGCAACAAATGGTGCAGTTGATGCAGTTTCATCATCTGCTTATGCAGATTACACCGCGTCTAGTCTGCCTCTGCATTTTATAGCATATCAGATGTATTGTTGCAGGTAATGCAGCCCCACGCTTGCCTGAACAGATTTTAATATATATGATCTACTCATTCAACATATTCAAGCAGTTAATGCAGTTTCATATCTACTTGTGCAGATTATGATGTATGAAGAATGCGTATGCAGTTTGTACGATGTCAGGCCTTTTGTTGATGTTAAAGCAGTAACAGGTCCACCTTTGTGGATTATGAGATACAGGCTCCACCAATGACGTGTATTGGTGCAGTTAATGCAGTTTCATTTATACCTGTGAAGTTTATATAATGTATGGGGTTACCTATACAGTGTATCCCATATAAGTTCTGTGGTTGATGCCAATGCAGTAACTGGCCTGCCGTTGTAGATTTTAATATAAGGGTTTTTCTAATGCAGTGTATTCGTGTAGTTAATGCAGTTTCATTGAATGCAGTGTGGACTGTAATGCATGGGTGGTTACACTGCATCCCCTCCAAAGGTTTCTTTTGTAGTTTTATCATTCAGAATATCCTCATACAAATGCATCATGTATGCTCTTCTGAATGTGCAGTGTGTGTGTGTGTGCACATATTGTGCTGTGTGTACACAGGCAGCCTGGCGACAGCCTCTGTGGGGCTTTCAGGTGCTGTCTATTTAATTAGGTCTGAGTGGCAGACAGCAGGTAGGGCTGAGACATAATAACCAGCAATTAAGCGTCCTGGCCTCCTGCCAGCCCCCCTCCCCTGCTCCACAAGCAGGGTTTGCACACTGGAGCTTGCCTTAGCCCAGGGTGGGGGAGGCAGCAGGCCTGGGGAGGTTTCTGGGCCTGGAATGAAGGCTTCCTTGCTTCTGAAGCTCAGCCTCGGATGTTTTCGGTTGCATTTTTCTCCCCGTGCATGCACAGTCAGGCATTCCCTCGGTGATTATGGAAAGTATTTCCATGTTACTCTTTACCCCCCTGCCCTCTTGACCCCGTGTCTGAGGGTGTGGCACAGAGGGAAGGTCTGCAGTGGCCATTCGCTGACATCTCAGGATGTGACTGTATGACGTGAACATCACTTAAGGCAGTGCAGCTCCTCGAAGCCAATGTGACTTCAGCAGCAGGCTAGGTTCTAATGCAAAGTTTTTTTTGTAGGATTGGTAGAAACTTGACTCCAAGAGCCCACAAATTAGTTTCACAATACCTGCAGGAGGGCGACCCTGGGTCTTTAGGCCGCGAGCCCAAATTCCACCAAGCCCCACCCAGCTTCTTATCTTCCCATGGCAGATACATTGAGGAACATTAACATGAACAATAAAACAATTGTTGTTCACGCAGAAAACCTCTGCATTGAGCTTTATAAAAACAATTTATTTTGAAAATTCTCAGTGCCAAAGCACAGAGTCCCTCAGTGCATTCCTCGTGCCAGGTGTAAGGACCCTACCCTTTAACAGCCTAGTGATTCCAAGAATGTCTAACCCTAGACTGGAGTGTGGCCTCTCATTGGGCATCTCAGATAGCAGCCCTCCCAATGAACTCTCCACAAAGCCTGGGCGGAGTTTGCGGCGTTCCGCAAGCAGCAGACTGCTTTAGGTTGCGTCGTTTGTGCTGATTTTTAGCACCAGGTGTTTGTCCCGGCAGGAAAATCAGCACCAACGGCACTATGCAAAGTGCAAGAGGGCGCTGTGTCTTTTTGTCGCTCGAGTAGATGTTCTACTCGAGTGGCAGCTTCCTCAATGTGAACGGAACATTTCTCAACTCAAGTGGTAGCGGCCATCCGCGTTCGCCCGCATTGAGAAATCTCGCTGGGAGGTGGTCTAGTATTGGGAGCACGGAGTGCAGAAAAGTCCGCTAACTCCACGAACGGAGCGGAGTTCACTGCCCAGGCTTACTCTCCGCGCATTGCATGTCGCCACAGATGATGCCCCTCTTTAAAGGACATTACTTGGCCAAAACTGAACCAAAGAGGCTTTACAGCTGAGAAAGAAAGTCATGAGACAGAGCACTCCTGACCCGAAAAGTTATACAAAAATGTCAGCTTTCCAAGGCTGAGCGATCCACGTTACAATTTCTAACTTACGACTACCAAGCATGAAAGGGAGGCTTTATACGTCAGAGGTGCCACCGCTTGCTGCTATGGTTATCGTTAGCTGGTAAGACGGCAACAGGGATCACAGGAGGACTAAGGCAATTTGGAAAACTCTCCGACTAACAAACCCTTGTGGAGGAGAGGTCACAGCGGGACACTATTCGCTGCTGGAGCAGTGACCGAATTTCCTCAGTTAGAGTTACAAGCTTGGTAATTTGAATGTTGTCTCACCTCAAAAAACAGAAGGCAGAGCTGTAACCTGCGAGCTGTGAACATTTGCACTTTTAAAGATAGTAAAACTCACTTGAAAGTGTCTCCCCTCGCATGTACTCTGCGGGTAGTGCACCCCTTATATATTGAAGCTAGAATATCATGGTATACAAATATCGAGGAAGAAAATACCAAAGCCGAAATATCAAAAAGTAAGTAAATAAAGATTTTCTATATCTAGCTTCCCATATATGTACCTTGACCGTATAAATAAATATATATATATATATATATATATATATATATATATATATATATAATGTACATACATATGGAGTTAGGAATACTACATTTATACTTCCTCTATATGTATTTACCTATCAATATTTTGATCTTCACTATTTTGTCTATGATATTTTTCTGTCGCAATATTCAAATTCTCGATTTTCGGTATTGGAACATTGGAATGTTGGGAGCGCCATTGAAGACAATGGAGTATCTCCGGGCTTATACTGGCTGGCAGAAGCCCAGACCTCCTACATTTCAATGTTTATCTTCATTTTTCTCCCTTTTTAATTTAGAACATTGTACCCTTAATGGGTGGAAAGTTCTAATAGCCGTATGGCCCTTCTGCCTTGGGCTATATTGGTTGTTAAAGGCCCTCTCCCTCATTATAGGCCCTTGCTTGCGGCTAACGCCTATAAATCTGGATCAGGGCCTTTAAGAACCAGTGTAATCCTCGTAAGTGCTGTAATAGGCTAAAGTATAGCCCTCCACTGAGAGATGCCTTATTGAGATCACTGCCGGACCCAGTGACGTAACACAAAATGATGGGGTCATCCTGAAGAATGTGATGAGGGGCCCCTGAGTCTCACATATCTCACAAATATTCATTGGTCAGTGGGGGCCCCTGCTCCACGGAGGTTGAAAGGGCCTGCATTAGTGTTACACCACAGGCCTGACCTAGGAGGACCTGTAGGAAACATCAGAGGACGGCAGCATGAACATGTGACATGCGCACACCCGAGATATCAGCCATTTTGAGTATCAGAAACAAACCAATCCATGGCCTTTGTGGCTGTGTCAGAGGACACTGAGACACTGACCTTCACTGTGCTGTGAAATGAAGACTTCGCGAACGTGAACGGACTAGTACAGAAATCAACACTGGTGTCGGGAAGAAGCCATTGGCAGTAGATTTTAATCTCACAAGTAAGACAGCACCTTTGAAAATGTAAGCTGTGCTCTTTGCAGTGACTTTAGTTAAATTTGTCACTTTGCCTTCCGACCCCTATTGTTATTGTATTTCCTCTATATAGGCTCCTCGGTTCCCTGCTTCTTTTGCCTTTAAAAGGAAGGACTGTTTGCAGTGTACCATCTGCGCTTCCTCCCTTTGCAGGGACTGGCTCTTGCTTACTCTCCATTGGCTCTTGCTTACACTACATTGGCTCTTGCTTACTCCCATTAGCTCTTACTTACTCTCCATTGGCTCTTGCTTACTCCCCATTGGCCCTTGCTTACTCTCCATTGGCTCTTGCTTAGTCCCCATGGGCTCGTGCTTACTCTCCATTGGCTCTAGCCTACTCTCCATTGGCTCTTGCTTACTACCATTGACTCTTGCTTACTTCCCGTTGGCTCTTGCTTATTCTCCATTGGCTCTAGCCTACTCTCCATTGGCTCTTGCTTCCTCCCATTGGCTCTTGCTTACTCTCCATTGGCTCTTGCGTACTCTCCGTTTCACCGGGTGGATGGGGATGTCTCCTTATCTTTGGTAACAATCATCACAGCCTACTGGCAGAAGTACTGGTAAGAGTATAACCAACGGGGGGTTGTGTTATTATTATGTCCTCATACTGCTTTGCATTTATCTGTGACTCCCATCTGAGTTTTACGGTGCTGACTTCTATCCAGTACAATCTTACCTCTTGAACGCCATTTACCACAAGGGAGGTATCCTCTTACTATCACGCCACAAGCCGAGACCCGGAGAGACGATGGAGCTGGTGTGCTTTCTAGTTCTCTCTTTGCTCCATTCTACCCTGGCTACCCACTGTGTGTTCGCTGTCGAAAAGCAACACTTACGACAAAGAAGGGGTTATAGGGTTCATGTTGAATTCGAAGACCACATTCACGTAATCCATTTTACATGCATTAATGCGTGGGTCTTTGCTCCCTTTGATGCTTTACTATATACGTTAACCCTGATGTCACTTTCCTGGAACCCTGGATGTGGCCCACGTGCTCCCGTTGCTAGGTAAAGCACAGTGAAGCCTTCTCTAGCGGGTCTGTGCTTGGCAAACATGTGCGATGAGAAAAAATGCATTAATGAAAAACAAAATTCAAAAGTGTAGGTTAAGGGTGGATGAAGCTCAAAGACTTTAAGGAGAGGAACCATTGGCTACAGTCCTAGGGCCTCAATTACTGGATAAGCCTTCCTGCTGCGCTGCCGTGCATCAAAATAAAAGAGCATGAATGCAACGCATCTACAAGATACAGCGCATTCCTGTCCTTCTCGCCGGCACAAAAACAGCCGCCGTGCGCCAATGCAGAGACCCTTGCGCCATGGTGCAAGGGTGCCTGTGTTACAGGGGTGATTGTTGTTGTGCAAGAAGGGACACCTTCCTGCACAAAAACAATAATTAATGGCATTTTGCTCCTTCTATGAGTGCTGCAGAGTGCAGCACACATAGAGAGAGCACAAAATGAGGAGAAATAAAAGTATTTCTTCTTGTTCCACCACTGCTAGGCCTCCCCTGGGAGGTGTAGGATTCGGACCCATTCCCAGGTTTATAACACTTTGAAAATCTGGGAATGTGGCAGGTTCCATGGATGTTGGGTGGGATCACCCACAGCACTGCCCATGGAATGCCCTTGTAAACAAGGGCCAGCACACTGCGCCACCGGAGCGTCACAAAAAGTAACATGCTGCCAGCGCGATGGGCTTGTAAATTAGCCCCCTAGTGTGGGCACTTAACTAGTAAAGGCAACTTCGAAGAAACACAGTCAAGGCGGTGTAGATAAGGCCCCTATTAGTTCAAAAGATGGTGCCCATTCACCGGGGCATAAGGGTCTCTAATCCTGTGGATAAATTCTGCTGGACTATGCCAGCTCACAATAAAATAGGCCACTTCCCTGTCACATGACAGACGAGACTTTCATTTACAGTACTCTGCTAACTCCCCCCCCCCCCCCCCCCCACCTTTAAGCTACAAGTTAAAAATACTTTACTTGGGATCCCAGAAACTCCCAATCACCCTCATTTAGAGGTCTCTGGAAAACTCAAGAATGACACCTAGAGGTGGCAGCAGCATTACTGCAGAAAGCTCCCCATGGATGATAAATACAGCTCACAAAATAGAAGTGACGCTCAGTTACAAGGCATCTGCACTTTTCTTTTTTTTTTACCTGTATTTGTGCTGTGCTACCACTTGATTTTTGCGGCTTGAAATTTCCAAGTGGTGAAGGAGTATGGCCTCATTACTGTCTGTGTGAATGGCACAATTGTCCAATTAGTGGGACTCTGTTTCAGTCCACTCTCCTCAGGAGCACTTTTTTGGGGGGGCGGGAGATGACATTTCAAGTGCACATTAACGTTTTTGCACATCAGACAAGCCATGTTTGGGAGATAAAATTTACCAGCATGTAAAGGTTTTTGAAAAACGTTTATTGTTTTATCTTATCTGGATTTTGTAAATATTTCAAACTCCAAGCAGTGAGTCCAGATTTCCAAAACTCTTTGGAACCCACGGTTAACCAAATACAATCCAGAGAAAGTCCAATATTCAATTAGCACAGACATAACCCAACAGGATCACTAGACAAAGGTCTGGTTACATATTACACATAAAAGTTTGAATTGTAAGGGAAAGTCGCACCTTTTCTTTCTCGGTGGGACAGGGTTTGCTATCCAGTCATACACCCCCCATATGTGTCATTTTAGTGTATAAAACCAGTCAAAACAAGGCGGAAACCCACAACGCTTTGACAACTATGCAGGTCTAAAAAAAGTGAGGTGAGTCAAGGAAGTAGCCCGGGCCGGGCGGCGTTTCGAGCTTTTTGGTCTTTTGTGATTTTTATCGGTGGCGTGCTGGTAGGATTTCACCTGGCAACTACCTGGTCCGGCGCATCCTTGAGGTGGAATTGGGTTCCCGGGCCCAGATGAAATTGCCACAAAGTCATTGGCAATAAAACATGTCGGCCGAGCACGTTAAAATGGTCTACACATGACTTTGTTGTTTTAATTGAGTACGGACACTATACAAATTAAAGACAGGTGTAATATGTTTCCGCAACTCAATTTTTTTTTTTTTTATGTTTGAAAGCTTTATTAGAGAAAAATAAGTATTACAATAAGGTGACATCAGCAAATATGAGAAAAAAGGTATAAGATGGGACAAAGAAAATAGAAGCAGCCAATATCACAATGAAAAACAAAGCATTTTAAGTTATGGGGAGGGAAGGAGGGGGGGGAAGGGAGGAGAGAAGAAAACAAAAACATGGTATTTATCGTAGAAGATGGGTAAGCAATAATAGGAAATACAGTAAATGGCAATCAAAAAGTACAGTAAAAAACCATCATATGAGTAATTGCATGAATGAAAAAGAAGTATGAAGAAGGTCAATATAAAGCGAAATAATTACCATATTGAGACTGAAAAATATCATGAAAAACTGCAGGCAAGAGTACATGTGTTCAGGGGGGCTTGAAATTATCTGAAGATAGTGGAGAGTAACTCTTTTTGGCGGATTGATCAAGGTATAGAGTAAGAGGTAGCCAGTAAAATTCAACATTTCGGGAGGGTTTACAGGAGGAAGCAAAGGCAACATCAAGTCTGTGTGAGTGACATACAAGATTCCACCAACAATTGAGAGACAATTTGTTCAGAGATTTCCAATTAGAGACAATATGCTGTAATGCCAGAGCCAGCATAAGGTCAAAAAGACCGCGAGAATGTGGGGGGAGGTCTAAATCCTCTGAAAGGCTACCAAGAAATACTAAAGAAGGAGAAAATTGAATAGAGAGGTTGAAAATGCGAGAAAGGCGAGAGAATAGCTGAGACCAGAAAATACGAGTTGAAGGACAGAAGAAGAAGAGGTGGAAAAGATCCGCAGAAGGGGCATTACAGGTCCAACAATTAGATACAGCATCAGGTTGAAAGCGAGAGATAGAAAGAGGAGAAAGGTATAGTCTGTGGTAAAAGAAAAATAGGGATTGAGTGAGAGAGGCAGTACGGGAAATCTTCAAGGATCGAGCCCATATTTTGTCCCAGAGAGAAGTCGGCCATGAAGAATGTAAGTCTGTCTCCCAGGACAATTCTAATTTTGATTTGAGACGATCTGGATTGGGGGCTGAAAAGTACCGGTAAATGATGGAAGCTTTAGGAGTTGTAGAAAGGACAGTGAGTAGAGAGGAAGATGAGGTAGGTAGATCTTCAGAGGAGAGAGAGTAATAACGATCTAGAATGGTTTCCATAAGGATAGGGAATTTCTTTGCAAAAGAAGGAGGGCAGTGGAATTGAGACCGAAATGCAGGAAATGAGCAAGGGGATGACCCATCAAAAAGATGACGTATCCAAATGATACCTTTCGCTCTCCATGAGGGCCATGCAATAGGTCGGTTGTTAATTAATAGAAGTGAATTGTACCATATAGGCAATAGTAGGAAGGATTCCTGCGTTACTGAGGAAGGTGAAACTAAAGGGCGCAGAAGAGAAGAAGTATGCTTGAATAAAAGGGGATTAAGGCATGGGGCTTTAGAGGTAAAACGAATTACTTCTTGGAAAGAGTACGGAAGCAGTAGTTCCTGTTCAACAGAAAGCCAGAGGGGAGAAAAAGGGGAGGGTTCCTGAGATAACCAGCGGGAAGCCTGTCGAAGGGAAAAGGACTTATGATAGAGGCGAAAGTCTGGAAAATTGGTACCACCATTAAGTTTAGATTTACGTAAGTTGAAAAGCGATATGCGGGCTTTTTTCTGCTTCCAAAGAAATTTGGACAACGCAGAATCAATGCGACGGAAATAGGAGTTTGGAATACGAAGTGGGAGCATGGATAATAAGTAAATCAAAATAGGGGCAATCATCATTCTGATGGAGTCAAGACGGCCCCACCAGGAAAGAAATAGTGGATTCCAAGAGGTGAGTAATGAGTCTATCCTAGATATGACTGCATTCATGTTGAGTTGAATGGAGGAGGATATAGAGCTAGAAAAAAGAACACCGAGATATTTAATTTTTGTAGAATTCCAAGCAAAGCCAGTAGCCGTGAAAAAGTGGGGGAGACAAAGTTTGGTTAAAGGAAGAATCTCTGTTTTGTCCGAGTTTATTTTGTAACCGGAGACCAAGGAGAATTTCTGAAATTCGTCTAGTAATGCGGGGACTGAGGTAGGCGGGTCAGAAATAAATAAAAGAATATCGTCAGCATATGCAGACAATTTAAGATGACGTTTACCGTACGGGAAGCCAGAGATGGATGGATTATTGCGTATGGAGGTAAGGAAAGGTTCAAGCGCTAAAATAAATAAAAGAGGTGATAAGGGACAGCCCTGACGAACACCACGTTGGAGTGTGAATGGGGAAGTGAGTTGACCATTAACGAGAACAGATGCTTTGGGCATAGAATATATCAAAGAAATATAAGATATGAATTTGGGGTTAAAGCCGTGCCATTTTAAGGAGGCCAGAAGAAAAGACCAGTCGACCCGGTCAAAGGCTTTCTCAGCATCTACTGAAATGGCTGCAAGGGGAATCGATAGTGAAGGGGCTTTACTTAAAACATTAAGGAAGAGTCTAGAATTATCCGAGGTCAAGCGGCCTTTAACAAAGCCGCATTGTTCTTTCCCTATAAGATGTGGTAGGAGCGGGTCAAGGCGAAGAGCTAATAGTTTCGCAAAAATTTTATAATCAACATTAACTAGAGATATAGGTCGATAATTTTTACAGAACTTAGGGTCTCTACCATCTTTAGGGATAAGACATATGGTAGCGTCCTGAAAAGAGCCTTGGGCTGATCCAGTAGAACAAAAAGATTGAAATAGAGATAGAAGGTGGGGTAAAAGAAGGTCTGAGAAATGTAGGTAAAATTCAACTGGGAAGCCGTCAGGTCCTGGGGTTTTCCCCTTAGTGAGGGAGGATAGAGCAGAGGACAGTTCCGAAATCGTAAGATCAGAATCAACGGCCGAAATATTAAGGTGGGAAGTATCTGGTTGAGGTATGTTGTCAAAGTAGGATTGAATAAGCTCTGGGGTGGGAGGGTTTTCCGGAGTATATAAAGTCTCATAAAAAGAGTGGAATTGTTCCAAAATTTCTGCATTGGTATGAAGAAGTACATTAGAGGGGGAATAAATAGAATCAATATTAGTACGTTCTTTACGAGATTTTAAATAGTTAGCTAACAGTTTACCTGATTTATTTCGACCTCCATAAAATCGCGCGCTGCTCCGGAGAAGAAAAGAGGAGGCAGAGTCTGTGGTAAGTTTGTTAAAGGCAATCTTAGCCTTAAGCAATTCAGGAGACATAATCTTATCAGAGGAAGTATAGAATTGATGTTCCAGAGATTTAATATGAGCAAGGGTGACTTTACGTTTTTGAAGGAATTTTTTCTTCCTTTTAGAGACAAAATCAATAATAAAACCTCGGGCTGTGGCCTTGAAGGAATCCCAAAGAATATGAGGTAGGGTATCAGGCGTAGAGTTAAGATGAAAAAATTCAGAAGCAAAAGCACGAAAAGAGGAGGAAAAAAGAGGATCAGTAAGAAGAGAAGGGTTGAAGCGCCAGCGAGAAGATTTAGGAGTAGGAGGAAGAAGGTCAAAAACAGTAATAATAGGAGCATGGTCAGAGATAACAATCGGTTCAATAGAAGAAGAAATAAGGTGTTGAGAAAGAGATGAAGAGAGAAAGATATAGTCTAAGCGGGAGAAGGAAGCATGAGGAGGAGAGAAGAAGGAGAAATCCATAACGTCTGGGTGAGTGAGTCTCCATGAGTCTACAAGATGAGTTTGGGTAATAGTGTCAAGGAATTGTTTATGTGGTTTATGAGGGGAGAAACGAACAGAGGATCTTCGGTCTAAAAATGGGTCAATGATCTGGTTACAATCTCCACCCAATAGAAAAGCATCATCTTTATGTTGAATACATTTTGCTGTAATGGAGGGCCAAAAAGAGGAGTCAAAACATGTGGGACCGTAAACATTGAATATCGTAAGTGGGATATTGTTAATTAGTAGTTTAGCTAAGACCCAGCGTCCCTCGTCATCCTTTTCTTCTAGAACTACCTTACACTGGAGTCGCTTATGAATCAAAATGGCTACTCCATTCTTTTTCTGAGAAGCAGGAGAAAATAAAACAGTTCCAACCCATAGTCGCTTTAGCTTTAAAGATTCGATGTCAGATAGGTGAGTTTCTTGGATAAGGACGATATCTGGATTGTAAGAGGAAAGGTGGGAGAGTACTCTTTGCCTTTTGATAGGGTGATTAAATCCTTTCACATTCCATGAAACAACTTTGAAGGTGAAAGCTTACTAAACTGATCTAAATCAAGAATTGCAAAAGCATACTGTACATGTAATAATAATTCAAACTGTATAGAAGTATTAACCATAAAACTCTTCAAAAAGGAAGAAGGAAGAACAGGTAGAAAAGGAAGAAGAAAAAGGAAAAGGGAGGAGGAGAGGGATGGGAAAAGGGAAGGGAGATCAGTGGGGAAGGAAGAAGGAAGAAAAGAGAGAATGCATAGAAGACAGTACAAATCCAGAAGGATGACTGTATTAAACATACCTGAAAGAGAAAAAATACACATAGGGAAGGTGGGGAGGTGGTGATGCTTTACAAGACGTACGGACCAGGATCAGGAGGAGAACCACATCGAGACCGCACAAAAGGAACATGGAATGGGACAAGGTGTTGAGAGGAGTAACCGATACATATCCGTCTGGGGAGGAAAAAAGGGAAAAAATGTTAACATACATAACATGTAGACGTAAAAACAAAAGTCCAGAAAGTAGAAAAAGAAAATAGAGGGATATATAGGAGATGCCAGAAACAGATAAAGGAGAGAAGAGATACGAAAAGAGAGTGTAAGAACTGAGATGAGAAGTAAGGAGAATACATGAAGTCAAAGACAAGCCATTAGGAAGACAAACAAGTTAAACAATAAAAATCAAATTTCAGCCACTGGTCGAAGCAGAAGAGGAGGCGTCCATCCCTTCTTCACTGTGTAGAAGAAGAAAGTTCCTTAATTCTCCAGGTTCCTGAAATGACCAAGTCTTTTCTCGATAGGTGACTCTGAGAGTACAAGGATGAAACAAGCCATATCTTGCTCCCAAGGCGCGCAGAGAGGGACGCATAGCCAGAAATTCTTTACGTCTGGAGGCAGTGACGTTAGAGACATCCTGAGATAGATATACTCGTTGACCTTGCCAAGACACTTGTTTTTTACTCCTCGCAGCTGAGAGAATCAATAAAAGATCTGTGTATTTCAGAAATAAAATGATGACTCCACGAGGTTTTGAGGAGGAGCCCGTTCTGGCACCTAGTCTATGGGCTCTTTGTATACTAATGGAGGTGGAAGGTGGTAGGTCCAGAAGTTTCGACAAGAAAGTGGTGAAGAAAGTTACTGGATTATCCCCCTCAAGATTTTCCGGCAGATTGTAAATACGGAGGTTATTCCTCCTATTTCGATTTTCCAAATCCTCTGTATGCTTTTGGAGTGAGAGGACCGTTTTTTCTAAAGAGTCTATACGTTGTGTGTTGGACTGAACTTCAGGAAGGTGCTGTTCAACAGTAGAAAGACGGGCATCCATATTTTCCCATTTATCCTTTAAAAGCTGCATATCTGTACTCGTTTTTTCAATAAATGGGCGCAGCGCACGCAATTCCTCTAGAATTTGATCAGTAGAAGAATGTGAAGGATTGTCTTCTGGCGTAGGAGAATTTTGCTTGAGGCGCTTGCCCGCCGGAGCGGGTGGGGAAGACTTACTGGTGTTAGTATGAGCCAATGATGATTTTGGAGTCGTCATTTTCGCAGATGCAGTGGCTCTATTTGTACCAGATGAAGATGCTCCTGAAGTACTCCCCGATGGTGTGAAGACAAATTTAGGTTTGCGTAAGTTGACCATAGAAAGAAATGAACGTGCGACAATATAGTCTCAATTCCCTGTGAGACGACTAAAGGTGCATGTGAAATGTTCCAGAAATATCTCCAAAGAGAGGGTGAAGCACCCAGACGTAACTCAGTGGAAAAGGCGACAGGGAATTAGAGTGTGCTAAATAACGAGTACAAAAAGGGGAGGATGACTAAAATGGAAGCACAGGAAGGAGCATCCTGAAGTAGCTGAGGCGCAGGAGAAACGGGCAGAAAGTCTCAGAGAACGTTGTTGTCATAGCGCCATGAGGAAGAAATTTAGGATAAAAAGTATTTCAGAGCAGTGAGCATGTTAGGGCGGGAAACATCCAGTTGTCAGGGGTGAAGCGCCGTAAAACTGCGTATTTGGACGTTTCCTCTAATGTGGAGGAGGAGAGAAAAAATGCAGTAAAGGCGTCTTGCACAATATATATAAATCTCACCCCTGAAGTGAAGTCGGTGTCTGAAAGTTCGTTGGTGTCCAGTGGCACGTCGTGTAGTGACAGCTCCTGTCAGCAGAGGCTCCGATGTTCGGAAGAGCTTCAAAATGGCGGCTCCGTGAGGGGCAGGGAATTCATCGCGGAGAGGGGCGAAAACGGCTCCACAAGCGGTGAAAAGCTGCTCCGCTGATTCCGTTAATGTTCCGCCAGCCAAATCCGGCGATGGTGCTCAATAGCGGTCCCGTTTACATCGGGAAAAATACGCCGTGAGGTGATCGATGCGGCGGAGCTCCGTACCTAGCCGGCCATCTTGCGCGGCATCCAAGCCACGCCTCCGCAACTCAATTTTAATCTTGGAGGAGAGCACAAACAGCCTGCTTTGTTTAACAGGGATCTTTCATTTTTATTTTTGGGTTTGATATGATTTTATGGTGATACACTTTTCCTTCAAACTACACATATTTGGGAGTTTGCTACATTTCCTTTTGTGTCAGGCAAGTGTCAAGGATGACACAGTGAGCTAACTGGTGAGTACCTACCAGTAGCTCCCCCGGTGTTGCTTACGTGAGGCACTTCCTTGACTCACCTGTTTTTTTAGACCTGCATAGTTGTCAAAGTTGTGTGGGTTTCCGGCCTGTTTTCATTGGTTTTATATGCTAAAATGACACATATGGGGGGTGTATGACTAGATAGCAAACCCTGTCCCACTGAGAAAGAAATGGTGTGACTTTCCCTTACAATACGAACTTTTATGTGTAATACGTATGCAGGCCTTTGTATATTGACATTATAGAGTGGAGGGCGTCCTGGTTTAGTGTCCCTCTTCTCCTTCCCCTTTGAAATATAACCCAACAAGACCCATATTTGCGTACACCTGGGACTGTATACAGATAGTGCCTTGGGGGGAGCAATGGGTGTGTGTGCTCGCTTTTTGCACCCGTGAGGCACTATGGTTTTATCTATGGGGCTGCAGACCCTTGTGCAGCCCCTTCTGTAATACTGATAGTCCTGGTACATGTGTAGCACAAGAGGTGTCTTCAGAGGGTGTTCCCTCGTTTGCATTGGGGTGTGGCTCCATGCAAATTATGGAATTACTTTGACTCTGTGCCAGCGCCATATTAAGGATGCGGGCAGAGGCAAACATACAATTAGGAGTCACACTGACAGAATGCCACAAAATGGTGGGCAGCCCTCTGAAGGGCTAAAAGGGGGTCCCATTGGCCACCCAGACATCCCCCTACAGGCAGGTGCAGTCACACACTGCAGCTGCCTGCAAGGAGATCTCCCTTCCGTCTTCGAAGTGCAGAGTTTCTCAGCATATAGCTGAAGTTCTGCAAGGCCCTGAAGCCCTGTCTTTGAGTTGCCACTGGACTACTGCCTTTGTCACTGTGAACCTCTACCCGGACAGCAAAAAAATTGACAGATAGGAATGCATAATTTATCTGAACCTCAAGCATTTACTCTGTTCCCATTCCATACCATCATTTTTTAACTCTTCCATGCCATTACAGAAGGGGACAACCATAAGTTAATCGTCTCAGACCTGTTACAATCGGAATAGTCCAGGGCAGACTACTAGGCCACATACACCCTGAATGGGACTACAAGCAACCACAGACTGCGTTCAGCCTTGTTGGACCTCAAAAGTGAGGTGCAGCTTGATTCCTTAGTCAGAGTGGCAATCGGAACCACGTCTGGGTCTACGCACACACCTCATTTTCGAAAGCACCGAAATCTTGTTAAATGATAATATGCAGTAAATATGATGATAATAGCACGCCTAGCCGGAGAGTCCTTACATTTGTAGCCAGAGCAGGCACGCCTGCCCTCCAGTGGTGCCTCTCACCAGTACCACTGAACGAGCACCTGCTGAATATATGGTTATGAAATACAAGAGACCAAATCAGTTTGCAATAATGGTGTTATTTCAATGCCTGAAGTACACATTCATCAGGACTAGATATCGGTGAGCGCTAGGTACTCCTACATATCCAAGAAGAATCCTCGGTGATACAGAATAGCGTTCCCCCGAGAAGTGTACAAATTCTAATCCTGACAGATCAATCGAAGACATTGGTGGATCTAGTGCTTGGCAGCTATCCATTCTAGGCAAAGATAAAGCATTACACTGCTGGATGCTTGCGCCTGGTACTGAATGAAGTGATCGATCAGTCACAGAATGAGAGTCACCCGTGTCAAGGCACCATTTAAGGAAACAAGCCAGTCCTAATGCAAAAGCCTACACTGACTTCTCAGCCATAGCTTTTAGCCCGATAATAACTGGGAAGCGCCTTCTGGTATTATGGATGAGACTCCCAGCTACCACTGGTCTCGGGGTTATGAGTGCAGCAAAAGTCAGTCCACCACTAAATTTCTTCTCAGCAAGGGGAGCCCTGGTGGCCACCAAGAGGAATAACTGGCCAGCAGACTATGGCCATGAGTTTGAGAACTTCATGAACTACACAGACTTCTGGCTCCAGAGCATCATGTCCCTGTGGCCACTGGTATGCAAGTGCACTGCAATTTGCAAAGCAGGCAAAGTTTGAAAAGAAAGGCTTGCATGGTTGTGAAGTGTTGCACTTCTCAATTTGCGGCACTCTGAGTACACTTGCTTTAACTTTAGTTCTCAACACAACTCTTGCCTTCAGGGAAGGTGCTACACTGGGGCTCAAAGCAAGTAGTTGCCTCATGGACACAAAATTGCCTCAAAACAGGGTGTGTTACTATGGGAAAGGGTGCTGTATACATCACCAGTGCACTAAGAGAGTATCAAATAACGTTATATACTTTCGGTCATCCGGGTCGCCATTCTTTGCCCAGATTTAAACAGGTCATACAAACACAGAAACAGATTGGGACTTTAATGGGGTAGATTTCAAATTGCCATTTATTTTCAAATGTTTATGACAACACGCACTCTCTAAGGTCCTGGGGATTGATATATCAAATATATAATTATTCAACTATACACTAAGGGGCTGATTTACATCTTGGCAGACGGAGTAAAATGGCCATGGCGGAGTTCCTTACTCTCGCCATGTCGACGGTACTCCACCTGCCGTATTTAGAGATATACACTGCCCTAGCGGACATCGATAGCATTTCCAGGAACCGTCGTTACAGCAATGCATTGTAAGTTTGACGGACGGCTCCGTCAACATGAAAGAGCACTACATCTAACATACAATTATTTTTCTTTTTCAAAAGAAAATCCCAAAGAAGGATTTTCTTTTTGAAAATAAGAAGAATAATGACCCGCTCGCCATGGAGCATTCTCCCAAGGTCTCCGGGTCATTTAAAAGTTTTCACTGTCCTTTGCCGCTACGCTTTTCATGGCGGTGACAGGCAGGGAAAACTGGCCATTTGACCACCCAAAGTAAATAGGCGAAACCTCCTACAGCTCTAATTCTATCGGGCTGTCAGATGTGTATGTAGGGGTGAAGGCCTGACAGTCTTCACCATCTATACACAATGGAGACGTAGTAGTCCTAGTCTCCTCCGTCTATACACTGAAGGTCCGCCCGACTCAAAATGAAGTGGGTGGACCTTCAGGTTAGTGGAAAGGCTACTCCGTTGCGATAAAGTACCTGTGTTATCTTACAGGGTTTTTGTTTTTTGTACACAGAGAATGGATTTTTGTTCCATTTGTTGCAAGGTTTTGTTTCTTGTGTATATAAGTCACCATGTGCCGCACGTTAGCTTTTGTTGTAGTGGATGCTTTTCACTACCTTTTCACTACCTTTTAACATGGATTTGGTCCCTAGGGTCCCTTATTTGGGGCAGAAATTTGGGTTTTAGACCTTTCTTTCCACATTTTTACAGGTTTGTTCTCTGTACATGGGGAGTATACACATTATTCTTTCGTTTCTTTATTTAAGGAGGAGGATGGTATGTATCCTATCCTTCCTCCTGGTGCGGTTCGTTTCCCTCTCGTGATGTGGTTTCTACTGTTCATCCCTGGGTTATAGATCATTTACTTATGTGTACATTGTTGTTTATAGTTTTTAAAGTTTAGTTTCCTTATTCTTCTATTTTATAGGAAGGAGATAATGTAGTATCTTCATGTTGTGTTATTATGTACTGTGTTATCTTGTTCCTAGCTGCTCAGCCAGTGTGAATGTTGGTGTGTGGGCCATGAGTGGAATGCTTGAGTGACTGGTATGAGTGGTGAAAGTTGGTGGAAGGGCTGAGCAGCTAGCAGGCTGCCCCTGGTAGGGCTGCTCCACAGAGTTTAACTACTACTTGTTATCTACTTGAATACATCTACATAATCTGCATCCTACCAGTGTGGACTAGTACCCTTTCCGCCAACAAATAAATCAGCCCTAAATCCCCTAAGTTTATCGCAGAGGAAATAAGTACATTTTGCGTAGGGCTAGCCGTAACAAGGACGATTGTTGGAGACGATACTCCAGTGTTTTTTTAGTGTTACATATAGTTTATAATATAGCAAACAGTGTATTAGGGAAAGGGAACTGGTCTCTGGTAAATCAGTAAATGTATTAAGTGGACACTGCATCTGACAATTTAAAACAAGCATTGGCATAGCCAATAGGTCTCGCCTTTGGGACCTTATAAGAGTTTAGCCATGCAACAGTTGCATAACTAAATACTTATAAGCTCCCAAAAGTGAGACCTATTGGCTATGCAAAGCGGCTCACGATCAAACATCAAAGCGGCCGTGCGGCCGCGAAAGTGAAAGTAATCGCGGTAAAGCACGGCGCGCGCGCCCCCGCACATGCACTGTAGCTCCAGGCTGGCCTGGTAGCATTTTTTGGAGCCCTCTCAATAAGTCTCGCCAGAGCAGCGCATGCGCTGGGTCAGGCGAGACCTAAAAAGATAGTAGGTTTAGGAGCTCACTTTCCCTCAAGAAACTGAAGACATCATTCATCTTACACTACTGATGCATCCCAGCCCCATGTTCTCTAAGTAACCTTTACATCCACCTCCTGCACATACATTGAGACATTAACTCTGCACCTAGGCAGAACTCGTGTGCTTTGTTCTAAATTGCATCTGCTCCCTGAAAGGAGTCATCTTAGTTAATTATCTTTGCAATTGTTTGTCATATTTCCACATTTCTTCAATAGCTTTAATAGGTTGAGAAAACCGGCTGAACACGTTTTGTCTACAGCGCCCTCCATTTCTCAGTGTACACATCACGTGGGTGCACATTATGTACATAAAACACACAAAATTCGGATTGTCTCTTGGCATTTAGATAGCACGTGTTAAAGTACAGAGTAGAGGGCCTTCTCCCTAAAAGACTTGCCAAGCCTTTTCTTAATACAGATGAGTTCTGCTCTAACAATGCTCTTGTGTCACTAGTTACCTGCAATGAGATTACAGGCAACAATTCACATCACACCGACCAGAACCAATGAAACACAGCCAACTCGCAGACCAGTGTTCCATAAGGCATGATAAGAGAGGATCCTTAGGGCACCATCTAGTGGTGCTGACAAGTCACTGCACATGTCTTGAAAAATGTTTTTTTTTTTTTTATAGGGAGAGCATCAGCAGGCAAAATGATATATTGCCTGTATTACTGAAGATGCTTGCACCGATCCCGCTTCGTCAGCCTCGTGCATTCTCTCGTGCACTAAAAGTGAGATGAGAGGCAGGTCTGCTGAGAGGTGACGCACATTGTTTCAACCAGGATTACACTCACAAATTTAAAAAAAGCATTGACAAATTCAAGGCATGCACAGACAGGGGCAATGTTTCAGAAACACATACAGAACATATGTAAGCGACACAAGCCAACCTTACAGGCAAACATGTACAAACCTGGAAATATACACACAAGCCTTCCAGAACCCCTACAGCAATAATGTTGGTGCCACCTTGAGAGCTTGGCTCAACTTCTTTGCTGAGGGCCATTTTAGGCCTCAGGGAAAATAACTCAGTGAGGGTTCATTGTGAGAGGAAAGGGAGATGATGGATTGGTGAGGTGAGGTGTCCTCCAGGTACTCTGGTTTGAGCATCACAAATAGAACCCCTAGGATCCCCTATTTTAAAGATGTAATGGAGTTGTCTCTCCTGTGGGATTTCTCCCAGCCTGCACACCTTGATGACAGGATAAGGTAAAGGGACACCTTGAGAGGCTGTGCCCTGTGGCAAGAGCAGTGGCGGCTTTGACTACTTTAAAAGATACGGGGGCATATTATCAAGCACGGCGTTAAAATTATCGCAGCTTTAGCGGCGATAATGGGCTTGATAATGTGCCGCAGAGAATTCCAATAGAATCCCATGTTGACGCCAGAACATGGGCTTCTATGAGAATTCTCAAGGGCATATTATCAAACCCATTATCGCCGCTTTAGCGTCAGTTTCCTGCCGCTAAAGCGGCGATAATTGTAATGCCGTTTCTTGATAATATGCCCCACTTTACCTTAAGTTTACCGTAAGTTATTTTACCTTAATCTTGACTCCAAGATTAATGTTTCCAGCGCCTACGTGCATGTTTTCGTTGAAACAGTTTTTTGTGACTGCCAAGGTGGGTTTGAGGGAGGGGACTTCGCAGGAGTATCTCTGATGTGTGCGCTTCCCCATCAACATTAGAATTCTGTGGGGCTTAGCCCCTTTCTCTCAAGCAGAGCAGTTTGGTTCACAGGAGACTCCATGCAGTTCCGTTATTCCCTGGCCAATCATTTTTCAGTTTTCTCCCTCCTTTGTAACACTCCCTTGAGTTGCTCACCATGTGTAAACTCTTGCTTCAATGATTTTATGAAAATTATCCAGAGCAATGTAGCGTACCCCAATGAATCCCCTTCTGGTCTAGGGAACTAAGGGCCAGATGTACGACCCTCAACGGGAGATCGGCCTGTTTACGACCGCAAAAAAGGGTAATGGCATGTACAAAGGTTATTTTGCAAGTCACTGACTCGCAAAATAGCGTTTGCGACTCTCGCTATTAGGAAGGAGCGTCCCTTGCTAATGGCGAGACTCACTGCCATGTATTATTGTTTTGCGACCACATTTGCAGCCGCAAAACACTCGCAGACCCCTACCCCTTTCTGAGTGTGTGAGGGACCACTGCCTGCCCTTAAAAAATGAAACTGAAAAGTTTCATTTTTCTTTTTTATAGGCATCCCGTTTTCCTTTAAAAAAAAATAAACTGCTTTATTTAAAAAGCAGTCCCAGACATGGTGGTCTGCTGACCCCAGCAGGTCACCATCCCTGGGAGTGCTAGCCATTCCCAATGGGGTCGCAAATTGCGCTTGCCTCATGAATATTGACGAGGCAAGCAATTCATGCCAATAAAAATACATGCTAAAAAAAAAAATTAAACAACAAATCCATGAGGAGTAAAATTCTAACAACTCAATGCGTTTCGGCTGATCCTGGTTCATCATCAGGAGCTCATAGATTTTTCACATCTCCCTGGTGTCTGTGTTTAGAGTTTGCAGTTTCATATATATTGACAATTGCCCTTTTGTGAGTGGCCATTACCCGAATTTTTTGTTCCCCTATTTATTTCAACATCTTGAGGCGACTATGCGTGATAATCCACCAATCCACAGTAATGATCTTTTCTTATCTTGTGTATAACAGAAGGAAACAAACAAAAAAGTACACCCCTCCCTCTATGGATCTCATCTCACATCTGCCTCAATGAAATGGGTGTGTGTCTTAGTGCTGTGACAAAACCAGTGATGTTATTAATGACCTTTAGAATCCACCAGTGATTGATTTATGTGATGAAAGACAAAACAAGCACAGCATGAAGTGATGGCACTATTGAAGCTGTCTCAGCCACACCTAAAAAAAGTGGAAACATAATTACCTCAATTGAGAGAACCTGTATTGCACAAGAAGGCAGTAGCATTAACCAACCACCCTCTACAGTCATCTGTTCCTTGTAACACTTTCGCTTCCAAATTAATTTTGCTTGTAGATGTCCTCCTGGTTCCAGATGTGTAAATATGGAAAAAGAATTGAAAACATTTTACCAGCAACACAGGCACCCTGCTTTTTTTGTATTTGTTTTTATTCCGGGATACTCATGGCAGCAATATACAGTATAAGCATATATCTCGTAAATACAGTAAGTAAGAGTTTTTCTCTGTTTTCGCCTGTACATGTGACAGTGTTATGCCAAAAACATGTATCACAGGCACAATATAAAAAAGGCTGCATGTCCCTATTTTCTTTTTTCTGAATAACAGCAATACAAGTATCAATAAACACAGAGGTGCCGATTACGATCCGGTAAAAACCGCGTACGAACCGTCGGTCGGAGCGAATTCCCCGTCCGACTCGTACCCGGTCGTAAAACTTTACAAACATGGAATTACGATTCGCACGGAAACACCATTTCCGTACGAATCATAAAAAACACCGACCGACGAAAATATACATACGAATGTGATCCGGGAATGCTGCGACGTGACGTCGGGACGCTTTCAGGCAGCGTTTCACGAACCAGGAATTACGATTCGAACCGACAGCAGTCCGGACGGCAATATTTTCACGGCACCCAAAAAGTGCCGCAAAAGCGAAGTACGGCGCGAATCGACCAGAGTAGGTGGCCCGGTACGCACCGTACCCCCCCCAGCCCCCGTAGGTACGCGCCGACCCCCCCCCCAGCCCCCGTAGGTACGCGCCGACCCCCCCCAGCCCCCGTAGGTACGCGCCGACCCCCCCCCAGCCCCCGTAGGTACGCGCCGACCCCCCCTGTGTGTACACCCGTGTACGGTGCGTACCCCCCGTGTACGTTCGAGTCGTACCCCCCGTGTACGTTCGAGTCGAACCCCCCCGTGTACGTTCGAGTCGAACCCCCCCGTGTACGTTCGAGTCGTACCCCCACCCGTGTACGTTCGAGTCGAACCCCCCCGTGTACGTTCGAGTCGTACCCCCACCCGTGTATGTACGGTGCGTACCCCCAGCGCTGGGGGTACGCACCGTACATACACGGGTGGGGGTACGACTCGAACGTACACGGGGGGGTTCGACTCGAACGTACACGGGGGGGGTTCGACTCGAACGTACACGGGTGGGGGTTCGACTCAAACGTACACGGGGGGGTTCGACTCGAACGTACACGGGGGGGGTACGCACCGTACACGGGTGTACACACAGGGGGGGTCGGCGCGTACCTACGGGGGCTGGGGGGGGGGTCGGCGCGTACCTACGGGGGCTGGGGGGGGGTCGGCGCGTACCTACGGGGGCTGGGGGGGGTACGGCACGTACCGGGCACCTGTTTGGACGTCTCCATGGTTGTTATGGGAGTTCGGTGCGGACGGTCTTTTCACCATACGGTTGTACATTCGGACGCCCGGGATGGATCGTGATTCCCCGGTCGGACTTCACCTTTCACGTTTGTACGGTGAATCGTACGAGGACGTGTCGGACACATTTTCCGACCCGAGGACGTGTGGGGAAATATTCCCAGTGCGGTTCGTATGGACTTTTTACCATGCGAATCGTGATTGCCAGTTCGTACGGCACTTGTACGATTCGTACGGTAAAAAGACCCGATACGAGTCGTACGGGGACATTTTTTACCGGATCGTGATCGGCACCAGAACTGTTAAAAGGAAGAAGCAAAAACTGGGCAGCAGTTGGCAGAGCAGCATTCCCACTTATCTCCTGGCACCAAGGAGAATGTGATATTTACAGATCAATCCATCTCTCCTCCTTAAATGAACTTATGATGTACTAGGTAAAATAGTGGTGGGCTACTGCCCCTCTGTATCCCCCTTAAAATGTAGTGCAGTGGCGTTTCAGGCTGTAGGGGGACAGCCCACATCCTCCTAAATTAAGATTGCGGGTTTCTGCCCTCCGCAGTGATCAGTCTCCCTCATCGTCCAGGAAGC
Organism: Triturus cristatus; assembly: GCF_964204655.1. NCBI lineage: Eukaryota > Metazoa > Chordata > Amphibia > Caudata > Salamandridae > Triturus > Triturus cristatus. The sequence continues at coordinate 1,127,354,296 of NC_140594.1, forward strand.
CCAGAGATTTCTGTGTTAATTGGTATTATCTGGACTCTGCCACTCCCCGTCTGTGTGCCTGGGGTTCAGGGTGTCAGTAGATCTGTCAACCATCTATCTCAAATGTGAGAGCCATCGACACTGCGGTCGGCCTTGAGTACTCGGTATAGAAGGGAAATCACTCCCCTGTGGGTACCTTGGTCTAAAATTGTAACCAATGTGTGGGACACAGTTGGCTCCTCAGGGAAAGAAGTCCATATCTCTCGCGTAGTGCGTGAGAGTTTCGCATATTGTAAAAAATGCCCTCCTGGGATCCCGAAGCACTCCTGTGCTTCAGTGAATGTGAGGAAGGACCCATTACAATACTGGTCGACCGCAGCAAGGCACCACCTCTTGAACCACATCGTCAAATCCATTACAGTTTGGATATGGCAAAAATTACGCAGCCATTGTAATGGTAGCGTTCGTACATACGCTGCCCTATGAAGCACGAGTGTGACAGCCTGTTCCCATGTCCCCGCAACCTAACGCACCACAAATGGGTATTCCGGAGGCCTCCAAGATCCCATTATGAAGTTATTGTCTCATCCCCAAACCGCTAGGAGGTCCTTCTCCACGTTAGGGCCTTCCACACACCAGGCCGTTGCGTATTGGAGAAGGGCGGCAATGTAGTAAAGCCGAAGGCCCGGTAGGACCTTCGGCTTTACTACTACTCAGTGTCTAATTTCAGGCTCTCCAATTTTACCCTGCTGTGTTTTCCAGTCCAAACCAGCGATAGCAGGAGGCTGCTAAGGGTCTCAAAGGTAGATCTAATGATAATGCAGAAAAATGTCTGCTTGGTATACAGGCAGCGCGGTAGAGCACCATCCGGAAGAGGGCCACTCAACCCATGATGGAAAGAGGGAGGCGATTCCAGATGTTAATGGATGACCGTAAACCCGTAATTACTGCCTCCATGTCCAATGCATATTGCTCCTCCGCCATATGTGCTCCCTGGATCCCCAGATAGCACAAATGTTCACACTTCCATTGGAACTCCGTTGGGGTGAGGTCAGCCGCCTCTGTATTTGTTACCATGGCAAGTGGGATCAAGGCTGATTTCCGTTTATTGACTTTCAGTCCAGACACTGCGTTGAAACTCGATAGGATATCTAGAAGAATGGGCATTGCCTCTTCTGGGCAGTTTAAATATAGCAAGGCGTCATCTGCATATAGGGATACAACGTGTACCCGGCCACCCATCTGAATGCCCCAACGATTCATGTCCCTTCGTAGTCTAATCGCTAAAGGTTCTATTGTCAGGGCAAACAAGAGTGGGGACAATGGGCACCCTTGTCTTGTGCCCCGTTCGATTGTGAAAATTTCAGAAATCACCCCACCATTGCGTACCCGTGCAGTCTGTAAATTGTATAGATGGCGCACCCAGGAGGTATATTCCTAACCGAGACCCATTCTCGTCAGCACTTCCCAGAGGTTATGTTATGTTAAAATTTCTTATGAAGCGCATATACACCGATTGGTTTCTTGGCGCTGACTTAAAATATTGATGGAGCCCCATGTATTTAGTTGTCTGCAGAATCTAGATATAAGCTTGGGTGAATTGCCAAGTCTTAAGAAGCCTTCTGAATCTAGAGAATTCAGTGCAGGTTCTGATGTCCAAGGGAAGAGTGTTCCAGAAGCTGGGTGCCAGTACTGCAAACCTGCAGCCACCTATTTGTTTCCGTTTATAGGAAGGAATGGTTAGGAAGTTCTTGTGGGCAGAGCGCAAGCTCCGTGCAGGTATATATTTTTGAACAAGGCCTTGAAAATAAGGCAACCAACTTTAAATGCACATCTTTGTGGGTTAGGAAGCCAGTGTAACTTTCTCATAGTGGGGGGAGATATGTATGTTCCCATCTGGGTTGCTGCGATATCAGCCTGGCTGCCTGGTTCTGTACCATCTGCAGTCTTTTAGTGAGATAAAGCAGGATGCCAAAGTATAGAGAATTGGCATAATCCAGGTGTGATATCACGATGGCTAGGACCACCTGGATTAAAGCTTCCCGAGTAAGTAATCTCCTGATCTTCCTTATCTTCCTCAGCTGAAAGAAACAGGTGGAGGTCACTGCTCCTATCTGAGATTTCATAGTGAGATCCCTCTTGATGATCACTCCCATACTTTTGTCTGAGGAAGAAGGAATAGGGGGAGCCTAGTTCACTTGGCCAAAACTGTCCGTTCCAAGGGTTCAGGGGACCGCTTATCAGAATCACTTCAGTTTTATCTGGATTTAATTTTAACTGGTTATTATTCATCCAGTCACGGATGTGCAGCATCGTTGCCTGGAATTCAGATATCGAGTCAGGCGAATTATCGATAGAGAACACCACTTGCAGATCATCTGCATAATTATATGTGCACACCTTCCTGTTTTTCAGAGACCAAAGTAGGGGAAGAAGGTAAAGATTAAATAAGTGAGGGGACAACGAGAAGCCCTGAGGTACTCCACGTCGTTGCCATTTTTGGTGCAGAAAACTGGGAAAGACACACTGACTGGGTACGCTCCTCAAGAAATGACTCAATCCAGCTGGACGCCGCTCCCTTAAGGCCGGCAGAGGTAGTCCCATCGTAAGGTGTTGAAGACCTTTTCAATGTCTAAAGCTAGCAATGCTGCACTATTATCCATATTGGCCGTATTGTGCAGGACATGGGACAATTTAGGTAAATGTATGCGTGTGCCGCGGCCTGGCATGAAACCTCTCTTGTCTGTGTGGACTAGATGTGTGACAACGCTACTCAATCGTATTGCAAGTGCCTCCACCAGAATGTTCATGTCTACTCCCAACATTCATAGCTGTCGATATGATCCTGCCATGCTTGGATCCCCACCCGGTTTGGGGGGCACAGTGCTTTTTAATGTTCAAACCATACTTGCAGACACAATTGGTTATTAACTTCAGAAATGGCAGTTCTAATGTAACATTTGGCTCGAAAAGCCTGACTTCATATATGCAAATCATGTTGTGAGCAATGGGTGACATCTTGTGTCGCTCCATGTCTGTTTGGCAACTCTCAGCATCACCGGTGGCATGCCCAGGGCTTTAAGTGGGCCGGGTCCTGCCGGTGTTCAATTTTATATACAACAGAGCCATAATTGTTGTTTATTTATCTTATGCAATTAACAACCATTGGCAAAACCAATAGTCCTGGCTTCTTGTAGGTGTAATGCTACTTGTTGTATTATATATCTAGATGCAATGACAGAAAGAGGAGGAAACATACCAGTCGAGTGGCACACAGATTTTTACCTTCCATGTTTTTAATCCACGCCCTTAATTACATTAACCACGCCCCTTTGAGAGACCCCCCAGTTTTTTCATCCCACTGAAAGCCCTGGACATGCCTCAAGGTTCGACCTCGTCCTGGACTCTTTTCAATAGCCACCTGGTGCTCTTGGAAGGATCCTTGACTGGTTGGCGCAGACACCTTTGTCACAAGCAGGGATTCGTCACGTATTCCTTCTGCCTCAACGTAACGCAAAGCTCCATGTGGTGGTCCGGTCTTGTCTGAATTATTGTAATGAGCAGCTCCTTGGCGAAACCACAACCAAGCTGCAGAGAGAGCAAAACCTATTTTTTAGTCTAAAGCAGGGGTCTTCATACTGGGGCGGGCGTCCCCCCTGCCCCCCCCCCCCCCCCGGGGGGGCCTCAAGTGATTCTGGGGGTGAGAGGGAGCGCCAGGCTCTAGCCAAAAGAAGAATTATGCTGATAACAGTGCTGTGTTTACAGAAGGATGGGCGGCAGTAAGCCGCTCTATAATAAGCCATCACTAACATCTTTTGTCCTTTATATCCTGGCTGGGAGTATGTGTCAAAAGGGAAGGAACTCACAATATTCTTCAACCCCCCCACCCCCACTTCTAATAATCACACTGCTGATACTGTTACACCTTAGTAAGACCTGCCTGACCAGAATAGTATGTTTGGCATTCATGTATTTGATTACATTTTTAAAAGGGTAAAAGAGCTTAACTTCAATGTTAAAATAAGTCTAGACATATTTAAACATTGCCAGTTAAATAGAAAAATGTTGGGGTGAGGTCTGATGATTTTCTTTCACTGGGGGATGCAGCCTTAAAAAGTTCGAAATCTACTGGTCTAAAGAAATCCAGCCGTTATCCCCGGTCATGGTTGCTCCGCACAACAGCAGGTTAACAGATTGATGCGCTGTGAGCTTTCCTCTAATAAGCGCCACAGATTGCAGGGGAAAACTCCAATCAGCAACGCAACAGCACGAAGAGTAATAAGGGAACGCCAACATAGTGCTCCCTACTATTAAAGAACATTGTGACCGCAAGGCCCTCCGCTGAGAGTACACACACACTTGCATGATCGGGTGTACAGGTACTTGACAAACCTGTTCTTTCCTTAGAAAAATCAACCGGATCTAAGGGCTTTTAAAAAAAATAATAATATGCCTTCACACCCAGGCGGACAGGTTTTGGAGAAAAGATTCCTGGCTCGGCACTCAAGTACAGGACCAGAGGTACATTAAGGCCACTGTTGGGAGCTGCCTATTGACAACACCACAAACGACCACATGAGGGCGCCTCATCCAAAAAAATGGCTTCAAAAATACCTTTTAAATAGGGAACAAATTGTGTTCTTATGGCAAACAAACAAAACATTGGCTGAGGCTGTATTGGATTTGTTTACTTAGCCTGTAGTCTACTGAAAAACGTAGAAGACATTCTAGTGACCATCCTTTCTCTCCAAGCCTTGCTTACCTCCACTGGGGCTTCTGAGTGACCCCAAGGAGGCCTAACTTCAGTAAAAAACACCAACAATAACAAATATTGCCCCGTCATCTCGTTTTTGCCTGTATGCAACATATGACTTGCAGAGACGTGTTAAGGCATGGGCAAAGTGAGCTCTGGCCCAGGGCCCCAACCTTTCAGGGGGCCACCTGCCAGCTCTATTCTGGAATGAGTCTTGCCCTGATGACCTTGAATAATTCTTAATTGTTTTAAATACAATTTTCCTTTAATTAATTTTAATGTGGGAGTCTGTTACAGACATTTTTAAGAAAAATGTTGTGTTTATGTTTCATGCAACATCCGTAAAAAAGTTTCTTTTAAATCAAAACAGGACCTCACACATGAGAAGTGGGAGGGTGTCTCAGAAGTTTTTTGCAGTAATATTAGTGAGCTGCTGCTGTGTTACAAGATTGAAAATACACCTCTCCATCCCTGACTATTAAACATAAAAACATTGCGAGTTTGGACGAGTGTGCCTGTGCACTGTCAGTGGCCTAGCCAACGAGGGCAAGAAAGAGGTGAAATTGGATTATAAATTCAAAGCTGTTCTGAATAGGGGCCCCCAAAATACGTTTGGCCCAGGTCCCCCAAAATCCTTAAAATATCCCTGATTACTCAGTATCCCCTCCGGCCCAAATGCTGCCGGCCCAACCTTCAGACGTGGGGTCATATTATCAAGCACGGCGTTAAAACTGCCATTTAAGCGGCGATAATGGGCTTGATAATATGCCGCAGAGAATTGCATTAGAAGCCCATGTTGACACCAGAACATGGGCTTCCATGGGAATTCTCTGCGGCATATTATCAAGCCCATTATCGCCGCTTTGGCGGCAGTTTTCTGCCGCTAAAGCGGCGATAATTTTAATGCCGTTTCTTGATAATATGCCCCTAAAATTTTATCTCTGCTTCCAACATATTTCATATAGTTAAACAAAGAAACCTTTATTGTTTGCTGCGGGGAGAGCAGAGGTAAGCCTATGAAGGGGTATATGTTTGGGGGCTATGAGTTACATTCCTTAACATCTGGGCTTTTTGAGAAAAACAGAAAACATACAAAAGCCATAAAGGATTTCCCTACTTGGCTGCTAGTATCATATGGAACATTACTGCAGTCTAATTAAGTCGGTCTTAGATAAATCCCACCGCACAGTGGGTTCTATAAAATGAAAACAACAGCTGCCATACTTGTAAACACTGTGCCCTGCTATATTTTCACATTTCTTCTGGTGCTTGTTAAATTTTTAGGTTTAAATCTCTGATACAAAGCATGATTCGTCTTAGAATAGTCCTACAAATGCATGTGATTACTGTTCTTACTTTTAAACCATGATTGGACTTTAAAATGTCTGTGAAAATGTACAATGAATGTCAGTTTTTGACAAAGATGGACGTATTTGGAGGCGGGAGAAGAACTTTGTACTGTCAATCAATGAATCGGGGGGATCGAAAACGCAGCTACTCACCCGCGAGGGTCTCAAGTGGCGGGGGCGGCTCCGTTGGGAGCTGGTCTGAAGAGCCAGGTCTTGAGGTCCTTCCTGAACTGGAGCAGTGGAGGGCTTTGCCGGAGGTGGAGGGGGAGGTCGTTCCAGGACTTGGCAGCGAGGTAGGAGAAGGACCTTCCACCCGTTCTGGTCTTGTAGATGCGTGGGACGGTGGCCATTGAGAGTTCGGCTCATTGGAGGTTTCTCTTGGGGGCATGGAATGAGAGGTGGTTGTCTAGGTATGCAGTTGCCCTCATAAATTGGAGGCTGGTTTTGAGTATCTGCGCTGGAATAACCAAGAGTATTTATGAGAGGCAGTGAGGGGCACTGGCAAAGCTGCTTGTAAGGGAAAGTGTTGGAGGTCAGGAAAGAGGAAACACGGAAGAGCTTTGTGTGGGTCATGGCACTGGAGTAGCAGGCCAGTCCTAGTGTAGGTCAGGATTCTGGCGCGCAGTCCGAGGATAGGTGTGGACAGGGCCAGCCTTGGGCTTGGGTGAGCTGGGCCCAGGGCCGGGGCGTCAATATTCCGAGGGGCGCAGCAGGGAGCTGCCTGACTCAATGTCATGCAAGCAGCAGCTCGTCCATCCCACTTGGTCTCTCAATAGGGTCCCCATTAAAGACTTTGAAATCAGCCCTTAATGTGCCTCAGCGTAATTATTAGCCCCCCATCAACCCCCTGCCCTCTTCCCATCTTCCTCATACCTCCTGCCATCTAACCGCAATGACCCACCCGCCCCCCACAACAAACACCAAGTTTCCTTTCTCCTCAGGGCGCTGTCCCGGTCAATCTGATTTAGGGCTGGCCCTGGGTGGGAATGCATGTACGTGTGCGCATGTATGTGTGAAGTTCCTCACTTTTTGTAGCCCATAAGTAAGAGAGGGTGTTACCCCACCTGCCTGCAGCACTGGGTTGTACTCAGATACAGGACCAGCCCTAATATAGATTATTACCAATAAATTTAATATATAACTTTTAATAAATTGAAGTGAAGGCAGTACTTAATTATTGTTTAAAAATATATATATATAAATATAAATCCATATATATTACCTACTGGCGGTCGCCAGTAGGTAGTTATAGTTAGGACCACGTTTCCATAGGAAATCCACAACATTCTATTTTGAATAACTTTTGCGCCGGTCGACGAATCCTTGCGAATTTTTCAAAATAGATGGGGCGCTACGCTCCGCTCCTACCCTGAAAGTCTCGGGGGGATTCGTCAAGCGGGGGCTGAGATAAAAGGGGGGTCCCAAAACGCGTTTTTCCCATGCATTTTTCCATAGGACCTTTAGACACAGCTACAGCCCGAACGGCTGAACAGAATTACTTTAAATTTGGCAGAGAGGTAGTCCTCAGGTCAAGGAAGTGCCTTTTGTAGGTTTGGTGTAAATCTGTTCAGTAGATTCTGAGAAAATAGCCTTTAAATCAATATATATATCTGAGCCAGCTTACGGTGCGCTTACGGTGCGCTTACCGTATGCGTACGGTGACGTGCGCGAGCGCGATTCTGATTGGCTGTTAGATCTTAGTAAACATTCGAATCGGTCGAAACCAGGAAGCGGCGGCCGCCATTTTCTCTCTCGCACTCAGAGTGTGGATTAAAAAACAAAGGACAAAAACATGTAAAGGAGCTGTTTAGCCAGCTCCAAAGCACCTAGCCATGTTGAGGGAGTCCCCAAAGATCCCCCAAGGCCAAAAACGGAATTTTAATTTTTTCGCTAATTTCGCCGATTACGCTTACCGTACGCGTACGGTAAAAAATGATTGAAAAAAAAAAATTATCCACACCCTCCCCACCCCGTGTGCAAATGGTGCCCCAAGGGCACCATTTGTGCATGGCTCTACACATTTTAAAAAAAATAAAATATAACCTTTCACAACGAAGCGCATCATATGTCCTCCATGTGCACACGGTGCGCGAAGCGCATCGTGCGTACATGGCCCATCTAGCGTAACGTGGGCACGCGGTGCGCGTAGCGTACCGCGTGCCCACCGTGCGTGCACGGCACTAACTGCGTAAAGTGGGCGCGCACGCCACGAATGGCGTAAAGTAACTTAGCATTTAAAAAACCGTACAAATTCACTGAAAAAACCATAGGTTTCACACACGTTATAGTTAGGAATTAGCATTTAAAAAACCTTGCAAATTCACTGAAAAAACCATAGGTTTCACACATGTTATAGTTAGCGGAAATTTTACTGATAAAAAACCAATGAAATTCCCCCGTTATAGTTAGTGCAGGAAACTATAACTCACGCGACCGCAATCTTCTGCTGATGACATATGTGTCTTTATGAAAAAAAAATATTTGTAATATATGTATAGCTAAAAATTTATGGAAGAAGACATGGGCAAATAAGTGTCTAAATACAGTATTAGCATCAGCAGAGGATTGCGGTCGCGTGAGTTATAGTTTCCTGCACTAACTATAACGGGGGAATTTCATTGGTTTTTTATCAGTAAAATTTCCGCTAAATATAACATGTGTGAAACCTATGGTTTTTTCAGTGAATATATATATATATATATATATATCTGTCAATATCTTGCGCTGCGAACAACGCAAGAAACAGTCGCACTCAGGATAAATTTAACCTCTTCGACGCCGATGACGGAACGGTTCCGTCATGCACGTCGGTTGGGCTGTGCTTATGACGGAACCGTTCCGTCATGGCCCCGCCCGCGCTCAGAACTTCCAGCACCGCACGGGAATCCGCGCAGCGCTGAAGAGGTTAAGCAGTTAAGGTATTTATTGACTTGACGCGTTTCGACACACTGTCTTTGTCAAAAAGTCATACATTAGATAACGGGCAGCCATGTCTTTTTAAAGAAGCATTTCCGGGTTATCATCATAAACATAGAAGACATATTTCCATCTATGAAAGTGTATCCTCAACATTTGTTGGAAGAAAGACTATACAATTCAAACAACAAAACTTTATCGTTAGTAATTAGCAACACAGTCACAAATTATTTTCTAAATAAGATAAATTAAAATTCATGAGTGAATTAATTATTATTGCTCAATCAACAATAAAAGAAATTGACTCGTATGTAAGAAAATACATGAGTTCATGAAAATCAAAGAAATGCCAAGTGGCATACATCTGAAAACAAACACTATATATACATAAATATAAAATCAATGTATTATTTATTACACCCTTAAATTGATGAGTTAATATGTTGTAACAATTTATTTGATAAGTTCCAGGTTAATAATAGCTATTTTAAATAATTTACACTTATATATACATTAATATTTGTTTATATTTTTTTAACCCCTTGCATGCCCTTAACGGAACCACTCCGTCATGAGCCACGGGCGCCGTGTGCTCATGACGGAGTGGTTCCGTCATGCTGCGGCCGTTGGCGGCCGCTCCTCCCACGCGGCGCTAATTCCCCGCCTGTGCGGGCGATTAGCTCAGAGGGTGGAGTCATGACGGAACCACGCTGTCATGAGCACAGCTCGGCCGTGACTCATGACGGCGTGGTTCCGTCATGAGCATAGCGGCACCGTCAACCCCCCAAACCCCCCCAGCGCTGCGGCGGAATTCGCGCCGCAGCGAAGGGGTTAATAATAAATATTTTTTTCAATTCTTTTTTACACTTATCCCCAATAGCAATGGAGACCTCCGCTAATCAGGTGGAGATCTCTCTATGGAAAAGAAAGTGTGCTTTACAAATATTTATGTTATATTTCTGCCTAAGAGGGTAAATCATACAAATCGAATAAACTGAGAAAAAGAAAGACAAAAACAGTCACAAAGGAAGAAAGCAAGAAACTGTTAGAGTGAAACAAAAGGAGATTGGAATGTCTGGTAGTGGATTAAAGAGGTATGAGGTGGATTTAAGAGCACCTTCCTTGGTATAAGGCGCCGATGTTTAATTGCACCAGCCGCAAGCTTCGTGCCCCGGCACTCTTTCTTTTACAGATTCCGCCTCTGGCACGTGAATAAATGTGCATATTTACTTCAGGGAAATTTGTCCCCCTATGTACCTAGTCACACTACCTCACCATCAGCCTCACTCACGCTTAAACCTGCACACTGATGCATTGCCTCACTGTGGTTAATGCATGGTCACGTGATGTCAGTGTGCTTGTCGCATGCTCTAGTACTAGAATCAGGATAGACTTTGAAGTATACAACTTGAGCTAAATGTAGTACTGTTCAGTTTACAAACCCAAAGAGTTCTTCTCAGTTAGTTAGGAATTTAGGTACAGTTGGAGTGGGAGTGGGGAGGGCTGCGGGAGAAGTAATCAGTGACTATCACAGAGGTGAAGGCAGCCATGTTGCCAAGGGTATTTGAAATTCTTCCAGTATCATGGTAGCTGCAGTGGTTTAACAAATGCACCCCACAGTGCGGGGCCCGCGATCTCCAGGAGGCCCCCTCAGCACTGGCATAAGAGCTCCTGAGTGAGTCCGGAGGGGGGCTCCTTCCATGTACTTTGCAGGGGGCCCCCTCAAGTTTCGTTACCCCACTGGGTAGCTGCTACCCTGCAAGAACTTTCCCAGGACCACATGCACATGAACAAGAAGAGCAACAGGCTTAGGCCCATCCCACGAATAGCGAAACCATATGTAGACATCCTAGCAGAGCTGACACAAGCTCAACTGTAAGCAAGTGCACCAGATATCTTTGCCTAACTGAATCGCAAGCCATGAAATCCGGAGAGCAAACTGGAAGGAGACAGGTTTTTTCTCCTCCATATTATTCGATTCAATCCCATCCCTATTGATGATCAATTCTTGGTTACCTCTGAAGCCACTAGGATGCTCTCGGTCTGGATTTTGGTGTGCCTTGCCTATTTGAGTATTGGATATGACCAGACCGCCATGTTGGATGATGGCCATCGCATCCTTGAGATGGGTGGTCCTTGCCTTCTGAAACGTCCTAACCTCTTGACAGTCTTTAGTGCATGAGGGTCTCCTCATAAATTAATCCCCCTCAATATTGCACCTTGAAACTGTGTTTTTTTTAATATTTAACTGCAACCAAGCACAAAAGAACCCGGTTCAAGTCAAGCAGCGTTTTGTGATATATGCCATGTGGTCCATCCTGTTTCCAATATTTTCTTTTTTACAGATCATTATTGTCAGATTGATTAGTCTGCCTTGTCCAATCAAAACCAGTTGAAGAATACCCAGAGAATCTATCAGCCGCGGCCAGTGCAGGTAAGAGTGGTGGGACCGGGTTGGGGGGGGGGGGGGGTGTTTCAACAGAAGACCACAAGATAAAATTAAATAAATAATTAATTTTCCCCTTGTCATCTGCCTACATCCCTCCCCCACCCAGCCCCACCACCCCACGACTCTTACTTGCTCGGGCTGCGGCTGGAATGCATTGATTTGTTTGTTGAAAGCAGTGCTCTGAAGCACGGAATGATCTGGCATCCGTACCTCTCACACAGTCAAACACAGGCGAGGACTGATGCTGGGCAGAGCCTTACAACCTAAAGTCTATGCGAGGCAGAACTCTTGTCGAAAGACGCCCCCTGTATCCTAGCATCCTAAGACGGGTTTATACCAGGCTGAACCAGATCCCTGCTGTGGGAAGGTGAGCTGAACAAGGACCAAGGACCGGCAGACTACCTTTCTTCCTCCCTCCCAAGTCAATTGTGACAAATGTACATTCATTGCTTTCACTTTTGTGTGATATTATTTATAATTTATGTTGCATGATTTCTAACTCATTTGTATGCCCGGTGTGAAATTCCGCTCCCCTCGTGGAATTTTTCCCACTTCGTGCTCCGCGTAGAGCATGAGTTCCGAAAAACTCAGCGTAGCAGAGTTTTTCCTCTCCCGCGGCTTGCTAACATTAATTTGGTGAGCGCAAGAGAGGAAAATCTTACCCTAGACCACCTCCCAGTGAGATTTCTCAACTCGGGCAGTCACAGATGGTCGCTACCACTGAGAAATCTTACACTCGGGTTAACTGGGCTGTTGCGCGAGTAGAACATCTACCCGAGCGGCAGAAAGAAGCAGTGTCCTCTTGCACTGCGTGTGGTGCCATTCGCACTGATTTTACAGCATGGACAAATACTCAGGGCTAAAAATCTGCACGAGCAGCACAACGTCTCACACTCCGCCGCTTGCGGAACTCCGCTACTCCGCAAACTCATCTCAGGCCTACATTGGTTTGTATTAGAGTTGGGAGCTCATGATAGCCCAAAAGCTGCTATCTGAACGTGCTGCTTATTGGAGAGTATTTTTTAATATATAGATAATTTTAACTTAGTTTTGACCGACCAGGCGCCAGCTCTTTTTCAGGACTTGAGTACCAATTAATGCATCTTGTGTGAGCTCCTCAAAATATCCCTTAAAACTCTATATGAATGACCGTGCACTGAAACACATAGTCTTCCACGACCACAAAGCTAAAAAGATACAATGCAAAGTTTCAACTCAAAAAAGATAAAAGAAGCCAAACGGTGGCACATTTAGAGAACAATGATGAATCTAGAAGAAATGCTATGAGAGTAAATAACATTTAAATGGGGCTTTACTCCTAGAATTAGCAACATGTTCCTACTCCGCAAACTCCTGACAATACAGAACACTGCCGCGATACCCGTCCTCGGCATCCCCCGACACAAACACATCAGCCAACACCTGCGAAGTCTCCACTGGCTCCCCATGGAGAAAAGAGTCACTTTCAAAATTCTCACTCATGCCTACAGATGCCTACACAACAACGGACCTAAATACCTCAACGACCGAATCAAACTTCCATGTACCCAAAAGAAACCTCAGATCTTCCAACCTCGCACTGGCCGAAACCCTGCGCATCCACAGAGCCAGAGCAGGCGGAAGATCCTTCTCTCACATCGCAGCCAAGACCTGGAACGAGCTACCGGCAGACATCAGACGCTCCCCCTCCCTGGACACCTTCAGGAAGACCCTCAAGACCTGGCTCTTCAGCTAAACAGATCTGTGGACCCTCCACCCCTCAGCGCCTTGAGACCCTCATGGGTGAGTAGCACGCTTACAATTCCCTGATTGGTTGAGTGATTGTTTTTGAAATGGTAAATGCAAAGCCTTTCACATGATAAGACCTTTATTTCAAGATTTTGAACATTTTCTCATGTGCATTTTTTGGTGGTAACAGTGCACGGATTTTGCTTGTCATTTTGTGGTTTTATCTTCACAGGAATGTGGTTAAACAGCATCATGTACACGATTCTGCACCTAAACTCACAATGGACAGAATTTCTAAGATGTGCATAAATCAGATTTCTGCACGTATTTACCCTTTGCACAGCAATCTACATAAGCACAAGCGAGTAAGATAGTTGATACATGGCATGGCGCACCAATAATACATTTGATTTAACTTTTATGCCACAAAATATCATGATTGTAATGTCGTTGTGTTTGCAGTGACCTGAATTTTAAATTAAAAAGGGACAAACAGAAACACTCAGAGCAGTTTAACCTTTTAGGCAACGCCTCATGCAAACAAAATGCTCCTTGGTGTGTTATGTCGCAACTAAAATCTTTGTGTTCATCCTATTTCAGGATTAAGGAACAACGTGGCTCCTTTGAATTTTCCATGCTGCTGATGTGTATTTTAAAAAGAATGTTATTTCAGTTTGTAAAGTAAGCATATGTCTCTGTTTACATGTGCGTTATAAAGCCTTTAGTGTCACTTAGCTTTCACTCTCTCCTGACCCAGGGCTCTTGTTGGTAGACCGGGAAAGGGAAAGTACCAGCCAGTCTACAAGCTAAAATAATTCCCAACAATGTGTCAGACGAAATGACATCATATGTCACAGCTTGTCTTTGAAGGAAAAGTAAATGCTTTAAGAAACAAGCATTTGCAATGCAATAGGTCTTGCGATTGCGAGATTTTAAGCTATTGGCATTGCAAATGATAATGCCTTTTATTTATGTGTTTTTTAAAACAAACACATACATAAAAGGCATTGTCATTTCTACTACGAATAGCTCAAACACTCGGAAATTCAAAACCACTTTTATGCTGGCCGCCCTTTTCTTTAGACGCTGCTCGCCGTATTCAGGTTGCAGTGAGCAGCATCTAAAGAAAGGGGCGCGACCAACATTAAAGTGAAAGCGCATATGAGGTGCTTTTACACAAAGTGTAAAAATAAATAACTAAATAATGATAGTTTCTGTAGCGCGGCTGCTAAAGTGAACGCAGTTGCGCTGTAAATTAAATAAATAAATAAGCGCGGCAGCTAAAGTGAAAGCGAACTGCGCTGTAAATTAAATAATTAAATAAATGTGGCTGCTATAGTTAAAGGGACAGAGCTGGAAATTAAAAAATACCAATATAAAAGCGGGCGGTGTGCTGCGATGTTGTAGGTGGAATAGGGTAAGATCATTAAAGAAAATAGTGCTCACAGACTAGATAAAGCAGACCGAATAACAACACAAGTAAAAAGTCCAGTCGTTATGGAAGGTTACAAATGCAGACAAGTCGGTACCGAGGAGGGACTACCAAGCCTATTCACAAATGAAAAGCAACAATTTCGAAAGGACAGTAACTGGAGCCAATTGAAAAGATGGGCCGGAAATGGGCGGAGCTTCTATGCCATACCTGCATTACAGCCTGCATGGAAAACATGCCCAGGCTTCCATTCCCTTGCTGAGCATCAAACCACGACGCTCAGACCCATCACAACGCTGCATTGCAGCGTTGTGATTGGTCAGGGGAGCCTGGCTGTGCTTCCTGTTCCTGGAGTCCAAAAAAGGGGAGCAGAGACACTGGACCGGGTGGCAAAGTAAGTGTTTAATTAAAAAAATAAAATTACATTGCCCCCCCCCACTCACCCTCCACGAGTAGGGTGACCAACCGTCCGTAAATTTCACTGACAGTCCGTAATTTCGGCCGTCTGTCCGTTGTCCGTGAAGGATTCTTTAACGGACGCCATTTGTCCGTAATTTTAGCCGGGCACTGATCGCGCCACCCTAAAGTCGGCACAGCTTCCACCCACCTCTCTGCTTGACTCCGATGCTGTTGAGGTCGGGTGTAACAGACTCCGATGCAGCACCAAAGCTCAGATCCCCAGCAGCATTGGAGAGGCTCAGCGGGATGGCGACCCTCACACCTTCCGCCCTTGATGAGCTGTTAAGAGGTGCTTGAAGGTGGCTGAGAGGAGGGGCTGCGGCTTCGGGAGCAGGGGCATCTATTCAGATGCAAACAACCCTGAATGCGTCATGTCTCTGAAATTTAGAGGGGCCTCATACATTCCCTGCCCAGGGCCCCAAAAATCGTAGAACCCGCCCTGATTACACCGAGGCAGCACGTGGTTCTCTTCACGGAGCTTAATTACTGTTACTAAATTGTAAGCAAACCTCGGTTCTTCAAACATGCAGTCTATAATGTAATAAAATGAAGAAACGGCACAATCGCACCCACACTGATTAACAAAGTATGGAGGACAGTCAGTTAAATCAGTTCTCTTGGAGTATCTCCTTTAAGTACTGTACATCACTGTGGGGGTTGGAAAAACTAACATTTTAGAAAGAGAGCCTGTCTTCTCGTTGTCTTGTCCAGGAGGGGTTGAGGAGCCCTACCCCACCCTGGAAGAGACCAAGATGACCTAGAATACTGCATGCCCACCCCTGTGCCCACCCTGGTGGATCCTGCTCCCCCTCCTGTGATGGCTCCTGCCCCGCCCCCCCAGTGATGGCTCCTGTCCCCCTCATGTGGTGGCTCCTGTCCCCCCCTCCGCCTGTGATGGCTCCAGCCCCTCCTCCCCCCCACTCCTGTGGTGGATCCTGTCTCCGCCCTGGGTGGCTTCTGTCCCAGTCCTGGAATGGCTCCTGCAGCGAGGGTGAAGTTCTTGATGGGCCTCTTCTCAAAATTAGTATGAAAAGGTGAGCGAGGGAGTAAGTGAAGGGATGGGTGGATGGCTGGATGAATTAGTGAAAGGGTGAATGGATGAATGAAAGATTGAATAGATGGATAATGAGAGAGGATGGATGGATTGATGAGTGAGTGAAAGGATGGAGGAGAGAAAAGGTAAATAGCTGGATGTATGGGTGGAAGGGTAGCTAGATGGGTAAAAGGGTGGATGGATGAGTGAAAGGATGGATCAGTGAAAAGGTGGATGATGAGTGAGTGGGTGGATGGATGAGTGAAAGGATGGATGAGTGAGTGAAAGGGAGGGTAGGTGGACAAAAGGATGAATAGATGAGTGAAGGAGTGAAAGGATAAATGGATGAGAGAAAGAATGGATGAGTTATAGGGTCAATGGATGGATTCATGAGTGGATGAGTAGATGGATGGATGGGTGGGTGGATGGGTGGAAGGAAGGATAGCTAAGTGAAAGGGTCGATGGAGAGAGAAAGGGAGGATGGATGGATGACTAAAAGGGTGGATGGGTGGAAGGATGAGTGACTGGGTGGAGGGTTGGATGAGTAAGTGAAAGGATGGCTGGATGGGTGAAAGGGTAAATGGCTGGATGGATGAGTAAATGGATGGATGGGTAGAAGAGTGGATGGATGGATAATGGATGGATAGGGTGAAAGGGTGGATGGATGGATAATGGATGGATGAGTGAAAGGATGGATGAAGGGATGTGTTGGAAAGCGGGCCTCGGGGGGTCGGAGAGACCACCCAGAGGGGCCCCCACACTGCACGAAGTAGCCGAGCGCTGCTGAGAGGCCTCCGGGGAGAGGTCCTTCTCCTATAACGTACTAGCACAGTAACACCACCACACAGGACTCAAGGGGATTCAGCAAGACGAGCAGTTCTTTATCAGCACTTATGAAGTTACCATTATCAATATTTACAAGGGGGGGATCGAGGGATCCACAAGAGTCTCAAAGTCTTTGGTAGGGACGGGGTAGCGGGACA